>NC_059102.1:158485634-158800967 GCF_020740685.1 Jaculus jaculus
GCGGGCTCGCCACAGGCACCTCCTCACACTCCCCCTCTTGATTCCGGTCTGCCGCACCTCGGCGCCGGAGGCTGTGCCTTGCCTCATGGCTTTGCCCTTCCAGCCTCGCCTTACACTTCCGCACGGTGCCCGCCCAGCATCATGCAGCGCACATCTTTGCCTCCGGTTTTGTTCCTAGAAAGATGCTGTCGAAGGCCACCTGCGTTCTTTGTTACCATCCGCGTCCAAGTAGCGCTCCAGTGAACGGCTGTACCCCAGCCCAGCAGGCACGTTAGTGGTTTTCCTCGACTGCATGAGGCGTGAAAGCCTTGCAGTTGGAGTATAGAGGCTTAGAAAGACTGCCTTGGACCTTGCCACATTAGATTCTTTGCTCAGGAGTGTTTGGGGTGGAGAAAGAGCTTCCGGAAGCATTCCCTCCACAAGTGTCTGAACAAAGGCCTACCAGGGGAGCCTGGCCATTCTTCCCTCTTGGCCCAAAGCTGCCATCCACCTGTGTGATCTAACTATCCAACAGGGAACGCATGTCCTTTTTTTTGTGGGGGGGGGGGTTCGAGGTAGGGTCTCTAGCCCAGACTGACCTGGAACTCACTAATTCACTCTGTAGTCTCATGGCGGCCTTGAAATCATGCAATCCTCCTACCTCTGCCTCCCAAGTGCTGGGGTTAAAGGCATGCACCACCACGCCCGGCTCCACATGTCCTTTTTGTGTGTACCCAGTGCGGGATACCTAAATCAGACTCACTCCCCTAGATCCGTACACTCCCCTGTACCCACAGTAAAGTCTACAGCTATCGGCCAGCCTGGAACTACAGAGTGAGTTCCAGGTCAGCCTGGACTAGAGTGAGACCCTGCCTTGAAAAATAACTAATAAATAAATAAATAAAAATAAAGTCTACAATTATCATCTGTCAGTCAAAATAATGTTAGCAGACACAGTGAGATGCCTCAGTTGCCGAACGGCTTGCTACACAGCATGAGGACCAGAGTTCGATGCCCAGAACCCATTTAAAAATGGCTGAACACAATGGTACACACTTATAATCCCAGCACTGGGGAGGTCAAGGCAGGCAGATCGATGGAAGAGATGTTGGGAGCTATGAACCAAACCTTGGCCATGTTGACAGAAACCGCCATATAGCAAGTTAAGTTCTATTTCCTCATCTAACGATCTATTACCAGAAATGAAAGAGCCATTACGCCTGGGTGATAGCCTCTCCTGGTGCTGCCGGTAATTGATGAAGAAACAAAGAAATTGCATTTAGCCAGTAACCCTGTGATCTCTGGCCTGATTATGACTCCTTCCCCCTACAACCCTATGAAAACCTATGTGTAAAAATAAACTTCGAGACCTTGACAAATACCTAGCTTGGTCTCCTTCTTGTGTCTGTTTGCCTCCCCCATTCAGGTTAGCTTCTCCCTGAGTCCTTGTTCAACTCCCCGCCGGCCAGGGCACCCGTCTAGCATCTCTGCTGAGCTCCAGGCCAGGAAGATCCTGTCTCAAAAAATAAGGGTGACATTCCCGAGAAACGACATTCAGCGTTGTCCTCTGGCCTTCTGTACACAGGCACCTGCACGCACATGAACACGAACACAGGCAAAATGATGCTAGTAACAACAAAAAGCCACGAGGGTTTCCCCGTGGGCGCAGGATGAGGTAGTGACAGTGATAATAGCAAGGAGCGGGTGACTCCGTGAGTCATTTATGTGAGTGTCAGGTGAGTTGACAACACCCCAAAGGTGCAGTCCACAACTACTGTAAGAACACCTGAAGTCAGCACACCTGTTCTAGCGAGATACTTTCTTTTTTTTAATTTTTAAAATTTTTTTTAAAAAATTGTTTATATTTATTTATTTATTTGAGAGCAACAGACAGAGAGAGAAAGAGGCAGAGAGAGAGAGAGAGAGAGAGAGAGAGAGAGAATGGGCGCACCAGGGCTTCCAGCCACTGCAAATGAACTCCAGACGCATGCGCCCCCTTGTGCATCTGGCTAACGTGGGTCCTGGGGAATCGAGCCTCGAACCGGGGTCCTTAGGCTTCACAGGCAAGAGCTTAACCACTAAGCCATCTCTCCAGCCCGCGATACTTTCTTTCTATTCTGCCCAGCTGGTAGCGCCAACCTCTGACCGGTTGTGGATGACAAGGACCCCAGCGATGTGGCCATTGCCTTGTTACTCTTCACTGCAGGGCTTGGTCAAGGGTCCCAGAATGCCCCTGCCTTCTTCCAGCTCAAGGACAAGGGGTAAAAAAGATCTTGTCCCACCCATTTAGAGAAGCCCCGGTCTGTCAGCCTGTCGGGGGTCAGTGAAGCCCTGTCTGCCTGGCTGGAATTTAGAATAGAGGCACACGCTACAGGGACAGGAGGGGTCCTGCCTGACCAGAGACCAACGTGATCAGTCTCTCCCAGAAACAGCATTTGGGGGCCTTCACACATCCTTCACTGTGTGGATGGTCTCGACCTGTGCTATGTCAGGGAAGGGGACTGCATGTCCACTGGCCTTTCTCACCCACAAGCCAGGCCACGGCCTTTGCTATGCCCCTGGCTGTCTGTGTCTGGGGCATGTTTACACAGCTGTAATGGATCTCCTTGGAGAGACGACTGTATCGGGGTGCTTCAAGGCTCTGCGTGGTGGCGGGTGCTGTCCAGGTTTAGAAGAGGAGATCTCTGCTTCCAACTCATTCAGTCGGGGTCTGCCTAGCTGTCCCTGGCTGCCAGGCTCTCTTCTGAGCACAGAGGACAAGGTAGGGACAAAACAAGCCTCAGTCCCTGAGGGCCAGAGATGAAAGGCACCTAAATAGTAAAGAACCGAGGAACAACATGGACCGAGTTAGGTAAAGGAGGCCTTGTGGGCATGGGCCCACTCTGCCTACGTATCACCCATGTTGAAGAGAGTGGAGGGGCATGAGAAGGAGACACAAGGCTGCCAGGAGTGTTAAATTAGTCCACCAGATGGCCTTCAGGTGGTACAGAAATGGAATCATGGTGCGGCCAGTGGACAGGGCAGCAGTAGGCGAGGTGAATGGTGACAAGCCCTGGCAGGGTCTGCGGGTGGCCAGCTGTTGCTTCTGGGGTACACATCCGGCCACGAGACTGGCTGTTTGCAAGCTGGGCTTCCGCATATGCTCCACGAGGCTCCTCCGCAGGGCACCTACCACCGATGCCATGGACAGACAGCCCTTGCCGCAGCGAGCACCCAGGGCACACTTGGCACACGTCATCCCGTCCTGTTCCAGAGAGAATGCCAGTCTCACAGCCACCCTGCCAGTATCCCGGGGGATTCTCATATTTTAAAAGCAGATTTCGCTCATACACGCTGCCTGGCCTGGCTGGGCCTTTCCGCTGAGTCACGGATAAGGCTCGGGCCTGACCACAGGACATTTTTGACATTCCAGGGCTGGCTCCGCAGTGGCAGGCTTCGGGGCCCTGTGGCAGGTTGGGCTCCACCCAGCTGACTCCCAGTCTTGTGGGAGCCCCGGCTGGATCTCCCGGGGATAGGAGCTCTGGGAACAGAGGCTGGAGGTGAGGGCTGGGGCTCTTTGTTCACTCCCTCAGGGGTGCAGATGGAATGACACCCCAGGGCCCTAGCCTGCACCCAGTGTGGAGGACAAGTATTAATGGCAGGACTCCAGGCAAGAAGAGCTCCAAGGCTGGAGACAGTAGCTCAGAGTTCTAAGACCTCAGCATACTTTCAAGTTTTCTTAGAGTGGAGCAATTAAAAAATAATACTCAACAACTCACTTACATTATCTTAAAGCTAAATTGGGTGTGATGGAGCACACCTTTAATCCCAGCACTGGGGAGGCAGAAGTAGGAGGATCACAGTGAGTTCAAGGCCACCCTGAGACTACATAGCAAATTCCAGGTCAGCCTGAGCTGAAGTGAGACCCTACCTTAAAAAAAAAACCTAGAAAAGGTCCGGGCTTGGGGCAGATGCCTGTAATCCCAGTACGGGAGAAGCTCAAGCAGGAGAATATGTGCCCAGGGCCGGCCCAAGCTACATGGTGAGACTCCACGTCAAACACACACACACACGTGAAAGATGAAGGCATCAAAATAAAGCAAAGACTGCCGGGCATGGTGGCACACACCTTTAATCCCAGCCCTCGGTGGCAGAGGTAGGAGGATTGCTCTGAGTTCAAGGCCACCCTAAGAATACAGAATGAATTCCAGATCAGCCTGGGCTAGAGTGAGACTCTACCTCGAAAACCCAAAAATAAAATAAGCAAAGATTGATTGAGAGGGGGAGGGAATATGATGGAGTAGAGTTGTGAAAGGGAAGGTGGGGGATTATCATGGCTTATTGTATATAATTATGGAATTTGTCAATAAAAAATAAAATAAGAAGATAAAATTTTAAAAAATGAAACAACTTTCCTACCCCAACCCCTAAACCAATTTTTCCCCCACAGAGGTTGCCCATGCAGAATATTTTTAAAAATTGTATTTATTTTTATTTACTTTTTTGCAAGGCATATATATATATATATATATATATATATATAGAGAGAGAGAGAGAGAGAGAGAGAGAGAGAGAGAGAGAATGGGTATGCTAGAGCCTCCAGCTTCTGCAAACAATCTCCAGACACATGCGCCACCTTGTACATCTGACTTATATGGGTGCTAGGGAATCAATCCTGGGTCCTTAGGCTTTGCAGGCAAGTGCCTTAATTTCTAAGCCATCTCTCCAGCCCTTTATTTTTATCTTATTTTATTATTATTATTATTATTGTTGTTGTTGTTGTTTTTGCAAGGTAGAGTCTCTCTCTAACCCAGGCTGATCTGGAATTCATTATGGAGTCTCAGGGTAGCCTCGAACTCACGGCAATCCTCCTACCTCTGCCTCCCGAGTGCTGGGATTAAAGGCGTGCGCCACCACACCCGGCTCCTTTTATTTTTTTAATTTATATTATTTTTATTTATTTGTGATACATACATATGTGTGTGTGTGTGTGTGTGTGTGTGGAGAGAGAGAGAGAGAAATGGAATATTTTATGCACACACAAGCAAATCCCCTAGGTATATGCCTATAGAGGAGCACTCACAGACATAAACACGTGTGTGTGTGTGTGTGTGTGTGTGTATGTGTGTGTGTGTTGCACTCTGCTATCTTAAAGAAATGCAACTCCATCTCAGAGTGGAATAGGATGTCTTTTGGGTTTAGCTTCTAGAAAGCATCGCCATGACAGAGAGGATGCTGGGAACATCACTGGCAAACCATGTGCAGTGTGGCCAGGAAGCCAGTGCTGAATAAGCTTCTTTGAAGCCCACCAGCGACTCCAAATGTTGGCATGTTGCCCTCTGCATTGCTGATGGTCCTCTGGTACAGGTTTGGGCCACTGAGGACTTGAGATGCACTGGGGTGATGGCATAGGACCTGCTCCTGCCCTACGGTCCTGGGCATCGGAGCCCTCCATGCCTCCACGCCAGGGACAGCTTGGAGTTGGGCTGAAACAGTTCAGTCCAGCATAGGGGCGCTGGTGTGCCCTACGAGGAGCTCTGCAAGCACACACCATCATCCTGCACAGGCATCACGCACGTACCTGTAGACCTGAAGGCCCGGGGCTGGGCCGTGACCTGCTGAGTGTGGTGAAGGGGCTTTCTCTGGATGGGCGTTCTGGGGCCATTCTGTGTGCGTCAGAGCACGTCATAGGCCATGGGTGTGGATGGTCAGTTACAAACAGGATGAGGTACACGGATTAGGAAGGCTGACACACTTGGGTATCGAAGTGCATCTTCAGACTAAAGCAGTGACACTTTGCCAAGGAAGTGCCTGATCTTCTTGTCAGGCCAAACTCTCTGAAGGACTGTGCTCTTTAAGCAGAGAGAGTGTGCAAGAAAGCATCTATTTACTAAATGTGAACAAGCCTGCTTGGCTCCTTTATGAACTGTCCAGAAGCCTGAAACACGGCGCAGGCAGGTCTTTATGCAGGAGACACCACCGAGTGGATCTCCGCCTTGAAGATGAGGGCTCCTGGAGTGTCAAAAGTGAATGCACGAGAAAGGCAGGCATGGTGGCATATGCCTTTCATCCCAGCACTTCGGAGCCAGAGATAGGAGGATTGCTGTAAATTTGAGGCCAGCCTGGGACTACAGAGCAGGTTCCAAGACAGTTTTGGGCAGTGAGAGCCTACCTCAAAAAAAAAAAAAAAAATTAAGTGCATGCATGTCTAATCCCACATTGTGCCTACATGACCCTGCACTTCAGTCATAGCTGTGCCAGTGTCACATGGGAAGATCATGCCAGCTTGTCTGTAACTCAGACTTCAGTGGCCACTTTACAAAAGGAAAAAGAGCAAGTGAAATGAGTTTTTTAAAATTACTATCACACATGTGTGTATTCACGGGTATACAGATGCAGCACATGCATGTGCAGTTGTGCGTGTACACATGTTGCACATGCGCATGAAAGGCAGAGGACAACCTCAGGTATTGTGGTCAGAAACACTGTTGTGGTTTTGACGCAAAGTGTCCCCCTGTAGACTCATGTATTTGAATGCTTGATCCCCAGTCGGTGGTGCTGTTCAGGGAGTTTGTGGAAGCTTTGGGAGGTGGAGTCTTGCTGGAGGAAGTGTGTCACTGGGGGAAGGCTTTGAAGTGTTACAGTCCAGCCCTGCGTGGTGCTCTGGTCCCCTCTGCTTCCTCCCTGCTGATGTGAAGGTGTGATGCTGGCTGGCTGCTCCTGCCATGCCTTCCCCACTAGCATGAAATTTCCCTTTGGAACTGTAAACCAAAAACAATCCATTTCCTTCCTCAAGCTGCTTCTATCAGGTATTTTTTTTTCCCCCAGCAACAAGAAAGTAACCAATAAAACTATCCTTTTGGGGGTGGGGGAGAAATAGTCTCTCAGTGAACTGGAAGATCATCAATTAGGCTAGACTAGCTGGTCATTAAGCCATAGAGATCCTCCTGTCTCTACTACCCAGCACTGCAATTAAAGACACATACCACCATACCTGGCATTTTTTTTTTAATTTTTTTTTTTTATTTATTTGAGAGTGACAGACACAGAGAGAAGGACAGATAGAGGGAGAGGGAGAGAATGGGCGCGCCAGGGCTTCCAGCCTCTGCAAACGAACTCCAGACGCGTGTGCCCCCTTTTGCATCTGGCTAATGTGGGACCTGGGGAACCGAGCCTCGAACCAGGGTCCTTAGGCTTCACAGGCAAGCGTTTAACCGCTAAGCCATCTCTCCAGCCCCCTGGCAATTTTTTTAAAAAAGATTTTATTCTTATTTATTTATTACAGTCAGAGAGAGAAGGGGAGAGAGAGAGAGAGAGAGAGAGAGAGAGAGAGAGAGAGAGAGAGAGAGTGAGAATAGGCATGCCAGGGCTTCTAGCCACTGCAAACAAACTCCAGATGCATGCAACACCATGTACATTCCACTTACATGGGACCTGGAGAATTGAACCTGGGTCCTTAGGCTTCGCAGGCATATGCCTTAACCACTAAGCCATCTCTCCAGCCCCACGTCTGACATTTCTGTGTGGGTTCTGGGGATCCTCAGGTCCTCATGTTTGCAAGGCAAGAACTTTACTGATTGAGCTATCTTTCTAGCCTGAAATACATTTCAATAATATTTTATTTTATTTATTTGAGAGAGAGAGAGAGAGAAAGAGATAGAGAGAAAGAGAATGGGCATGCCAGGGCTTCTAGCCATTGCAAATGAATTCTGGATGCATGTGCCACCTTGTACATCTGGCTTATGTGGGTCCTGGGGAATCGAACCTGGATCCTTAGGGTTTTCAGGCAAGTGCCTTAACCACTATGCAATCTCGCCAGCCCTGAGTAACATTTTATTTAGCCTATTCAACATATTACCAAACACGGTCACAATTATCAATGAAAATTCTTGTGTCTCCACTTATCTACAAGGTCTTCAGACGCTGCTGCTTTGTTCCAGAACTTCTCTGCACATGCCAGCCAACGCTCAGGTGCTTGGTGGCCACACATGCCAGAAACTATAGTTCTGGTGAGACATGCCTACGGAATAGTAAAGTCCCATCACCCTCCTCTATGCCCATCCTGGGCAGCAGAGAAAGACCCAGGCAGATAGGTGTATCCCAGGAGAGACCCCTCAGGCTGAGAGCAGGCAACCCAGGCCTGGGGGACATTCGCACAGTCAAGACTCACGCAGTGACAATGGCGTTGGCTATCTCCCCTATGGTCTGGCATTGTTCCACCTGATGCGATCAGGTCCCTTTCCTGCCTGGTAACCCACTGTAGTTGCAGGTGAGCCTTGGGGACACCTCTTGGAAGGTCTGTCTGTGTGCTATCTGGGTGGGTCTCAGACACAAGCACATCACTCAAAGCACTTCCAGTCAACCCGAATTCTGAAGTGCCCAGTTATTGGGAAGGTTTCTGACTGCTGGCTCACCATGTGAGAAAGCAGGGAAGCAACTGAGAAGCCCTTTTGTCAGGGTCTTTTCTGGGGACAGTGGCCAGCAGGGAGGGTGGCCAGTCTCTGGCAGATGGAGGCAGAAAAAAAATTAGGGGAATTTAGGTTTAAGGAAACCCCATGAATCACAACCACCCTATAGCCTCAGGCTCTGTCAGCTAAGTCAAGACATGGGTCCGAGCAGAGACACCTGGGAGAAGCTACCCCCAAGTGGAGGGTGATGGGAGGGAGACTAAGGGGTCCACTGGGAACCTGGGCACTCAGGGACTGTGGTGGTTTGATTCAGGTGTCCCCCATAAACTTAGGTGTTCTGAATGCTAGGTTCCCAGCTGATGAAGATTTGGGAATTAATGCCTCCTGGAGGGAGTGTATTGTTGGGGGCGGGCTTATGGGTATTAAAGCCAGTTTCCCCATGCCAGTGTTTGGCACTCCCTCCTGTTGCTGTGGTCCACCTTCTGTTGGCCAGGGGGTGATGTCCACCCTCTGCTCATGCCATCATTTTTCCCTGCCATCGTGGAGCTTCCCCTCGAGCCTGTGAGCCAAAATAAATCTCTTTTTCCCAGAAGCTGCTTTTGGTTGGTTGATTTCTACCAGCAATGCGAACCTGACTGCAACAGGAACCTACCAGGGTGACTGAACTCTGGTCTCTCTACTCTCTGGAAAACAAGAACCTGTGCTAACAATGTCCTGAAGTCCCTAAAGGACAAGAATGGAGCTCCAAGATGGGGTCCATGGTCATCTCAAGTCTCCAGGGGTGTGCTAGAGAGATGGCTCCATGGTTTGCTAGCAAAGCCTAATGGTCCACGTTCAATTTCCTGGTATCCACATAAAGCCAGATGCACAAAGTGGTGCATGCATCTGGAGTTCGTTTGCAGTGGCAAGAGGCCCCAGCACACCCATTCTCTCTCCCTGCTTGCAAATAAATAAAAATATTAAAAATTAACAGAGGACTAGAGGTAACCAGCCAAGCAGTCCTGGTCAAAATCGTTGTCTCGGCTCTGGTCTCTCCTGCAAGGTGCCCGGTCAGGCGGATGCCTGGGGGACAGGTTCCTGGTCCAGCTGGCACCAGGCCTTTCCCTTCTCCAGCGTCTCATGGGGGAGTCCAGTTCGCGGGGTCCGTTGTCTCTGTAGTCTGATAGTGCATAGAAAATCTTCACTCCTACCAGAACAGTCGCACCTAACTGGGAGCCTTGCCATCTTCTACTCCCTCCCAGAGCAAAGCAAAAAGGAAAGCTTGGGCTTGAAGATGGCTTAGCGGGTAAAGCGCTTGCCTGCAAAGCCTAAGGATTATAGTTCGATTCCCCAGGATCCACGTAAGCCAGATGCACAAGATGGCACACTTGTCTGGGAGTTTGTTTGCAGTGGCTGGAGGCCCTGGCGCGCCCATTCTCTCTTTCTCTCGATCTGCCTCTTTCTCTCTCTCTCTTAAATAAAGAAATAAAAATTTGTTTTTTAATTTTTGGTTCATTTTTTATTTATTTATTTGAGAGCAACAGACACAGAGAGAAAGACAGATAGAGGGAGAGAGAGAGAATGGGCGCGCCAGGGCTTCCAGCCTCTGCAAACGAACTACAGACGCGTGCGCCCCCTTGTGCATCTGGCTAACGTGGGACCTGGGGAACTGAGCCTCAAACCGGGGTCCATAGGCTTCATAGGCGAGTGCTTGACCGCTAAGCCATTTCTCCAGCCCAGAAATAAAATATTTTTAAAAACATTTTTAAGGCAAGCTTGCTGACTGCAGAACCCAGCCTGTGTCTGTGCACTCCGGCCAGCCAGCCAGCCCTGGGGCCAAGGCCTGGCAGTCAGTCGATGCTCTTGAGGGAGGAGAGTCAGGATGAGGGTCCAGAGATGATCCTCTCTGACCACCCCCGAGAGTGTGGAACACTGCAGGAGCACGGAATCCAGAGCTTGGAGGGGGCTCAGAGACCTTGCTGCCAATCATCCAGAGCACATTGAGGGAATTTGGGTCCCTCCCAGGGGAAGCCACTGCCAGCCACTTTGCCCCCAAACCCCAGGGACCTCTGGATGACTTCAGCTCAGCCCAAGAGGGCAGTGATTTCAACTTCACAAGGCTGGATGGAGAGGAAAAGGATGGTGGGTAGGGCACTGGGCCAGGATGGTATCTCCAGGGGTCCATATAACACTCATCATGGGGAAATATGGAGGAAGCACAGGCCTCGGTGGGCTGGTCCCAAGCCAGTCTCAGGACTGGTTGGCTGGTACCCCATGGAGCGTGGTGGGGACTGGACCATCACCCTCTACTGCGTGGGAGAAACCTGAGGCTGTGTGGGAGAGTGGCATCCCTGGAACACAAACTCAGAGCCTAGCAGGGGTTAGACCCGATTTCTCCACCAGATACACACCTGAGCATCTTCCCATGCTCGCCACCATCTGAGGGGTAAGTACAGCTTGAAGGAGGAATTCCCACAGTCGAGCTAGTTGCTTTGCTGGGGTTCCTGAACCCACCAACCAATGTCTATCGGTGGGCAGGAGACTGCTAGGTATCCCAAACTGCTTAGGCTCTAGGGGTGCAGATATTTGGGAAGCAAAACCTAAACCTGTGTCGTCAGGGGGACATAATGGTTAAATGGTACACTGAGCAATCCACCAGCAGGCACGGGAGCCGCACGCTGGTGGGGCAGGGTCTCTGGGAGCCTGGAGGTGGGCACCGAGGCAGAGCCTGGAAACAGTGAGGTCTGGAGTGAGTCTCAGCCAGGAAATTGTCCCACCTGCCATTATTTCATTTGGATGTTTTTAGTGCCAAGGATCAAACTTCATATGCAAGGAGGTGCTCTACTGGTGAGTTACAGCCCTGAGGTTACATCCTTGTGTGTGTGTGTGTGTGTGTGTGAGAGAGAGAGAGAGAGAGAGAGAAAGAAAGGAATCCGTGTACGTGCAGGTACCAGAAAAAGATGTCGGGTGTCCATCTCTGTTGCTCTTCTGCCTAATTTCCCTCACACAAAGCCTCTCACTGAAACTAGAGATCATTTCTTTTTTTGGGGGGGTGGTTACAGTGGCTCACAGAGCCTCAGTGATACTCCTGTCCCCCCTCAACACTGGGATTATAGGTACATGTCACCATGCCAGCTTGTTACATCAGTGCTGGGAATGCAAATCAAACTCAGGTCCTTATGAGCAGCACCCTTTTCTAAACTTTTTTTTTTTTTTTTAATTTCTATACAGAGTCTAAGTTGCCTAGGCTGACCTTGAACTCCAGATCCTCCTGCCTCAGCCTCCCATGTAGCTGGAATTCCAGGCTGAGTAGATCTTATCTTTCCTTTTGATTTTTTTTTTTAATTTGTTGTTGTTGTGTTTTATTTTTTTGAGGTAGGGTCCCACTGTAGCCCAGGCTGACCTGGAATTCACTATGTGGTCTCATCTTAGCTTGGCCATGAATTTACAATGATCCTCTTACCTCTGCCTCCCAAGTGCTGGGATTAAAGGCATGTGCAACCATATATTGCCCAGATAGATCCCTTTTATTTTTATTTTTTCAGAGAGAGAGAGAGAGAGAGAGAGAGAGAGAGAGAATGGGTGCACCAGGACCTTCAGCCTATTGTGAATAAACTCCAGCCATGTGCACCTCCTTGTTTACATGTACGGCATTGTGAGCTTGTGTCACTGGGCATCTGGCTACGTGGGACCTGGAGATGCAAACATGAGTTCTTGGGCTTCGCAGGCAAGCACCTTAACTGAGAAGCCATCTCTCCTGCCCCGAGCTAGATCTTTAAATCTGCATGCACTATTGCAGGAGGCTCCTGCCATCATTGAGAGAGATAGGCATGTTCATGACTTTTCTAGACCAGGAAAGCAAGACTCTGAGGCCATATAGCAGACAAAGGAGCAAGAGGCAGACTTGGGGTACAAGCTTGGCTTTATGACAATAACGCCATGTGGTAAGGGGGTCATGAATTCAGGTCCCCTCTCTGCTGCTGGTCTAGAGACCTGGAAGAACTCAGCATGCGGTTTTCCCACCCTCTGCTACACTGCCTGAACAAAACACCTTCTAAGCAGGCACAGGTAACTGGCAGAAGGCAGCCAGCCCTGTGGCTTCCCTGGGAGGATATGGGGGTGAGGATGGAGCAAGCGCCCCCCAATGTACTTGTTCTCCTGTCAGGGCTTACAGCCTTCCAGTATAGCCTCCCTAGGAAGGCGTCAGGCAGGAACTGGCCCCAGTGACGTCTCATCTCCTCACCAGCCCAGGCACTAGAAGGTGAGGCTGTGGGCTAGAAGGAGGGGCCAGGCCTGCTGAGCAAGGGAGGAGGAAGCTGGGCCTACCCAGGGCTGCAGACCTTCCCTGCTGGGATGAGGGTGCTGTTGGGGGTGGGGCGGGACATGGACCCTATCCTCCTGCTTCCTGTGAAAACAGGAAGTTGGGGGGCAGCAGTAGGGGTAGGGATGAGAGAATTGGCTCTGAGTGAGTCCAAGTCGAGAGGCCCGTGTAAGACCTGAAGTCTAGTTTGGAGATCCGTGGCTCTGCCCACCCATGATCCGTGGCTCTAGTGCCCTTGCCTGACCCCCGGACCCCCTGCGGGCTCTGGCCTTTCTCTGCAGTCAGACGTGAGCCTGGCCAGGGGACTTGGAGCTCGAGGGTCTATTCACTGTACACTCTGGGGTGACTTGCTTGACCCCTCTGGGCCTCGACTCTCTCTCTCTGAACCTGCTTTGTAGCATTGCTGGGAGATGCGTGAGGTCATGCCTGGGTGACCCTTGGCCTTCCGCCAGCCTTGTTCCGTTCCGGAGGACTCCATGCTCAGCCTTGGAAGTCTCATAAACATTTTCTTGGGGCCTGGCTTCAGGTCACACTCTGAGTAAACCAGAGCTCCGTGCTGGCTGGCTTGTGTCTCCTCAGGAAAATGGGGGTGTTGGAGTCACTGCCCACAGCTTCCGCCCTGAACTAAACATGGACGTGAATAGGACTTCAGACCCACCTTCCTGGGCTCCTCCCTCGACCTCTCCTTGTCCCCCAGGCCCCAACTTCCCTTCCTTGTGAGGCGAAAGCAGCAACTGCCTTTCTGTGCACTTCTATTTCTGCACCTTCCGCTTCCTGCAGAAAGTTCTGGAATCCACAAGGCCAGCTGGCCTGGGGGGAGGGCAGGAAGTGAGGGGGGGTCTGATTTCCTTCTCCCCAGCAGACCTGTCAGGCGATAGATGCAGGACAGGAGTCAGTGGCCATAGCATGGTTGGCTCTGTGGCGCTCTGGGCTGTCGTCCCCTTGCAGGGTCTCTGCTTTTGCTGGCTAATGACCTGGGTGGCATGCATTAGGCACCTTCTGTATGCCCGGTGTGATGTAGGCTCCGGGGACACAGTGCTAAACAAACACATGAGTGGTCCCTTCTGCATTGCCCTCAAGATGGACACCATTTTCCTGCTGCTTCTCAGGTAAGGATGAATATCTTTGGTGAGGTACCAAATGCACATGGCTAAGGCATGGCCGAGTTTAAACACAGACTGGGCCGGGCGTGGTGGCGCACGCCTTTAATCCCAACACTCGGGAGGCAGAGGTAGGAGGATCGCCGTGAGTTCAAAGCCACCCTGAGACTACATAGTGGATTCCAGGTCAGCCTGGGCTAGAGTGAGACCTTACCTCAAAAAAAAAAAAAAATTAATCAATACAGATTGGGATGCATGTTTGCTCCGTTTTAAATCCTCCTGCAAAAAGTGGACGAGGTTGGAGAGATAAGCTCAGTGGATGAAGCACTTCCTGTGCAAGCATGAGGAGCTGAGTTCAGATCCCTAGAGCCCACGTAAGTGCTGGGAAGGTGTGGCAGTGAGGGCCCATAATACCGGCACTTGGGAGGTAGAGACAGGGTTCCAGGGCAAGCTGGCTAGCTAGACTAATGGAATTGGTGAGCTCTGGGCTTAAGCAAGGGGTCCCACCTCAATAAAGCAGGGGGGCGCGTGATGGATGAAGAGGCATGATGTTAACCTCTGGTGTCCACATGCACCCCCACAGACATGCAACCCTCTCCCCCTTGACACACACACATACACAGGGGGCCTACACACTTACGAACATGCACGCACACCACACACACATGCACATGCAAAAAGAAGTGGGAGAGTATGTACGAACGAGAGAGGCACACAGAGTCAGAGAGAGAGACAGACAGACAGAGAGAGAGACCATAGAGGAGGCACAACAGTGCGGTTACTGGAAATCCCGCTTGCCGAGCATGTTTTTGACTCGCTCAGCATTCCAGGGCCTGGGTGTGAATCCATTGCGACACCTCTGGCCGCCCCAGGGCCCAGGTGAGACAGTGCAGGTGTTGGGAGGGGACCCTTGGGCTTTGTCATAGCTGGTGCTGCGAGGTGAGAGCGGGCTGGGCAGGGGGCCAAGCGCGGTTCAGCCCCGCGCCCTGGTCGCTGCCCTGAGGAGAGCTGACTTGGAGTCACAACCCCACTCCAGGCCATGTTGTCACCGGAGGAAGGAGTTGCAGGTCCCCAAGGCAGGTGCACAGTAACACCAGCCCAGTGAGCAGCACCATGGGGGTGTGGTGGAGCTGGTGACCCACCATCTCGGGGTGGGGAGTGGCCTGCTTCTCACTAGAGGTCACCCCCTCTTCATCTCCCAGCCTGCTCCCTTGGAAGGGGGTCTGGCTTGTTTTGTTGGGTCTAATTCCAGTTGAGTCATAGCTTTCACCTGTTCAAGGATTCTTCCGCCAGCATCTCCATTTCCCAATGCAAATAGATAAATAAATAAATAACTGTTCATTGTAAAAGAAAAATAAAAAAGCCGCACAGAGAGTGACAACACCTTAGGACGCCCCACAGGCTCTGGAGAGATGACTCAGTGGGTAAGAGCACTTGTCGCATAAGAACCGTGGCCTGAGGGACCAGGGATCACCCGAGTTCAAGTCCGTGACACCCACATAAACAGCTGGGCATGGGTATGCACGTCTGTAACCCAAGTCCTGGGAGGAGCAGAGACTCTCTAGGGGGCCCCAAAATGGCAGCTGCACGTTCAGTGAGTAAGAGACTCCATCTCATGGAAACACGCGGATGAACGAGGGAGGTGGGCGTCACATGTTTTCTGGCTTCTGCACGTGTGCACATGAGGTACCACACCAGCACACCTATGTGCATATAACATACACACACACACACAAAGGAAAAGTCACCTCACAGATGATTCCTCTACCGTGCTCCCCCCCGCCCCCCACCCCAGCCATCCTGCTTGGGTTCTGTTTCTAGAAAGGTGAGAAGGGTTATACAAGCCACCTAAAAAGAGTGTTGTCCCTCCAGCCACACACATCCCATGGACCTGTTTCCCCACGAACAGAGCATCTCTGTGTATTAGTGTGGACAGACACTCTCCCCTATCTCCTCATGGCACCCAGGCTGTGGGCATATATATCATTGTTTCCAGAATGATCCCCTTGGTGGGTTTGGATGCCACCTCTGGATTTCTCGTCGCAAACTCTGTGTGCACATGCCTTGGACCGGCCAGCGCCTTTAACACCTGCACCGGATGGGATGAGCTCCTGGAGGTGTGCCTCTGGGTTAAATGGTTTGCACACTTAGCACTCCAGGGGTCCCAGCCAGCAGTAGAGCTTGTGTGCACGCATGCACACACACATACACACACACACACACACACACACACACACACACACACACACACACACTTGCTCTGCAAGCATCCTGCTCCTCATTAAAAATCTGTCTTCCCAGGCTGAAGGGATGGCTTAGTGGTTAAAGCGTTTGCCTGCAAAGCCAAAGGACCCAGGTTCAATTCCCCAGAACCCACATTAGCCAGATGCACAAGGGGACACACGTGTCTGGAGTTCATCTGCAGTGGATGGAGGCCCTGGCACACACCTCTCTCTCTCTGTCTCTGTCAAATAAATAAAAGTTGAAATATTTTTTTTAATCTGTTTTCTGGGGCTAGGAGGTGACTCAGTGGACAAACATTTACCTGGATTTGGAAACCTAGACTTCATATAGAAGCCTGAAACCATGGTGGGCTTCTGTAATCCCAGCACACTGATGGCAAAATGGAAGACCCAGAAGAATTTTCCAGAAACTCACAGACCAGCTAGCCTGGCAAAGGCAGCAATGAACAATGTGGATGAAAGCCCCGGCCTCAAATGTGGGGGAAGGTGAAGGTCAACACGGGGAAGTTGTCATCTGACCTCCACGCATACACCATGACACACGCATGCCTGCAGCCATGCACATGAACACATACAAACATATCACGGACATATGAAAAATATTGCCGATGCCGGGCGTGGTGGCGCACGCCTTAATCCCAGCACCCGGGAGGCAGAGGTAGGAGGATTGCCGTGGGGTCGAGGCCACCCTGAGACTCCACAGTGGATTCCAGGTCGGCCTGGGCTAGAGCGAGACCCTACCTCAAAACAAACAAACAAACAAAAAAATTATAAAGGAGTTTCCTTACTTTAAAAGAAAAAATCTGAAGATGGCGGCGTAGGTACCACGCCAAAACAGCCTGGGGGGGGAAGACCAAAAAAAACTCAGCAAAATACACACTTTTACTAAAAAGTGAGGTGTATAGGAAGTTGAGGCGGCAGCGGAGAAGTGGAAGAGTTACAGAGCATCCAGAGCCTGCACAGCCGGGAACAGCGGCTCCGGGGCGGCTCGGGTACCCGCCGCAACCGCGGAGCAGCAGAAAACCGCCGGACTCTCGGCTCGAGCCGCAGGACAAGCCAGGTGCGGGATCTTCCCCTCACACCGCGCTCTCCGCAACTCGGGAAACGTGAGGGGAGAGCGGCAGCGAGCAGCGGAGGGAGGAGCAGACCGCGAGGTAAAAGCACACGTGGAGAAACGATACAACCAGAACAGCGCGGCTCCCTCCCCTCCCCTGCCGCCTGAACCCAGCTCCAGCGAACACAGCAGCGGCCCGGGACCCGGCCACGCCAACTTGGGCTGACGGCGGGACCCAAGCAGGAGCAGAATTTGGCAGCAACTTCAGCGGCTCCAGCACCGGTACCAGTGGCCCCAGCAGCAGTGGACCCAGGAGCGGCAGCGGTGGCAGATCCCGCAGCAGCGGCTTCGGGGTGAGCAGCAGCGGTGGACACGGCAACGGCAGCTTCAGCAGCGGTGGGGGCCCCGGGGGTGGCACCTACAACAGCTGCAGAGGCGGCGGCAGCGACTCAGTTTGCCCCGTAGGAAAAGCAAGTGCCCAGCTCCAGAAATCAGAACAGCAGCCCGACGACCCAGGCAGCAACTTGACTGAGACCACAATCACCCAAGGTAACTGGGATTGCACCAGGGAAGGGTCTCACCTGGTCACAAGCTGACTTGGATACCTCAACAGACCAGAAATCTAAACCTCTTTGTTGATAGAGGATCTGGTCATTATAATAACTACTCTTGCATACATACTCGGGGCTGTTTTTGATGGAATGGGTACAGTGTTTAGCTAAATTTTAGAATCTACCAGTATATTATTCCACAGCCTGCTTGAATACTCCTATAGCAGGGAAACTCAACCCCTAAGAACATCTTTGTAGATACTCTGAGAGTCTTAAGAGCCACACCTAATACCTTAAGGTCCTACCCTGAAAATATATTACATCAAATCAATTGATACAGCTAAGAATACACAGCTAGCTAGAAAATCCAAGCATTAACTTAATCCAAGATGCAAAAATATATACATTATAACACAAGAAACACTAAAAAGCAAGACGATATAAATCCACCTAAAAGTATTAATGCATCAGAAATGTCCTCCAGTGAGAAAGAGTTAGAGGAAATGCCTGAGAAAGAGTTCAAAAGAATAATTATAAATATGTTCAAAGAGGTCAAAGAACACATGAAAACAATCAAAGAAGAAATCAAAGAGGAAATCAAAGGAATCAAAGAAGAGGCAGGACACCAATTTAATGAAATAAAGAAGGCAATACAAGACATAAATAGAGAAATAGAAATAATAAAGAAAAACCAGTCAGAATTACTAGCAATGAAGAACACAGTTAATGAAATAAAAAACTCTGTAGAAAATCTCACCAGTAGGATGGATGAGGGAGAGGACAGAATATCTAAGCTAGAAGATCAGGTGGCAGACCTAATGCAGTCCAACAAAGAGAAAGACAAACTTATAGAAAAGTATGAGTGGGAATTTCAAGATATTCGGGACACTATGAAAAGATCCAATATAAGAATTCAGGGCATAGTAGAAGGAGAAGAATTCCACTCCAGAGGCATAGTAGGCATCTTCAACAAAATCATAGAGGAAAATTTTCCCCAAATTGGGAATGAGGTGCCAATACAGATACAGGAAGCCTTTAGAACCCCAGCCAGACAAAACCCAGAAAGAAACTCTCCTCGCCACATTATACTCAAACTTCCAAACACATAAACCAAAGAAAAAATATTGAAAGCAGTTAGAGAGAAAAATCAAGTTACCTACAAAAGCAAGCCCATCAGGATTACAGCAGATTATTCAACACAAACTTTTAAAGCCAGAAGGGCCTGGAGTGATATATTCCAAGTTCTGAAAGATAACAACTGTCAACCAAGGTTACTTTATCCTGCAAAGTTATCCATCCAAATAGATGGAGAAATAAAGACATTCCATGACAAAAGCAGGTTAAAGGAATATCTGAAGACAAAACCAGCTCTACAGAAAATACTTGATAGAATCCTCCATGCTGAACAAAAGGAAAAGCACACATATAAGGAACCTAGAAAAAACCAGCCATACTCAAATACCAGTTAACAGAAGAGAGCACAGGTAGAACAAGTAACACACACACACACACACACACAAATGGCAAACATAAATACACACCTTTCAATAATATCTCTTAATATCAACGGTCTCAATGCCCCAACGAAAAGACATAGATTTGCAGACTGGGTTAAAAAGCAGGATCCTACAATTTGTTGTCTTCAAGAAACTCACCTTTCTACAAAGGATAGACATTATCTTAGGGTGAAAGGTTGGAAGACGGTGTTTCAAGCAAATGGGCCTAGAAAACAAGCAGGGGTTGCTATCCTAATATCAGACAGGGTGGACTTTAGTCCGAAGTTAGTCAAAAAAGATAAGGAAGGTCACTTTATATTGATTAAGGGCACACTACAACAGGAGGACATTACAATCCTAAACATATATGCACCTAACATGGGGGCTCCCAAATTCGTCAAACAAACACTATTAGAACTAAGGTCACAGATAACACCAAACACGGTGGTGGTGGGTGACTTTAACACCCCACTCTCATCAATTGACAGGTCATCCAGGGAAAGAATAAACAGAGAGGCATCTGGACTAAATGAGGTCATAGAAGATATGGACCTAACAGATATATACAGGACATTTCATCCAAAGGCTGCAGAATATACATTCTTTTCAGCAGCACATGGAACATTCTCTAAAATAGACCATATATTAGGACACAAAGCAAATCTTAACAAATTCAGGAAAATTGAAATAATTCCTTGCATTCTATCTGACCACAATGGAATTAAACTACAAATCAGTAGCAAGAAAGGCTACAGAGCATACACAAAATCATGGAAGCTAAACAATACACTACTAAATGATGAGTGGGTCAATGAAGAAATCAAAAAGGAAATCAAAAAATTTATAGAGTCAAATGATAATGAGAACACAACATACCAAAATCTCTGGGACACAATGAAGGCAGTTCTAAGAGGTAAATTTATAGCCTTAAGTGTCTATATTAAGAAATTAGAAAGGTCGCAAGTAAACGACCTAAAGCTTCGCCTTAAAGCCTTGGAAAAAGAAGAACAAGGCAAACCAAAAAGTAGTAGACGGGAAGAAATAATAAAGATTAGGGCAGAAATTAATGAAATAGAAACAAAAAGAACAATCCAAAGAATTAATGAAACAAAGAGTTGGTTCTTTGAAAGGATAAACAAGATTGATGAACCCTTAGCAAATCTGACCAAAAGAAAGAGAGAAGAGACACAAATTAATAAAATCAGAGATGAACAAGGTAACATCACAACAGATTCCAGAGAAATTCAAAAAATTATAGGGACATACTATAAAAGCATATACTCCACAAAGTATGAAAATCTGAAAGAAATGGATGATTTCCTTGATCTATATGACCTACCTAAATTAAATCAAAATGAGATTAATCACTTAAATAGACCTATAACAAACATGGAGATCCGAGCAGTTATCAATAATCTCCCAACTAAAAAAAGCCCAGGCCCGGATGGATTCACTGCTGAATTTTACCAGACTTTTAAGGAAGAGCTAACACCATTGCTTCTTAAGCTTTTCCAGGAAATAGAAAAAGAAGGAATCCTACCAAACTCCTTCTATGAGGCCAGCATCACCCTGATACCAAAAACAGGCAAAGATAGAACAAAAAAAGAAAATTACAGACCAATCTCCCTCATGAACATAGATGCAAAAATTCTCAACAAAATATTGGCAAACAGAATACAAGAGTATATCAAAAAGATCATTCACCCTGACCAAGTAGGCTTTATCCCAGAGATGCAGGGATGGTTCAACATACGCAAATCTATAAATGTAATACATTACATAAATGGATTGAAGGACAAAAACCACATGATCATCTCATTAGATGCAGAGAAAGCATTTGACAAAATCCAACATCCCTTCATGATAAAAGTCCTACAGAGACTGGGAATAGAAGGAACATATCTCAATATAATAAAGGCTATTTATGACAAGCCTACAGCCAACATATTACTAAATGGGGAAAAACTGGAAGCTTTTCCACTAAAATCAGGAACAAGACAAGGGTGTCCACTGTCTCCACTTCTATTTAATATAGTTTTGGAAGTCTTAGCCATAGCAATAAGGCAAGAGACACACATAAAAGGGATACAAATTGGAAAGGAAGAAATCAAGTTATCACTATTTGCAGATGACATGATTCTATACATAAAGGACCCTAAAGACTCTACTAGCAAGCTGTTAGAGCTAATCCAAACCTACAGCAATGTAGCAGGATACAAAATAAATACACAGAAATCAGTAGCCTTCATATATGCTAACAACAAACACACAGAGGATGAAATCAGAGAATCACTCCCATTCACAATTACATCAAAAAAAATAAAATACCTTGGAATAAACCTAACTAAGGAAGTAAAGAATCTATACAATGAGAACTTTAAGACACTCAAGCGAGAAATTGCAGAAGACACTAGAAAGTGGAGAAACATCCCTTGTTCCTGGCTTGGAAGAATCAATATCGTGAAAATGGCAATCTTACCTAAAGCAATCTACACATTTAATGCAATCCCTATCAAAATTCCAAAGGCTTTCTTCATGGAAATAGAAAAAACAATCCAAAAATTCATTTGGAATCATAAAAAACCTCGAATATCTAAAATAATACTGAGCAACAAAAAAGAGGCTGGTGGTATCACCATACCTGATTTTACCCTATACTACAGAGCCATAGTAACAAAAACAGCATGGTACTGGCACAAAAACAGACATGTAGATCAGTGGAACAGAATAGAGGACCCAGATGTAAGCCCAAGTAGCTATAGCCACCTGATATTCGATAAAAATGCCAAAAATACTCATTGGAGAAGAGACAGCCTCTTCAGCAAATGGTGTTTTGAAAACTGGATAAATATCTGCAGAAGGATGAAAATAGATTCTTCCCTCTCGCCATGCACAAGAATTAAGTCCAAATGGATTAAAGACCTTAACATCAGACCGGAAACTTTGAAACTGCTAGAGGAAAAAGTAGGGGAAACCCTCCAACATATTGGTCTTGGCAAAGACTTTCTAAATACAACCCCAATTGCTCAGGCAATAAAACCACAGATTAACCACTGGGACCTAATGAAATTACAAAGATTTTGCACCGCAAAGGACACAGTGAAAAAAGCAAAGAGGCAACCTACAGAATGGGAAAAAATCTTCGCCAGCTATATATCTGATAAAGGATTAATATCTAGGATATACAAAGAACTCAAAAAGTTAACTAATAAGGAATCAAACAGGCCAATCAAAAAATGGGCTAAGGAGCTAAATAGAGAGTTCTCAAAGGAAGAAATACGAATGGCATATAAGCACCTAAAAAAATGTTCTACGTCACTAGTCATCAGGGAAATGCAGATTAAAACTACATTGAGATTCCATCTCACTCCTGTCAGATTGGCCACCATCATGAAAACAAATGATCATAAATGTTGGCGGGGATGTGGAAAAAAAGGAACCCTTCTGCACTGCTGGTGGGAATGCAATCTGGCCCAGCCATTGTGGAAAACAGTGTGGAGGTTCCTAAAGCAGCTAGAGATTGATCTACCATATGACCCAGCTATAGCACTCCTAGGCATATATCCAAAGGACTCATCTCATTTCCTTAGAAGTACATGCTCAACCATGTTTATTGCTGCTCAATTTATAATAGCTGGGAAATGGAACCAGCCTAGATGTCCCTCAACAGATGAGTGGATAATGAAGATGTGGTACATTTATACAATGGAGTTCTACTCAGCGGTAAAGAAAAATGAAGTTATGAAATTTGCAGAAAAATGGATGGACCTGGAAAGTATTATACTAAGTCAGGTAACCCAGGCCCAGAAAGCCAAGCGCCACATGTTCTCCCTCATATGGGGATCCTAGCTACAGATGACTGGGCTTCTGTGTGAGAATGAAAATACTTAGTAGCAGAGGCCAGTAAGTTGAAAAGGAGACATAAAGGGTGGAGAAAGGAAGGGAGGAGGATACTTAATAGGTTGATATTGTATATATGTAATTACAATGATTGTAATGGGGAGGTAATATGATTGAGAATGGAATTTCAAACGGGAAAGTGTGGGGGTGGGGAGGGAGGGAATTACCATGGGATATATTTTATAATCATGGAAAATGTTAGTAAAAATTAAAAAAAAAAAAAAAAAGAAAAAATCTGTTTTCTTCTGTACCTGGTGGCACAGGTCTGGAATCCCAGCAACTCTGAAGGCCGTGGCCAGAGGCTCACAGGTTCAAGGTGAGCTCCGACTATAGAGCGAATCCAAAGCCAGCCCGGGCAACTTAGCGAGACCCTGTTCAAAACAAACGAGTAAAAAGAGAACTGGGAGCTTGGCATGGCTGCACACGCCTTTAATCCCAGCACTCGGGAGGCAGAGGCAGGAGAATCACTGTGAGTTCGAGGCCACCCTGAGGCTACATAGTGAATTCCAGGTCAGCCTGGGCTAGAGTGAAACCCTACCTCAAAATAACCACCAAAAGAAAAAGGAAAAAAAAAATAAAAAGAGGACTGGGAATGTCACTAAGTGGTAGAGTACTTGCCTATAGCATGCACAAGACCCTGAGTTCAATCCTTACCAACATACACACACATACACACAATTTCAACTCATAATAACTGAGGTCCACCTCAGGGTAAGAAATATGTAAAAGTCTTTTAAGGAAACGGAAGTGGCCTGGTGCTCTACTGGGTCACAAGCTGTCCTTATAGTGACTGGCCTTTCAGTCTGTCTGTCCATCTCGCGGCCACAGCACTTGCCTTGTTACGTGACGAAACATCCATCAGTCTGGCAGGCGCTGGGCTGAGAAGCCTTTGAAGTGTCAAAATCCAGAACTTGTGCTCCCAAGAGACTTGCAAGATCCGAGCGTGAGAGAGCACACCCAGACCTAGGGTCGCTACACACGCGCTGGTGTGCCACACGCCTCCTGGGGGCCGCGCACACGGGGACGTTGCGTTTGGCTTAATGAAGACCTTCCTACTGTCCCATGTTGTCTCTTGCTTTTTCACTTAATGGACCGTGATCACTTCCGTATGCCTTAGCAATTTCTAGAAACATAGTTTTTAATAGCCTGATAGTATTTTATAGACCTGGTTGATGAATGAGCGATCGATCTTTGCTGGTGTCAGCTTCTGGGTGTCAGGGGGCACCTCACAGAGTTCATCCTACCGGGGAGACTTCCTGGGGTGAGCTTCTAGAATCTTCATAGAAAGAGGAGACGCTTTTTGCCAAACTGCCCTGCCAAAAGCTGGGAGCAATTACAGTCCCACCAGCGTCGCGAGGAGCCCTGCCACCCAACGGCAGCCACATGTTTTCTGTCCGGGATGGCTGCACATGGTGTTGCTGTGTGTCCTGGTGAGAAAGAGTGCCGCCCGCAGCAGTGTCGGCTTATGAACTTAGTGCCATGTGTCCTTCAACAAAGTCACCCAGCCACCTAGCGGCTTGTCAATCCTAGTGGCTTGTAGGAACTTTTGGCATACGAGAAATGGGCCCATTTTCTGTTCCACAAGTGTGATATTTTCTCCATGTCTTTGTATAGTGCTTTTATTTATTTATTTTTTCTTTTCTCACTTCTGCCTCAAATGTTCAAAAACTTCGTAGGCTGGGGAGATGGCTCAGTGGGTAAGGCACCTGTTGCAGAAGCGGGAGGACCTGGGTTTAGATCCACCCCCTAGCACACATGTAAAATTTCAAGGAGGGTGCCATGCGCCTTTAACCCCCAGCTCTGGGGAGGCAGAAATGGAATCCCTGGAGGCCTGCTGGCCCAGCTAGTCTAGCTAAATCAGTGAGCTCCAAGTTCAGTGAGAGACCCTGTCCCAAAGAATAAGGTAGAGAGCGATTAAGAAAGACACCAGTGGCTGGGCAGATGGCTTAGCGGCTAAGGCATTTGCCTGCCAAGCCAAAGTATCCCAGTTCGACTCTCCAGGACCCATGTAAGCCAGATGCACAAGGGGGCGCATGCGTCTGGAGTTCGTTTGCAATGGCTGGAGGCCCTGGAGCACCCATTCTGTCTGTCTCTCTCTCCCTCTTTCTCTCTCTCAAATAAATAAATAAATAAAATATATTTTTTTAAAAAAGAGAAAACATCAGATGCTGATCACTGGCCTACACACACATACACACACATGCACACACACATGCAGTACACATGTATACACATGCACAGGTGTTTGTACATTCATGTGCACCACATACTTGTACAGTAAACACACACTTAACCTTCTTCTTTACTGTCAGGATTTATTTTTCTTTCCTAGGTTGAGAAAATTTTTCCTTAATCATTGATCACTTAGTTACCTGTCCATATCTCTTCTATACAATAGGGCCCCAGCACACCGCACTGGGACATGCTTGACTTTCTGCACAAGGACGAATGTCAGCCTGTGTGTCTAGCTCATGCCTGCTTATCTGGGGCCAGGCTAGCTGGCCGCAGGCATCGGAGGACACAAAGGACCCGCCGACGGGTCCTGCTCTGTGCTCTAGACCAGAGTCCACGGGTGTTCTCTGAGCGCTGAGCAGGAGAGCCTCCACTCGGCAGACTGTATGGCACCATGAGCCGAGTGCCCAGCTAGCCCTGGGATACCACTCCCATGTCGGTGGAGTCCAGACGTCTCTTTCCCAGGCCCAAGGTTGTGGAAATGGTGGACAGGAGACACTCTTTGTGCCCAGATCGGGGGCTGCGGGCTCTGACTGTGGAAAGGCTTGCAGGACAGATGAGCCGTCGCTGGAATCTGGATGGATGCATACCTGTGGCCTCATTCAGATCTTTAGGCAGGTGAGGCCCAGGGGTCACTTATTGTAGCTCTTATGTGGTTCTATGCTTTACGATGACCCATGTTTCCCAGTATTTCATTCATTCATTCATTCATTTGTTCCAGTGCCAAGACTGAGGATAGGCCCAGGAATCAAGCAGCAGTACGCATATGATATAAGCCTAGCTCAGGGCGGGGCATCCGAGCCTGTAGGAAACAGTGGGGCTGGAGGTGGGATATAGCTGGAGAGGAGGCCTGACCTACGGAGAAGAAGAAGGACCTTCTCCTGAAGAGAGGCTACCCAGCCCCGCTTGAGCTCGGAGACCCTCCAAACCCAGCATGTCCTCCTGCCGTGGTTTACTCTGGAATCAGCAATGAGGCTTGTGCTTGCGGTAATGGATCGCAGCTGCCTCATTAAATCACCCCGTGTCCCTGCGGGTTTGCCACGCACCGAGCAAGCGTGTGTGCAGCAGACACAGTTCTGGGCCATTGTTCTGGCTCCACAGGAGACCCCCACCTAAAGCTGACACACTGCGCTAAGGAGGGAGTGTGGGCCCAGGGGCACTGGTGGGGAGGTGTTCTAGGCCTGTGGAGGTCCCCCTCTTGCAGGCTGTGTGTTGGAAACCCACGGCTTTCGGCCCCCTCAGCAGCTTACTGGGCTGTGATCTCACGTTCTCATTTCTTGGGGTTGGAGTGTCTTGAATTATCTGAAACAATTTCTAAAAAGAACTAGCCCTTCAAATATTTTTATTTGAAAGACAGGCAGGGAGAGAAAGAGAGAATAGGCACACCAGGCTCTCCAGCCATTGCAAATAAATTCCAGATGTATGCGCCACCTTGTGCATCTGGCTTACATGGGTCCTGGGGAATCAAACCTGGGTCCTTTGGCTTTGCAGGAAAGTGCATTAACCATTAAGCCATCTCTCCAGCCCAGAACTAGCCCTTTACTGTTGCCCATCCCTGTGTCCTAAAGGTCCCAGAAATCTTCCCACCCCACCATTGGGTGTCCAAGGGGGCAGGACTCTGCTGTAGTGAGCCCTGCCCTGTCCCCAAGGTAGGTGTTCACGGCAGGGCCAGGAGGGTCCCTTAGCTTTAAGAGACGCTGGGGTGGCCTCTCTTCAGGAAAGAGTTCTCTTTCTCCCTTTTTGTAAGACAGCTTTCCCCACGGACTCTTATGGGAGGGGTGCGGAGTCCTCAGAGGGCCCCCAACTCCCCATGGTGGGGCAGATGCGTGTTCGGAAGGAGCCAGCTTTTCACAAGGTCACTCACCAAGGACTGGCAGAGGTGCTAGGCCAGTGACAGAACAAATGAATCTGATAGTGGTGGCCATGGGCCCGTGTCCAGTAGGGAGGAGCTTTGCATGGCTGAGGTTAGAGCCACGTTTTCAGCTTGGCAGTGGATAAAAAAAAATCCACCTTGTCTCTCTCCAGAGTCAAGGTGGACTAACCGGGATGCGAATGATAAAGAGTGTGGGGCTCCACTACCAATCCTGGAGAAATGAGGGGACTGCCGGGGTGGGGGGAATGCATCACTGGGGATGAGACACCTGTGAGTTAGACAACAGGAATACATGGGCAGATTCCTCAGACACACTGATGTCCAAAACCAAGGAAAGAAAAACAGAGACACCAGACATGCCTAAGGCTAGCAGGGAGACAAACATGAAAAAAAAAATCCAGCTAGCGCTGGCAAGATGGTACAACTATTAGGTGCATTCCCTTCACAGGCATGAGGATTTGAGGGGACCAAAGGGGGGGTATGGCCACACATATCTGTCACCCTAGTCCCACAGGAGAGCAGAGACCCAAGAACTGATGGAGCCTCGAAAGCTCCAGAGATAGTAAAGAGAGAGAGAAAGAGAGAGAGGGAGGGAAAGAGAAAGACAGACAGACTTGAGACCAAACTCAAGACCTGGCAGAAAAGCAATAGAGCGCACAGGACACCTGATGCTCTACCCTGGCCACCATAGATGAGCATGTGACAAGGGCACAGGCACAAATATATACCACACAAACATGCCACATCTCTCTCTCTCTCTCACACACACACACACACCCATAAACACGCACACACACACATGTGCATGGACACATACAAGCCAACATTTCAAGAAAACATCCAAATCAAGAGAAATCCTGGACCTGGCCACTTTACAAATGAATTCTACCAAATGCTTAAAGAAAAAAATAAACACTGATTCTTCACAAACTCTTTCCCCAAATTGATGAGCATGGGCTATTTCCTAATGCATCCTAAGAGGTGAGCATTTCTCTAGTACCACAAGCGAAGTCAACTGTAGATCAAAATCCCTTCTGAATACAGAAGCCAAAATACTCGACAACATCAGGACAAACCCATAGTGCATTGAAAGGGTTACCCACAGGCCCACATGGCCAAGTGGGGTTTTCCCCAGCCAGGCAAGGTGCCTCATCAGAACGCAGCCAATGTGACGTGACAAAGGGAAAAAGCTCCTCAAGCTCATCTCAGTAGATGCGGAGAAGGCATCTGACACAGCCCAGTAGGCTTTCATGAGAAAAACTCAAGAAAACTAGGAACAGAGGAGAAAATTTCTCGATGTGACAAAGGCTACTTAAAAAAAAAAAAAAACCACAGCCAACATCACCCTTGGTAGTAAAGACTGAAGCTTTTTCCACAAAGCTCACGAACCCACACTCACTAATTCTATTTGGTGCTGCGTTTAGCATTCTAGCCAGAGCTATTCAGCAAGAAAAGAAAATGAAAGTCATCTAAGCTGGGCATGGTGGCGCATGCCTTTCAGCCCAGCACTCGGGAGGCAGAGGTAGGAGGATTGCTGTGAGTTCACGGCCAGCCTGGGACTACTGTGTGAAGTTCAGGTCAGCCTGGGCTTGAGTGAAACCCTGCCTCAAAAATAACAACTACAAAAGAAATTGGAAAGAAACTCTATTAGGAGACAGGATGGTTATGTATCTTAAAAGTCCCCAAGAATTCACAAGAAAGCTACTAGAGCTAACAAATGGATTCAGCAAAGCTACATGGTAAAGAGTACATGAAAATCAATTGTTTCTACAAACTGCAAGGGCTAATCTGAAAAGGGAGCTAAGAAAGCCATCTATTTGTCTGAGTACCGAACAGAATTAAGTGCTTAGGAATAAACCTAACCAAGGAGATGTAAGAATACAGATCAGGAAACCACAAGACATGCACAAATAAATGGATTTTGATCTAAATAAATGGAAAACACCCCACATTTATGGATAGAAAGATTTAAAAAATAAGATGTCAATACCAGCCAAAATAACAGACAAGATATATTTCCTATCAAAATTCCAAAGGCTTTTCTAAGTGAAAGGAAAAAAAAAAATCTTAAAATTCATATGATTTTCTAGGGACTAAAAGTGCCCCCCTAGGCGGGGCCAGGCAACCAATCAAGTTGGAGAATCTATATATTCCAACTTTAAAACTTACTACAAAATATAGTAATTAGAACAGTATGGCATTGGCATAAAACCAGACATATGGAATACAGAAAATGTATAGTCCAGAAAGAAACTCTCACATACATGATCAATTGATTTTTTAAAGGGAGAAATAATTTATTTTGGCACATGGTTTAACCGACTTTTAAAAATATTTTATTTGGGACTGGACAGATGGCTGAGAAGTTAAAGCCACTTGCTTGCAAAGTTTTCCAGCCTGGGTTCGATTACCCAGTACCCACATACAACCAGGTGCACTAAGTGGCACATGTGTCTGAAGTTTCTTTGTTGGGAAAAGTAAGTGCCCAAATTGAGTAGAATTCGGCCCTTACCTAGCACCATATGCCTAAGTGAACTCAAGATGGTTGTGGTGGTTTGATTTAGGTGTCCCCCATAAACTTAGGTTTCTGAATGCTAGGTCCCCAGCTAATGGCAGCTTGGGAATTAAAGCCTCCTGGAGGCAGTGCATAATTGGGGGCGGGCTTATGGTTGTTATAACCAGTTTCCTCTTGCCAGTGTTTGGCACACTCTCCTGTTGCTATTGTCCTCCTGATGTTGGCCAGGAGGTGATGTCCACCCTCTGCTCATGCCATTGTTTTCCCTGTCATCATGGAGCTTCCCCTCTAGCCAACATAAGCCTTTCATTTCCCCCCACAAGCTGCTCTTAGTCAGATGTTTTCTGTCAGCAATGTGAATCTGACTGCAACAATGGTGCAAAGACATAAATTTAAGACTTCAAACTCTAGAACTCTTTTAAAAAAGAAAACATTGCCGGGCTTGGTGGCGCACGCCTTTAATCCCAGCACTTGGGAGGCAGAGGTAGGAGGATCGCCGTGAGTTCGAGGCCACCCTAAGACTACATAGTGAATTCCAGGTCAGCCTGAGCCAGACTGAGACCCTACCTCGAAAAAACAAAAAACAAAACAAACAAAAAAAAAAAAAAAAAAGAAAGAAAGAAAACATTGGGGAAAGCCTTCATAGTGATATATTTCACAACCATTTCATGATATGGCCAAAGCTGGGCAACAAAAGAAACATATAGATACTTGGATGGATAGATAGATAGATAGATAGATAGATAGATAGATGGATATATAGATAAAGATAAGATAAATTAGGCTTTATAAAAATTAAGAATGTTTTGGGCTGGAGAGATGGCTTAGCGGTTAAGTGCTTGCCTGTGAAGCCTAAGGACCCCGGTTCAAGGCTCGGTTCCCCAGGTCCCACGTTAGCCAGATGCACAAGGGGGCGCACGCGTCTGGAGTTCGTTTGCAGAGGCTGGAAGCCCTGGCGCGCCCATTCTCTCTCTCTCCCTCTACCTGTCTTTCTCTCTGTGTCTGTCACTCTCAAATAAATAAATAAAAAATTTTAAAAAATTAAGAATGTTTTTATTCAAATGAAAGGACATTATTAAACTGATACTATAGATACCATTTATTTAAAAGATAACTTGAGAGTAGGAGGAAATATTTGCAAATCATATATGTATACCTAACAAACTAATATTCAGAATATGTAAAGAGTCCCTAGTATTCAACAGCAAAACCCAATTCAATTCCAAACAGACAAGATATGAATAGACATTACTTTTTTAAAAAAATATTTATTTATTTGAGAGGGAGAGAGAGTGACAGATAGAGAAAGAGAGAGTAAGCGTGCCAGGGCCTCCAGCCTGCAAACAAACTCCAAATGCATGCATCACATTGGCCTGGGAATGGAACCTGGCTCCTTTGGCTTTCCTGGCAAGTGCCTTAGCTGCTAAGCCATCTCTCCAGCCCTGAATAGATATTTCTTAAAAGAATAAATACAAACGATCAAAATGCACATGGAGAAACCACATTAGGGAAATATGAGATACTACCTCATTCCTGCTGACAGGCCACCTCTGACCCACAGGGGTCATGAACCTGCAGGTTCCAGCCACGTGTGAGAGTCAGGCACAGAACGGACTGACAACATGTGCAAAAAGAGCCTCCATCCGTGGGACAGTGACAGTTAACAGCAGGGAGATGGCTGGCTTAGATCCAGGGCCCAGCTGCACGGGCTGCGAGGTCCGAGTCCTCACCCTGTGACACACGGAGCAGTAAGAACTGATGACGGACTGGAGACCCTCACCCTGGGCTTGCGGGAGCCACGGGTGGAGGGGGTCTGATGGGGCTCACCTCCGCCACCCATGGTCGCTTCCCTCTGGACAGTTGTGTGTGCCACTACCTTCTCACAGCTCCTCCGCCGTACCATAGCCACAGGTTTCATCCTGTGGCCTTACAGCAAGCAGCGTATGCCATAGCAGGGACCTGGGGAAACAGACCCCACACGGCCACACCCAGCGAGCCCTGGCACTTGGCATGTGTGCACATGGATTCCTGAACCCACATGGGCAATCTTGGTACACACACACACACACACGCCCAGGCAGATGAAAGACTCACAAACACACCTACACACACATGCATACCATGTTCGTACGCCCACACGCACACGTGTTGCCCCAAACATCCCATGGTGGGAGCTCCCCTGTCCACGTGTCTCATCGCTAACCAAAGTCAACAGTTGGGACTTGCTTAATTGCTGTTAGGGGAAGGAGCCAGCAGCTGTGGAAGCATGCCAACGTGCGGGTGGGTGCCCTCCAGCCCCCTGGCTGCCTGGTAACCAAACCCAGGCCCGGCCTCAGGAATGCTGGGCAGAGGAGAAAAAAGGAAAAATGCCCGCACCCCATAATTTAAACATGTCCTCGTGGCACACCTCCTGCTCAGCCTTGCCCCGTGCCAGGCCTTCTGTGGGCAAGTGAAGGGCAGACAGGATGGCCAGGCATGGCCATTAGGCTGAGGGTCCTGCTCCCCCCAGTCCGTGGAGTCACGCTCTGGCCTTTTGGCCCTTCGGACTCCATCCCAGCGGGGTGGGCCGTGCTGGGGCTCCAGAGTGGCCCACCCTCGCGCTTCTCACGTCCTGCACGTAAGCCAGCTCTCGGGGCTCTGCAGCTCCCTCAATACCCAACTCCCCAGGACTTCCTGCCAGCATCAAGGGTGACCTGCCCTGCGGCTCAGGCTGTCCCCTCACTAGCCCACAGGGAACCTCTGCCTTGCCTGACTTCAGGCTGTCCCCTCCACCCTTGCTAGCTACCCCTCCACTCTCTGTGACATGGTTACTGCATCTATTGCCCCCACGTCCTCAAAGGTCCAGCTGCTGGAGACTCCCAGATGCTGTCGGTATCGTGAGGGGGCCTGGAGGACTTCCTGAAGCAGCAACCTCCTCACAACAGCTGAGACGTGTGGACTTCCACAGCTGTCCTTATCCCCAGATGACAGGTCACAGCGTAGCCAAAGGAGGTCTGTGGGCCACAAGATAGGGTCCTGTCATTGTCTGCGGTCAACACACACAGGGGCTCCCAATGTCTGCACACCGGCTCACACACATCCTCAAGGTCCCCCAAGTCCCTGGCTGATCACACTCACCTCTCTCCATCAACGCTGCCCTTCTGGAGGTTTCTTGAATGGAGTCGCACGCTCGCTCATCCCCGGGGTCTTTGCACAGCCATCCCTGCTAATTTCTCCCTCCTCCAGATCTTAGGTACAGAGCTATGTGCTGGGTTGAAATCACACCTCATCCCTCCCCAACAGGTCTACTCAGCATAGCCTCTCGTAGCACTGCACGTGTCTCCTCCTGGACAGGACACTGTTTTTTTTTGTGGGGGGATTGTTTTATTTTCTGCTAACTATCGGGTTTGTGTCTCTATTCTCTCCTGCTCTTACACTCTTTCATATTCCTCTAACCAGCCACACCAAAGGTCTTCAACAAATGGCGACGTGAGTGCCGGGAGGAGGAAGCGCCGCGCTCACGTCTGGGATGGGCTAGGACTCGTGGCTTATGTCTATACAGAGTGACATCTGCCCTGCTGTGTATCACGCTGACTAGGCTGGCGGAGAGAGAGAGGGCTGCGCTCACAGACCTTGGAGGCCCTGTCACCAGCCATGATTCCGCTGAGAACTCGAGCAGCTGTCACAAGTGTGGCTTCTGTCACCCCCAGAGGTCTGGGGACTGCCTTTGCAAAGATCTGGTGGAATGGGGACTGGTGTCATCCCGGCTATTTGGGAGGCTGGGACAGAAGGGTCATAAGTTCAGTGTCAGCCGGAGCAACTTACTGAGACCCTGCCTCAAAATAAAAGGTACAAAGAGCTAGGGCTCAAAGAAAAAGATGCTACCTTGGCATTCATGAGGTACTAGGAAGAGAGAATTTGGTAGCTCGTGTGGCACGACGTCGTCCGGTGGCGCTGTCGCACTGAGGGTCCTTGTGGGTGCGGGCTTGGCAGAGCTGGGTCCCTCTAGGCCCTCCTGTCCTTTTCATCTGAAGTCACTGTGTCATCTGTGAGCAGGTCATACGGATGGCAGGATGGGGTCCTTAGGGAAATTACTGGAAATAGGCCACCTCCAAGAAACCCCTGCGCCCAGAGGAGACTTTGGCCCTCTCGGGACATTGCCTTGGCCACTGGGTTCCTGGAAGCAGCCACCCTCCCTGGGAAGGCCTGAGGGGGCAGCATTCGAGTGGGACGTCCACGGGGCTAGATGAGATGAGATGGGATGCCTGCCTCAGTGTCCCTGCCAGAACCTTTGGCTCCTGTTCATTTCTCTTGTTGGTCTGAGACATTTGGCTTACCTGGCTCCACTGGGATCCAGTGTGTGTGTGTGTGTGTGTGTGTGTGTGTTGTTTTGTTTTGTTTTTTAGTTTTTCAAGGTAGGGTCTCACTCTGGCCCAGGCTGACCTGGAATTCACTCTGTAGTCTCAGGATGGCCTTGAACTCACGGCGATCCTCCTACCTCTGCCTCCCGAGTGCTGGGATTAAAGGCGTGCGCCACCACGCCCAGCGGATCCAGTTTTTTGTGTGTAAATGCACACTACAAGCAGACTGCGCTCCTGAGCACCCAGCAAGATTCACCTCATCACTGTCCCCCACAACCTGTGCTTGTCAGCCTCCTACCAGCCCCAGCGATTCTGGGTTCACCCAAAGGGGGAGCGCAGGCAGACCCTTCCAAAGGCCACTCCTCCAACACATCGTTTCCACTCAGTCCTCCTGAAAAGGCCAAAGCGCATCACAGGCCCAGCATAGGAAGCCTCCATCACCATGCTTTGTGGGCCCTGACCCAGCTGCCGAGGCAGGATCCAGGCTCCCCACAATGCCCGCTGGAGTGGCATTGCAAGCACCCATTTGAGAAGGTCTTTTGACAGCTGCCTTTTAAGAGGGAACAACTGGCAAAAAGGCTGGTGCTTCCTCATGCTGACTGGCAAAGGAAAGTGTTATAGTCCATGTCAGGTGGGTATCACCCACAGCAAGGGCTGAGGGAAGTCCAGTGCTGGGAGACGCCCACCAGGCATGCCCCCAAGGCCCCTTGAAGCTCCTTCCAATCCTATCCTGGCTCTGCATAGATACCCATGTATTTCTCAGCCAACAACAGTGTAATGAGAGATGGGGCGAGCTGAGCATCTTCTCTGAGCCTCTGCTATGCTGGGGATCCCATCACACTTCGTTTCTGTGGACAGACCTCCTCTACTACTCCTGTTCTCTATTTCCCGTGTACTGGCCTTCCCCTGACCTCCCAGCATTAATCCTCGGGCCCCTTATCTATTTTTTTTTCTCAATTTTTATTAACATCTTCCATGATTACAAAAAATATCCCATGGTAATACCCTCCCTCCCCCCACTTTCCCCTTTGAAACTCCACCATATCCCCTCCCCATCTCAATCAATCTCTCTTTTATTTTGATGTCATGATCTTTTCCTCCTATTATGATGGTCTTGTGTAGGTAGTGTCAGGCGCTGTGAGGTCATGGATATCCAGGCTGTTTTGTGTCTTGGGGGAGCACGTTGTAAGGAGTCCTACCCTTCCTTTGGCTCTTACATTCGTTCCGCCACCTCTTCCGCATTAGACGCTGAGCCTTGGAAGGTGTGATCGAGATGTTACTCAGTACTCCAGTCACTTCTTTCCATCACCATGATGCTTCTGAGTCATCCCAAGGTCACTGCCATCTGCAGAGAAGGTTCTCTACCAAAAGTGAGAGTAGCATTAATATAAGGGTATGAACATTAAGAGAAGTGCTTACTGGGCAGTTTGATAAGCATAGTATATGCATTTATCCAGACATCAGCAGATGTTATACCCCTGGGGCTCATGACTACCCCTGTTTTAAGTTTCCAGTATCAGGGGTGTATTCCCGCCCATATCTGTTTCTTTCAAGCTGGCTTTCCTGCTCCTACAACCCCCGGCCTAGAAGGAGTCAAGGGGCAGGAGGGGAGAGGTGAACCCCTGGGTAACGTCTATATGGGTCTTTAGATAGGATCTGGTCTTTGAAATAGACTAGTCTTAGCCCACTCACAAGAGTGACCTGCCACACCAGAGGCCTAGCTTCCTTGTCCTCTCCAAAGACTGAACAACCACATTTCTGACTTTGAGGATTTAGCACTCCAGTGAGACCCCAGAGACTCAGAACCCCGGTAGGCCCAGTGAGTCTTGGTGTGCCCTGGACATAGCCACCACCTTCTCTGTCCACAGTCATAGTGGTTTCAGATTGTTCACCCACCTGTTGTTGGCAGTGTTATGGAGGCCAGCCTGGTCACCAAGATGGCTCACGGAGGGCCAGCACGCTACATGGGATTTGCAGTTGAGGGCACTGTGCCTCTTACTGTTCTTTGCACACGGGGCTTGGGGGAGGGTTTCCCGGTGGGGTGGGTACATTTTGTGGTACATGATGAGTGACCTGCTGCAGAAAGTGAGTGGGTGTCACTTTCAGGAGCACTGTCCACCTCCTTTGAGACAGGTCCTCTCACTGGCCTAGAGCTAAGCAACTGGCTGGCCAGCAAGCCGCAGGGAGATTCCTGTCTCTACCTCCCTGGCCCTGGGATTCCAGGTGCATACCTGCCTCCACACCGGCCACTCTTACGTGGCTCCTGGGGCTCGCTTCAACTCACTCATCAGCAACTAAACATGCCTATGCTACAGGACAAGGGTCAGGTTCTCCCAGACAGGGGTACCCAGATGGGTCCAACCCACTTGTTGAAAAGACTCTGCCATGGCACACTGGTCATTCCACATGCCCTTTATCTGGGGGTCTCTGTGTCTCAGTGCTGTGGCAATGTCATCGTGTCTGAGATTCTGCTGCTGGGCAGCCACCTTAGCTGTCTGTGCCACCCACTTATCTTTGCTGTGGCTTGGGACAGGGACTCTTGTGTGGTCATCTTGAGAACGACTTCAACCTTCTGATCCTGATCCTCTTGCTTCCTTCTGGGATGACAGGTGTGCCCCATCCCCATCGCGGCTCTGATTATAAAGATCACTTGAGATGGCTCAGTGGTTAAAAGCACTTCCTGGGCAAGCATGAGAGCTCAAGACACTGCCCAAGTTCTATCCCAGGACCCACATAAACAGAGATCCAAGAATTGCTGGAAACTTGGAGAAAAAAAAAAAAAAAAAAACAGCAAAGTTCTGGGATCAAATAAGAGACTCTGGCTGAAGTAAGAATGTCACAATTCTCTGGTGATGAACTGGCAGTCTGAAGAGCATAGATTTCTGACCCATGGTCATCGAGTAGTACACATAGAATGCTTACCCAGACCTGGGTAGGGCAAGCCATTCATTCCACCATTCACCACTACACAGATATTGCTGTATTATTCAGGGCTCTTTAGAGGAACAGAACCGATAGAATGAATTGTATTAAAAGGGAATTTATTGGAGCTGGGCATGGTGGCACATGCCTTTAATCCCAGCACTTGGGAGGCAGAGGTGAGAGGATAGCCGTGAGTTTGAGGCCACCCTGAGGATACATAGTGAATTCCAGGTCAGCCTGGGCTAGAGTGAGACCTTACCTTGAAAAAAAAAAAAAAAGGTGGGAGAATTTGTTGGATTAGCTTATGGCAGTCCAACACTAGCAATTTGTAGGTCTGAGAGTCAAGAAGCCCAGTAGCTGCTCAGTGCATGTGGCTGGATGCCTCAGACGTCCCCATCCAGCACTGAAGGCCTGAAAGCTTCCTGGAGAGCTGCTGGTCTTCAGTCCACACTGCAAGACAGCAAGCAGCCCTGGCAGCCAGATGGGAGGAAGGGATTCTTTGCTCCCAGAGCCTCCTTAGATCAAGCCCCCCTCCGAGAGGGGCCGCCCACTCTGGGAGAAGGATTCCTCCTTCAGTAAATACTTCCTAGAAGCAACCTCACAGACCCACTTATGCAGAATGCCTGTGGATTCCCAACCAGATCAGGTTGACAAAGCTCGACGACCATCACACTTGTCAAACACTTCAAATGTGCTAGGCATGGAGCTGGGGCCACAACTACCACCATCCTTGTCCCTAATCTGTGTATGCCCCAGCTGCCACAGATAGACAGAAGTTGCCAGAAGGAGAAAGCAGGGAGATTCCAGCCTTGAAGGAAGCACGTGCAATACCTCTGAGCCACGAGGTGCCTGATGCGTGCCAACGGGGACCACACGTGGGTGCCCCCGGCTTGGGCAGAGGAGAGGATGCAGCAGGTAGATGAGAAGTGGCTGCCTTCTTCCTGGCAATGCCAGGGCTGAGGAATGCCAGGAGGTCAACACAAGGCTCCTTGCACACAACACGTACTTCGTGAGCTTCAAATGAATGATCAGATGGATGGGCTAGTGGGTGGGTGGGGGATGGGTGGGTGGATGGATGGATGGATGGACCAATATATGGATGAATGAGTAGGTAGATGGGTAGGCGGGTGGGCGAATAGATGAATGGATGAGTGGGTGGGTATATGAATGGATGCATGGCTGAGTGGGCACATGGGTGGGGGAGTGGGGGAGCGGACCGTGGGCTAGATGGGTGAGTGGAGACTCTATTTGCAAGCATTGAGTCACATTGGCAAATCACCTCTGTTACTTCAGAAGTTCCAACCCATCCACTCCGTGGCTGGGGCCCTCCCTCATGACTAGGCACTCCCGAGCTGAGGCTGCCACTTCTCCATGCACCGCGCCCTGCGTGGATGCAGCCGCGATGGCTTTCTGTGGGTGACTCTCGTCGCTGTGGAGAGGTGCTGAGCCGGTGCCGTTGCCTCGTTCAGCCAGACCTTCACTCAGACCGGGTCCCGACAAGACTGCGTAGAAGCCGACTTGGGAATGCCAGCAGAGTGGGCAGCCCTGTCCCGCCCCACACCGTCTTAGCCACGGCTGTGGGCCTGCAGGTCAGATGTGGCATGCGTGCTCAGTCCCAGCTCATTGTTGTCCCAGCTGCATGGTCAGGACAGGCAAAGGAGCCCCTCATGTCTCCAAGGCCCCGTAGCTGTCCATGCTCTTGGCTCTGCCCAGGGGTCTTGGATTCCCTGTTCATTCTGGGAGTAGGCATCTCCAGTTACCTGGTGGTGCTTTCGGGCTGCCTCCTCCTGCCAGGGCAGCAGAGCGGCTCCACCCTTGAGGCCCTGGCTCATGCCAGCACGGTCGTTGTTGTGATTGCATGCCAGGAAGCGTGCGACTACAGGACAGGAAAAGAGGGGCCAGGCCAGCCTTCCCTGGCGAAAATAGAGGCTGGTTTTAGCTCTGACATCAGGGCTTCTATGCGCCAACAGAGGAAATGTTAAGTCAAAAGGTCATGGGGAGAGGCTCTGAAGCTGTCCCTGCCTGAACCCACTACCCTAGACCCTGCACAGGAGGCCCTGGGAGAGGTGGCCGGGTGGCCACTCGCGTACAAGGGGGCATGAGGCGGGGCGGCTGGAGCTCCGAGCTCAAACCTGGAGCCCTGGTCAGACTGTTTCTGATGCAAGGCCTTCAGGAGAATCTATGAGCACTGTTCCTTAGTTTCCCCTGGGTGCTTAGCTGGCCTCTCTGGGAATGCCACCTGGCAGGTTGGCGCTTCTGTGGATAAGTTGGAGGGAAAGGCATGACACCCCCCTCCTACCTCCAGCACTGGGTAGTATAGGTAGTGTTCAGCAAATGGCAGCCTGTGATCCGTGGAGTCCCCTCCCTGCCCATCCCGTCCACATCGGCTTGTTTGGCTTGAAGCTTCCTCGTGGGTATGTCAGGCACAAACCTCTAAAGAGTCACCATGAGGCAGACAAGACCACCAGGCGTGGGCCTTACTCATCCACACAGGACCACAGTTGAAGAGTCCAGGGCTCCCCTGTGTCCATCCCCAGCACCCCCTGCTGTCTCTTCTGGCTGTCCTCACTTCCTGTCCCTCCCTTGGGCTTCCTCCCCAGGAACTTCAAGAGCGGCTGCTCCTTGAACCTAGCCCCAGCTAGGTGGCTTCACCCTGAGTTTCCTGAAGCCTCTTCAGGAGTTGGTGGTTGCCGGACGGTCTCCTTCTACAGACAATAGTCAGAGCCTTTAGTTGGCAAGGTGGGAGTTGCCAGTCCATCTCCTCTCTGTCCTGGGCTGGGCTGCAGACCTCAGTGTGTGTGGCTGTCCTCTAGCTGTCGTCCCTCACAAGCATAGATTAGTCTCTCCTCCTGACTCTTCCTGACACAGCACCCACATTGAGCCACCTCCATGCCCTACTTGCCCCAGAGGCTCTTTGGGGTATCTTAGGAACTTGGAAGTACTCCATGTCTGGCGCCTCACCCCTGATGCCACCCACAGGGGCTTTGGGAACAGCGCCTATGTCTTGGTGTGAGGGGGGTTAGTGGTGGTTTGGAGAAGGTGTCATTTAAAGCCATCGCAAGCCAGGAATCCACAGCCCTTCCACTCCCCAGGCCAGTGGCTTGCACTGTGACCACTGGTACCCTAAGCCAACTGTTTCCCAACTTCACATCCCCATACGGCAGCCAGAATCTGTGGCTCTGACACCCCTCTCTGGGTGGCTCTCCATGGGGCGTGGAGCTTGAGGCATCCCCATCGACCCTTACCTCCCTGGCTCGAGAAGCCGTGGGGCTAACCACTGGATGCCCAATGTCCCCCGCTCTTCTGGGCCCAGTGCCCTTTGGAGACCAAAGAGTCCGAAGGCTGGGAAGGTGTCCAAAGTGTGGCCAGGCTTTCTAGCTCTGTGTGGGTCCCAGGGCCTGGAGAAAGCCAAAGCCTGTGGCCTTGTCTGCCTGCCTGAGGTGTGGCCTGGCCCCTGGCTGACTGAGGTCGGTCCTCACACAGCCCCCGTTCGAGGCAGAGCTGCCCGGCGCCCATTCGTGAGCCCTGGAAAGACAAACACACCTCCCACCACGCTGAGGCAGCTTCTCTGGGTCTCTGACTCCAGACAGACTGGACTCGGACAGAGAGACCCCAGATGAGGCCTTCTCCACAGGAACAAACTGCGGCCTGTGTGAGGGAGCCTGCCAGATGCCCTTGCTACAGAAAGCCTGCAGAAACAGATGGTGTCTGTGTTTGGTGGGACAAATTTGGGTAGATAACTCCTCAGTGGCCAGCACTGGCTTTTGAGTCCATGAGTTCATTGTAAGGACCTAACCCTGTCCTCTGGGTATTGCACCCTCACTGTACAGGCAGTGGTCAGAGAGGGTGGGTAGGTGACCAGGACAGCCACACAGGCCTCCATGGCATGAGGAAGGTGAGGTAGGTGGCCTAGCTGAATGGCTCTAAGATCTGTGCAAAGAGCCAACGTTGGCACGTGAGTGTCAGGCGTCTGTGTAGGGCTCTTCCTGCATTTGGCCTTACCGATTCTCTAACAGGTAGTAAAGTGTGAGGGATGGGGAGATTGAGGCCCAACCAAGGGTCCATGGTAGTGACAGAGAGGAATCAGGAGTGTGGCCTAGCTTGTCATCCCAGCAGTGTCCTTGTGACGATGGTTCTATCCAGGGAGGATGAAGCATCCTGTTTTAAGAACAAGGAGAGAGCGTTATATGAAGTTAGAGGAGAAGTCATATATTTTTTAAAAAATATCAGATTTTCATTTATTTATTTGAGAGAGAGAGAGAGAGAGAGGGCTGGAGAGATGACTTAGCGGTTAAGGCGCTCACCTGCAGAGCTTCAGGACCCACCATGTTTGACTCTCCAGATTCCACATAAGCCAGATGCACAAAGGGGAGACAAGCACAAGGTCGCACATGCCCACTAGGTGGCGCAAGCACCTGGAGTTCAACTACAGTGGCTGAGGCCTGGCATGTTAATTCTCTCTCTCTCTCTCTTTCTCCAAAATAAAAAATAAAAGAGGAGGGAGAGAGAATGGGTGCACCAGGGCCTCTAGCCACTGCAAACAAAGTCCAGATGCATGCACCACATGTGCGTGTGGCTTATGTGGGCCCTGGGGAAACGAACCTGGGTCCTTAGGCTTCACAGGCAAGTGTCTTAATGCTAAGCCATCTCTTCAGCCCAGAACTCATTTATTGAGTACCTACTGTGCAGTGGCCAGCCATTCTCCTTCTACTGTTGTTTTACTCCCTCCGTCATCCCTCCAGCACCCCTGTCAACTTCCCCAGTGACCCCTCAGCACCCTCAACACCCCCAACTCCTCAGCGCCCAGTGTCACCTCCAGCATTGCGGCGTCATCCTCAGAGTCACCGTCCTAGCGTCAGCTTCCCCATCATCCCCAATGTCTCCAGCTCCCCAACATCACTGGCCTGCCCAGCATCACTGTGAGCCTCACCAGCATCCTCAGCACCCCCCTGAGTATTCCCAACACCACCAGCATCGTTCCAGCATCTTCAGTATCGCTGATACCACCAGCATCCTCAGCTCCACGCCCCATACCACATTCCACACCAGCAACATCAGCATCATATCCAGTTTCTCTGGCACCAAAGTACCAGCAGAAGCCTCACTCATCTCAGCTTTCACGTTCCGGGCACCTACTGTGTGCAGGGAATGAACCACAGGCTTCCTTAGTGTGGCATGGAGTAAAACAAGTTTAGTTTCATTCTTGCAGATGAGGAGATAGGCGTTGCCTTGCATCAGCTGACTTTGCAATGACAAGGGAGGCTCGAAAGGGGAGGAGGGGGATGGAAGAATGGCAGCGAAGACATTAGATATTGACTTGCTTCCACCCCCATGGAGAGGGGGCTCCTTGCCCATGACCTCTTCTCATAGCCATAGCCCATGCTGGGATAGAAGGACAGAGAGGCTCCATGCAGCCCCTATAGTGGGATCACAACTGGGCTAGGACTCAGTTACCTAAGGGCAGACAGACACGGTATTGGCTCTGCAAGCAAAATGTGTCTTAAAGGCCACAGGGCCAAGAGGTCCTGGATGGAGCAACATTACTTGGGGACACATATGGTCTTGTCTCAGGGACAACAATTGGGTAGGGACAGGCTGAGAGGGCAGGATGGTGTTGGCACCTCAGCCTCCACAGTTGCCTGGCCGAGGGCACTGCACACAGCAGGTGTCTGATCAGTGCGTGTCAGAGAACCAGCTCGCAAGGAGGTCTAATCCAGACTGTATCTGCTATATGTCCGAGGCTGGCCTTTAACTCTTGATGTTCCTGACGCAGCCTCCAGGGATGACCAGTGTAATTCAGTTGTGCCTTCTCAGACCTGGACTGCTCTTTCTTTCCTTCTCCTCCCTTCTTCTTCTAAATGTGTGCACGTGTAGTATGTAGTGTGTGTGTGTGTGTGTTTTACATGTGTTGCAGTCAGGTTGCATTGCTGGCAGAAAACATTTGACCAAGAACAGCTTGTGGGGGGGGGGGAGGGTTTATTTTGGCTTACAGGTTCAAGGGGAAGCGTCATGATGGCAGGGGAAAACGATGGCATGAGCAGAGGGTGGACATCACACCCTGGCCAACATCAGGTGGACAACAGCAACAGGAGAGTGTGCCAAACGCTGGCAAAGGGAAGCTGGCTATAACACCCATAAGCCTGCCCCCAACAATACACTGCCTCCTATAAGTTTCATTGTCCAAAGCGCCACCAGCTAAGGACCCAGAATTCAGAACTTGTAAGCTTATGGGGGCACCGGAATCAAACCACCACAGTATGTATGTGTGCAAAGGCACATGCCCTGTGTGTACACCTGTTTCCAGGTGTCCTCTCCTGTTACTCTCCTGCCTCATTTCTTTTTTCTTTTCTTTTCTTTTTTTTTATTTTGAGGGAGGGTCTCACTCCAATCGAGGCTGACCTGGAATTCAGAATGTAGTCTCAGGGTGGCCTTGAACTTAAAGTGATCCTCCTGCCTCTGCCTCCCGAGTGCTGGGATTAAAGGCGTGCGCCACCATGCCTGGCAATATATATATATTTTTAGGACCGTGCATAGTGGCGCTGACCTTTAATTTTTTTTTTTGTTTATCATTTTTATCATTTCTTTGGTATAGAATCTCTTGCTGAACCTGGAGCTAATACTGTTCTCCCCCCCCCCATCCTTCTTTCTTTTATGTTTTGTTTCTCTGATTAGACTGGCCAAAGAGGGAGCCCAAGCAACCCTCCCCTCCCTGCGCCTCAGCGCTGGGAACACGGGTGCGCACAGCTGCGTCTGGTTTCTTGGTGGGCACTGAGGCTTGAACTCCAGCGTGTGCTCTTACTGAGCCATCTCTCCAGCCCCAGCCCTGGACTTCTCAGAGCTGGTCACAACCTGCTCAGGGAGCAGGCAGACAGAGGTACCCCTTCATTCACAGCATATCCCCTGGAACCCAGATGAGTCAAACCCAGCCAGCAGAACAATCTGGAAATGGGTGCTTCTCGTAGCCATTTGCGGGTCCTCCCCACCCAGCATGGCCTCTCAAAGAGAAAACCTTTATCCTTGGGGTGGCACCCAGGCCACCCTACCCCAAAGTCCCTATGTCCCAGCACTCCAGGTGCCCCTCTTCCTCTCTGGGTTACCCCCCCAGTGGCTTCCCAACGCCTGCAGCCAGTAGGAGCACCGGCAGCCACAGCCTTGTTGCTGGTAGAAGTGGTTGGTTTTGAACCTTGGGCATGTGTGCGACTCCCAGGGAACTGCATGAGTGAAGGGGTCACTCCTCTTCAGTATGTCCCTGACTGCCAGGACGTGTATTTTAATCATTGTCCAGAAATCCGCCCCGTGTGGTTTCCTGGGAACTATCAAGGGAGCAGCCCCAGCCCTCTGAAGCCATGGCTACTGTGACTGCGTAAACACAGGAGGGCGGTGGCCACCGAGGGTGGCACCTGAGCCGGGCAGCTCTGTGCGTGGTTCCTACCTTGGGAGATCTGCCTTCCCAACGGGCTCCTCAGGGGCTAGAGCAAAAAGGCCTGGTTAGTGTTGTGAAAAAAGACAATGGACAAAAAAAGCATTGTTCTAGAAGCACAGCCTCAGCTCCATGCCCTAGTGAGCCTCCTGAGCCTCCTTGTCATATGGAGGCTCCCCTGCCATGTCCTGACACTTGAAAGCCACCAAAGACTGATCCCAACACACTACGTCCTCCCCCCAACTCAGTGCCTATAGCAAACGGTCCTGTGACTAGCTTGTCATAGCTTTTCTCCATCTTAGCACTGAAGGTGCCACCTCCTGGGGTCTTCTCAGTTGCCACAAGCTGGGGTTTCCTGCCACCCAATCCTGTGGTCTCTGTGATCTGTGACACCACCCCAGGGTCTGCTGGAGTTGCAGAGGAGTCTGTCCCGCATGGTCCTAGCATTGGAATTGTCTCTGTGTGTGTGCGTTCATGTGTGTGCATGCATGTGTGAAGATGCAGATGCTTATGTGTACATGTGTACGTCAGATGTCCTCCTCCGCCCTGTTTTTCTGCCTTACTCCCTTGGGATAGTCTCTCACCAAACCTGGGACTCACCCTTTTTCAGTGAGACCTGCCTGCAGGCAGCCAGCCCCAGTGATTCCCCTGCATTACAGACCTGAGCAGCCACACCCCGCCTTGTGTGAGTCCCGGGGGCCCGGAACCCAGGTCCCTATGCTTGTGTGGTTCATGCAGTGAGCCATCTCCACAGCCCTTCTCTCTGCCTTTAATGGACCTCAGTGTGTTTGGGCCTATGTTTGAGGGGTTGAGGGGAGTGTTGGCAAGTGTGGACATGTGCCTTGTCCTCCTGATCCTGCCCTCTCCTGCCTCGGGTCTGTCCTGCTCCTCAGACCTCTTCTAATCTCTCCCTCGCCTTCATCCATACCTTCCTATCTCCAGCTCTCCAGGGCAGATGTGGGACTCAATGAGTTCAGTAATCTCTGCTGTCCTGGTGGAGAGAAGGGGTTGTAATGGTCCAGTGCCCCCACCTTGGGGACTCTCAGGAGTGGGGACATGTTGCTATAGAGTCAATAAGGAAGTGACCATGTCAACAGCAGCTCCCATGCATGAGTCTCAGGGTCCCCATTCCCACTGGACCCTCATAGCAGCTGGTCACAGTGATGGGTGGCAGATGATAGGTGGAAAAGGCAGCTAGAGGGGAGAAGTGCGCCCCTCCCACAGCCCACACAATTCCTCGGAAGTATAGCTACTGGAACCCAAGGCTGTTCTTTCTTCCCTTCCTTTCTTCCTTCCTTCCTTCCTTCCTTCCTTCCTTCCTTCCTTCCTTTCCCTCCTTTCTTTATTTCTTTCTTCCTTCCTTCCTTCCTTCCTTCCTTTCTTTCTTTCTTTCTTTCTTTCTTACAGCTTTGGTGTTTGGCATCCTTGCACAACTGCAGAAAAGCTGCAAAGATGGCAAAGACGTCTCCAGACTCCTTCCTCAATGCCAATAGGTCAGTGGCCCCTGCACACGACCACATTCTCCGCACACACGCGCACACTATATGTTTATTTCCCTGTGAGTGTCCACATACGCTTGTAAGCACATAACCATGCATGCAAACACATGAACCTGAATGAAAGCACCTGGATAAATGCCTATGTGTGAGCCCAGGCACGTGAGCACACACATCTTACCTCTGACTTGCTGAGACCAAGACCCAGGGCAGGAGCGTGCTCTCTCACCGCAAAGACCCCGCAGGCCATTATGGCGGTCAGCACAGGTCCAGCTCCACTCTCCAACCCAAAGCCATGTTCAGCCGTCTCCACTCAGGCCCGCACTGCTCACTGCCCACGTGGGATCTCCACTCGCCAAGGACACAAGTCCCTGGACCTGTCTCTGGGGATGTTTCAAGGGTAGGTTCATTGACAAGGGAAGACCCACCCTAAGTGTGGGCGGCACCCCTGTGGGCTGGGGTCCTGGGCTGAAGGAAAGCAGAGAGTAAGCTGCGCACTGGCATTCACCACTGTCTGCCTCCTGACTGCAGACGCACTGTGCCCAGGGGCCTCCCGCTCCTGCCCACCGCCATGCCTTCCCCACCGCGATGGATTAGAGCCTTTCTAGCTGTAAGCCAAGCCAAGCCCTTCTGCCCTTGAGTTGCTTCGTGTCAGGGGGTTGCTCAGAACAATAAGGACATCAGCTAACACGGGCGGTTCTAGTGTCTGTGAAGAGTTGGGGTGAAGGGCAGGCGGGGGCCTGTTCCCAGAAGGCAATTCCCATCCTGCCACTCCAGCTGCAAGCCACACAGACGGCTGGCATGAGCGGCAAACAGGAAGAGGGTCCCACAGACACCCTTACAGGGATGCTCTGAAAGCCCGCTTCCCACAGACCCGTTCTCATGTGTTACCTGGGCCCCAGCTCACAGGCTTCTCGGCCACCAGGGGACCAGAACCCTAAACCGAGCAGCCACACAGCTCAGGCGTCAGGCCAGGCCTAACATGGCAGGCAGAAGCCACGGCCACGGGTCAGCTCGCTGAGTGGTAAATCAGGATCTGTGCCTAATCGGGAAATGGCTTCTACGTGAGACTCTCAGACCTACATCCTGGGTCTTTACAATTTGCCAGACGAAGTCCCTAGCCCAGCCCACCTGAGCACACCTGAGGCCCCAGCTATTGGTTGGTATGATCCCAGGGGTCAATCTGACTCTCTGCACTCAGTCTGGCAGCTGGACGGTACCTAGCGACCCTCCCGGAACGTGTGCCAGTCCCAAGGCCTGGGACTGGGGTGCCGAGGCCTGCGACCTATTGCCCTCATACCTGCTGGGCTGAGACTGCACTGTTCAGACAGGTGACACTCACCACCCCCCTGCCCCAATCTCTGGTTCCGGTCACTTCCTCAGCTAACCCCTGGTCAGGACTCAGCCCATGCTATTCTAGGAGTCTGCTATTAGCCCTATCCACACGCTATGTGGCCCTGGGCGTGGCCTTGGGACCCTGCCTCCAGCCACGGGTCAAGTCCTCCGCTAAGCACAGCTGGAGGAGAGAGCTGAGCTGCGCAGGCCCGCCTGAGGCCACACTGAGTGCTGACAGTACCTACCAGGACACCAGGCTCCCCCGCTGCCAACCTGACTCGGCCTTGGCGGGCTCCCATCCGAAGGGCCCCTGGGAACAGGCAGGGCGACGCAGGCCCCTCCAAGCAGCCCAGCCCGGCCCTTTCCGCGTGACCTCACAGGACATTATCTCATCCCTCGTGGGGCAGCAGGCCCAAGCCAGCGGATTGAGCCTGGAATGTGCTTCCTGTGGACAGCTCCTGTGGACAGCAGGCGGAGGCTGGACAGTTGAGGGGCAGCAGTTACAGAGTCCTCGGGGCTCAGATGCTAGGGCCATCCTCGTGGGGGGGGGGGGGTTCCTGAAGTTTAGCAGCCACAGGGCCTGCCCTCCGTGGAGGGGGCTCTGGGCCACGGCGATGGGGAGTTGCAGGCAGCAGCCGGGGGAGGGGAGGTGACAGGGCTGCAGGAGCTGTGGGAACTCACACAGCCAGGGGAAGCAGAAGATGGACACACAGGCTGGCGGCCACGGGGAGGGGGTCACCCCCACCTGTGCTCAGAAGGGCTCGCTGGGGTCAGCCCATGGCCTGCAGTGTGGGAGGGTGCCACGACACAGGCCTGTTTCCCTCTGCAGTCAGAAGGGGTGGCTGAGGGAACAGGGGACAGCTGGAAATCCCGTCCTTCCTGGCATCATCCTGGGCATTCCTAGGGGACACATACCTGCTGTCAGCTGCCTGATGGTGTCCCCACAGAGGGTGTGGGCCTGGGAGGTCAGATCCTGCCCAGCTCAGCTGCCAACTCCCAGGTTCCTCCACATGGACCAGCCACGCACAGCTGTCTGCCACACACACACCCTGTATTCTTTTCTCAGGAAGGGTGCCACACCTAATGGCTTCAGCAGCAGATGGCCATGGTCCTAGATCTTGGAGGCTGGACGTCCAAAATGGAGGTGTTGCACAGGGTTGGTGTGACACCTCTCTCCTTGGCTTGCAGATGACATCTTCTCCATCTTGTCCTCACGTGGTCATCCTCTTCTTAAAGAATTCCTGTCATGTTGTTAAGTCCATAGTGATAGATGGTCCCAATTTAACATAACTACCTTAACTAAAGACCTCACCTCCAAACATAGCCACATTATGAGGAACTGGGGGTCAGGGTCCAAACTTTGGACTGGAACCCCACGTTTCATCATGAGGAGTCCAGGCCTCATGTTTCACCTTTCGCTAATCATGCCAAGGTATCAGCAGTTCCTGAGAGCTGTAAGAAACGGGTCCCCGGGCACATCAAGATCACTTAGCTTGGGGTTCACTATGCTCAATCAGGGTCTGGGCTGGGCAGGCAGCTGTCAGAGCCCAAAAGCCTCTGCCTAATCCTGGTGGGCACCATGAGAGATGTAAAATGAGGAAAGAGAGCAGTGGTACTAAGTGCCAAAGGGCAGAGTGCTGGGACGGACACCCTTGGGTGTCCCTCTGGGGAGAACGCCAGGCCAGGTGGTTTTGCACCTTGTAGGTTTAGTTTGAATTGTTTTCCTGAGATAACCCATGTGAGCATTCTGTTTGAAGTGTGTCATTTCAGGGTCTCAGAGCTGTGTGTTCCTCAGCACTCTTTCTTTTTAAATTTTATTTATTTATTTATGTATGAGAGAGAGAGAGAGAGAGTGAGAGAGAGAGAGAGAGAGAGAGAATGGGTGCACCAGGGCCTCCAGCCACTGCAAATGAACTCCAGATGCATGCGCCCCCTTGTACATCTGGCTTACTTGGGTCCTGGGGAATCGAACCCAGATCCTTTGGCTTTGCCAGCAAGCGCCCTAACCGCTAAGCCATCTCTGCAGCCCCACGTTCTTTCTTTTGTTTTGAGCCAGGGTCTCATGGTCTGGAAGTTCCTATGTGGCAGAAGATGACTTTGAACTCCCGGTCCTCCTGCTTCTACTTCCTGAGTGCTGGGATGACAGACGTGGGCCATCAAGCTGGGCTTACGCAGCGCTGGGGATGGAATCCAGGGCTTCCTGCATGCTAGGCAAGTGCTCTGCCAACTGAACCACGCCCCAGATCCCAGCAAGAGCACACCTGTGTGCCTCTCAGCCCTCCCTGGCTGGCCCAGGAAGCCACAAACCTGCCCCCTGCCCCTGTGCGCTCACTGAAGCATCCTGTGACATCAGAAGTGGGTGGGCCCCGTGGCCAGCTCCCACCACCTTGCTACATGTTCCAAACGCACACCGCATGTTTGCAGGGTGTGTGCCCACTCCTGCACAGGGCTGAGTGACGCCCCTCTGTGCCCGTGTGCCCTGTCTCACTACTCTGGTCACCAGCGGTGGTCGTTCACAATGTGTCCCCTCTGACTTTTGGGAATGGTGATTTTACTATGACCCACAGGCTCCTGGAAAGGTCCCCAGAGATGGACTCCCTATGTCCTGTGGCAGCTGGTTAGCCCTTTATATCCAATTTACGCTGAATCTGGAAAGGTGGGTGAGTGTCAGGCCAGCCTGGGTTTCACTTAAGAGCAGCTGCTGTGCGGGACCGTCACCTCTCCACAGGGGTGCTGAGCCTGTTACCCAGAATCCAGTGAGGCTCTCTGAACTCAAGCAGGGGGTTCAGATACAAGAGTCTGAAGGGGGATGGGGGGGGCATGGATACCTTGTTCCCACCTTCTCTATGCAAGTGAGTTTGGCTCCTCCGCTCTAGTCCTATCTGGGCCCTGCTCATCCTTTCTCAGCCCCAAGTTCAGTGGCTTGCATTGTGAGGATGTCAGAGCCGCCTCCCCGCATCCGAGGCTGGGTCTGAGTGGAGCAGCCCAGAAACCCGGAGGAGCGACGGTCCTGCTCCTGCCTGAGGGACTGTGTTCGTCCTGCCCCAGCTCCGCCCCCATGTCACCCACTCCTCTCCTGATTCCAAGTGACCTTAGTCCTGCTGCATGGTTGGAAGGGACGTCGGCCTGTGTGGGTGGCAGCTGGTATGTGAACCCAAGGCCTTCGGCGCCTCTCAAAGGCCTGCGTGGCCTCCTGGTGGCCCTGGCCTGACCCCTGGCCACCTCGAGTGTGACCTCACATGGGCCATTGGACTCGACTCACGAGGACACTGGGAGGCAGGTAGCGTCATCGACGTCACTTCACAGGAGGTGAAACCCAGTCACATGTGGGGTCATTTGAACCAAGGCCTAGGGAGGCCAGGGGTGATGCTCCCTCAGGATCCCGGCTGGCCACCACCCTGCACACCCCCGGGGACCCTAAGCTAGGCTGAGGCCCTCAGAAGACCTGCGACCTGCAGATGCCTGGATTACGTCATCATCCCCGGGGACAAGCCTCAATGCCCAGGGCAGACAGCTCTCCATGGAAACCCTGGCCGTTAAGCACCTGATGGGTACCTGTCCTTGCCGCTCCAAGGCCCCCAGCACACCTGGCACCATCTTGCCCTGATGAAACAGCAGAGGAAGCAGGATGTCTGCTCACGGGAGTTGAAGCCCACGGCATTCCAGAAGTCCCACGGTCGCCATGAGAGTGGCACTGGCAGTGGCGGGCAGTGCCCAACCTGCACAACCATGAGGGGCATCTGACAGCATTGGGGTAGGCATGGGGGCAGATGGGGCGAAGCGCTCTCAAGGGCCCACAGACCCGACTGCCCCGATCCTGGAGAGAAGTGTGGATGCTTTGGACTTCCTGCCCACACAGCACTGCTGGGAGAGGGGACCCAGGAAGGAACACAAAAGGAAGCAGGAAGCAGCGGAGGGCCGTCAGGAGCTGCCCCCCTCCTTCTCTTGACTTCAAAGTGGGCTGTGGAGTGATGGGCCCCGAGTCCTCTGTGGTCTAAGGTCCCACAATTGACAGGCACACGGGGTGAGCAGGTCACTGGAGCCTCAGCCTGTGGCTGGGTCCCAGCTACACTGCATGACCAGAGATGCTTCATGTCTCTGGGGAAAAAAAAAAAAAAAAAAAACACAGGCCCCTGTCTATTAGGCTACTGTGAGCCACTGCACTGGTCTTTAGGTATTAGACATTGGGATCTATGTTTTTACCATGCCCGCTGCCACACTGTTTGCTCCACCCTCTGCCGCTCACTCTGCTTTGCCCCCTGTCTGCTAATAATCCCTGCATCTCTACTCCAGCTCAGATGTCTGAGGCCACACAAGGAACCGCCACCCCCCTTCCACTGTGATGACCCCACAGCTGGTAAGGACCGTCCACACATGGGCAGGCAGTGAGATCTGGCCTCATCCAACTCAGTCCCGTGACAGCCTGCTGAGTCACTTCACAGAAGAGGACACTGTGGCCCAGAGAGTTTGAGTCACTTGCCTGGTGGCAGATCGGGGGTTTGAGTCAGGCGTCGGGGCTTGGGGAGAGTTATCCCTCTGTGTTCTGCTGAGGCGGTGCTTTTTGCACGGGGGAAAACAGCCAAGCTGTCTCATAGCAGCAGCAGCAAAGACTCGGTGGGGTGTGTTCACCCATCATGGCAATAGCCAGCCATGGATATTGCCAACTCTCTCTGGGGTTGCAAGGTGGTACAACTCGCAGACCCTTTGTAGGGTCGTTTGAAAGTGAGATGCCCTCCCCAAAGCCTCATGCTCAATCCCCAGCGGGTGGCAGTTTGGAAGGTGGTACCTTGCTGGAGGAGGTATGTCTTTTGGGGTGGGCCTTGAGGTGTTGGAGCCCAGCTCCCCCTTGCCAGAGTCAGCTCACTCCTGCTGCTACCTCCCAACTGCTGTAGAAGATTTGATGCCCAGCCTCTACTCTGCCATGCCAGGATGAAACTTCACCTCGAGGCTAGAAACTGAAAGAAATCCTTTCTTTCCATATACTGCTTTTCTTCTGACAACAAGGTGGTAACTGCAGGCTGGAGAGATGTCTTAGTGGTTAAGGCACTTGCCTGAAAAGCCTAAGGACCCAGGTTCGAGTCCCCAGAACTCACATAAGCCAGATGCGCATGGTGGTGCATGCACCTGGAATTCATTTGCAGTGGCTGGTGACCCTGGTGTGCCCATTCTCTCATTCCCCCTCTCTCTTAAATAAATAAATAAAACTATATTTTTAAAACCACAACTGTTGTGCTCTGGATATAAAAAGAAAGCATTAAAAATATCTCCCATGGCTCTGCTGGCAGGACTCTGGGAACAAGCAAGGCAGTCAGTTGTTAGACAAGGCATGGTGAGAGCGGGCACCACGAGGTGAGGAGAGTCTTGGGGATGAGAGATGTGCCCCCCACCTCAGAGCTTGACAATGTGGGGTTTGGCATTGCCCATGTGGCTGAGCCTTGAGCCATCCAAACTGTGGCTTTGACGTGACTTCTGCCATATCTTGGAGAGTGTGGCAGGCAAGCTCGGCATTCACAGCAGGAGACAGACAAGGCAGGTGGCTAGCCGCTTCACAGCTATGTGTTGCTCAGTTCTTAACATGCCAAATGGAAAGAGAAGGTAAAAGACTGGTGGATTCCCACTGCTGATGCCCTGTCCCTGGAACTCCTGGTGCTCAGAGCCCAAGACCTGCCCAGGAATCCACCCCAATGACCCTCTGGCTTTCCTGGGGCCTCCAGCCTCCAGACAACAGATCATAGGACCCAACCTCCACAACCCCCAGAACTGAATCCTTATCTGTATAGGACCCTAACTGACACAGTTGTGGCCCATGGGTGCACCTATGTGTAAAGACTCACCAAAGGGGGCTAGAAAGATGACTCAGTGGTTAAGGCACTTGGCTGCAAAGCCTAACGACCTGGCTTTGATTCTCCTATATCCATGTAAATCCAAATGCACAAAGTGGCTCATGTATCAAGTTTGTTTATAGTGGCTAGAGGCCCTGGTTCAACCATTCTCTCTCTCTCTCTCCGCTTGAAAATAAATAAAACTTAGAAACGAATTTGCCAAGGGTCCTGCTTGCTGGTGTGCTGCAAGCCCATTACAGCTCATGCTGCCCCAGCATGCATCACATCCACACTCTGGACAAAATGCAAACTTGAAAATGCCAAACTTTGCCCCTTATGACAAAGAAAAAGCTGAAGCGCCCATCTACTTCAGTAATATTTACTCAGCATTGCAGTAGTGACCCTTGCCATTGTAATAAGACAAGAAAGAAGAAGGGGGAAAAAAAGAAGGAAGGAAAAAAGAAAGTAATAAGGGTCCTAAAAATTTTAAAGGAGGAAACAAAACTGTTTATCTATGCAGCTGCCACGAGGGTCACTCCTATCCGACTGGGCCAGCTGCCCTTATATGAACCGCACACCCAGGTTTGATCATGGACGTAAAGCAATGTTACTCACTTGGGTCCTGGTGGGAGAGTAAATGGTAATGCCGCTTTGGAAAATCACCAGTTCCTTAGAAAGTTGTGCAGATATTTGTTGTGCGACCCAACTCCTCCACCCTCAGATACCCACTCTGAAGAGATGAAAACTAGCTCCATACAAAGACTTGTACACTCACACTCACACTGTAGCTTTGTGGATGATGTCCCTAAACCAGGAACCACCGTGTTAAGCAGCGAGAGGGTGAGCGCACGGGGTCCTGCCTCCATGCGGGGCCATCGACTGACCACGAAAGGAACGAGTTGCTTCAGACATGCTTATCGTGTGGATCCATTGGAAAGCTAGGCCCTGTTAAAGAAGCCAGCCCAAAACAACTGGAGAGTTGACTTTGAATTCTACTTATACCAACTTGTGGGAAATGTGCACTCATCTATTACAGAAGAAGACAGGCCAGAGGTTGCAGGTGACAAGGCTGGAGAGAGGGAGAGGGAGCAGGGACTGTGTGACCTTGATCAGGCCGGAATGCTTCTCCCGACCAAGTGAACGGAGCTGTGTGCTTGCTTGGCAGGTGAGTTGACTACATCCGTAACACCTCAATAAAACTAGATTAAAACTTCACTGAGCCATGCAGTTAGATTTCCTGTAAATCATGCTTCCATTAAAAGGTAAATCAACATTTAAAGAGCATGTCTAGGCTGGGTGTGGTGGTGCAGACCTGTAATCCCAACATTCAGAATGCTCAACGAGGATCCGAGGATCAAGCCCACCTCAGGCTACACAGGGGAGACCCTGTCTCAGAAAGCTAAGGCAAGCAGGGTAAGTTCAGTGGTAAAATGTATGCCTGGCATGCCCAAGGCCCTGGCTTCCAGCCTTGACCCTGTGCAGAAGGCTAATAAAAATAAATAAATAAAAGTAAATAAAGGCTAGAGGAATAGCTTAGCAACTAAGGCACTTGTCTGAAAAGCCAAAGGACCCATGTTCAATTCCCCAGGACCCACGTTAGCCAGATACACAAGGGGGTGCACGCATCTGGAGTTCATTTGTAGTGGCTGAAAGTCCTGACACACTCATTCTCTCCCTCTCTCTCTCTCTGTCTCTCTCTCTCCCTCCCTCTTTCTCTGTCAAATAAAAAAATATATTTTTAAAAGTACGTAAATAAAATGCATATCTGTTCATGTAAGTTCTGTCCCCCAAGCTCGCTCTGTGGTACCCCAAATGAACCTCCTCTCCATCAGTCCTACTGGTCTGGAAGCTGAGGAACCCTCCCTCCCAGTGAAGGATACCCCCATTCCTCCAACTTCCTGACCACTTCATTGCAGCCTCTTCTCCCGTGAGCACCTGGAGCCCCACAGCAGTTGTCAGGGATCCCCAATAAAGTCTCCAAGCTGGAGGCTTCAACAACCGGTGCTCATCACCCCAAGTCCTAGAGGCTGGAAGTCCAAATGGAGGTGCCACAAAGCTGACTCCACAGGAGGCCTCTTTTCTTAGCCGGCAGACAGCATCACCTTACGTCCACAGTGCTCGGGTGTCTGCATCCTGGTCAACTCTTCTTAGAGTCATGTGAGATTAAAGGCCCAGCCTACTGTCCCCACGTCATCCCGACTACCTCTGCACAGACCCGATGCCCACGTATAAGCCACACTGCAGGCCCTCGGTGGTCAGGAGTCCAGCATATACACATATGAGGGCAGGGTGAGTGTGGGGCAGAACACGCAATTCAATCTCAAACATGTGCTCTTCTACAATACCTGCCCACTTACCTCCTCTGTTCCCCTTCCTTCATTGCGAAGCACTTCCGGGTCCCCAGCCAGACTGGCATGCAGCTTCTGCCAAGGCTTGGTGGCCACCAAGGCCATTCTTGTTGGCATCCCTGCTGATCGGGGCTGCAGCAGGGACCCAGTGGGTGCTCCCAGTGTCTACCAACAAGTACCAAGGGTGGATGGATGGGCTGCTGGCCTCTGCTCCTCCTCTGCCCCGGGCCATGGAGGGCGCTGGGATCCTGTGCCTGGACCACACTGCTTGGCCACTGGCCCAGGATGCTTTAGCTAAGCCTCTCTGGCCAAAGAGGCCCCTCAGGAAGCCCAAAATTGTTATTTGTGCTTTCCTGGGCTGGAAGCAGATCACAGGCTCCCGCTGAAGAGCAGTGCTGGCTGGCAAGAAGCCTCTGCCTGGCAGCCGGGTGGCATTCCTGGGGTCTCAGAGATGAGCCTCGGTTCTTCCTGGGCTCTCCCAGAGCCCTCTGGGTATCTGTCTCAGCCCAGTCCCTTGGGTGGGCAAGGATGCTAAGAGATCTGGGAGCCCTGTGCTGTGTAGACAGGAAGGTCCAAGTCCTAAATCCTGAGTAATGGGCTCAGGGAAGCAAGATACTTGGCCACTGGCCAGCCACACTACCCCAGTCAGATGCCATCGCTTCCCATATTTCTGCTGGGAGATGGGATGGCAAGCATCTGCGGAGGGAAAAACTGAGGCCCCAGGCTCTGCAATGACTGGCTGGGGCAGTATTGCCCTTGTCACTTAGAACAACACAAACGTGCCCTTTGACTGTCTGAAAGCAGGAATCCAACCAAGGTCAATGTGTGGGCAGGGCCGTGCTCCTCAGGAAAAGTCCTTCTGTCTCTTCTAGCTCCTGCAGGCCCCAGGCACCCCTGGACTTGTAACTACGTCACCTCCGCCCCTGCCTCAGTACTAGTATGGCTTTCCATCTTCTGTGTAAGCGTATCCCTGTCCTGTTTTGTAAGGACGTTTGCTATTGTGGTTAGGACCCACCTGGCTAACCCATGATTGTTCTAGAGAGAGGGGACCTTTTACCCACATGAGGTCTGGGATTTAGATGTGGATGTACCAGCCTATTGCACCCCACATGTGAGAAGGTTGGCTGCAGGTTGAGGCAGGAGCTCTGGACTTCACATGAGTTCAAGTCTGGTTTGAGGTTCCCTATATGGACAACCTGGGGTCATTGCTGACACTGGGGACCAGGGTCCCTTGCTGGTCCCTGAAAAGAGAAGCTTCTCTATCCAAAAGTAAAAAAGTCCCCAAAGAAGCCCATGCCTGCGGCAGGAGCCCTCCCTGCCCAGGTCTCTAGCTGGCATGTGGCAGGTATCCCATCAAGGGCAGGGTTCAGTTCTTTCTGTAGGGGAGTTGGTGATTGCTCCAGGACTGGTGGCCTCCAGGTCCTTGGGGTGAGTCCAGGGTGGAAGCTAAGGGGCCCAAGGCAGGACACTTGGCTGCTATAAGTTGGTCCCAGGTCCTTCCTCACCTAGGAGTAAAGACTCAGGGCCTGTCATACCTCTAAGCACAGGTGGGCTCTACCAGTTGGCACACTGACTCTTGAAAACCCTTTCTTTCCACATAATAGAATTTATGGTTTCTCTGCATTTACAAATTAAGAATTAAAAGATAATATATTAGTCAAATTTTCATTGTTAGGATAAGACAGCTGACAAAAGTCAGTTTAAGGTAGGAAAGGTTTATTTTGTCTTAAAGTTCCAGGTTACATTCCATCATGGTGGGGAAGGCGTGGTGGTGGGACCTGGAGGCAGCTGGTCACATTCAACCCACAGTGAGGAAGCCGAGTGATGAATGCTTCTGCTCAGCCACCCCTCTGCTCTTAATCTAGTCCAAGACTCCAGCCCATGGGATGCTGCTGCCCACAGTTAAGGTGGGTCTTCCCCCTGAATTTTTCTAATCAAGATAATACCCCACAGATATGTACAGGGGCTAACCTAACCCAGATAATCTCTCACTAGACGTTTTAGGTCCTGTCAAGTTTGGTCATCAATATACACCACCACAGGTGGTGAGAAAGAAATTGTAGTCTGTGGCCCTTCTGCACAAGTGATTAAAACAGTGTGGCCAAAGGTTCTTGGTTTCCCATGAGAAACAGTTGGTAAGACCCTATTGCTGAAGACTCCACACACTTGGGCTGCAAGGCCACTGAGAAATCCTGCTAGAGCTGAGCTGAAAACCTCCTCCATGAAGACCAGCTGACAGAAAGCTGGAAAAAGCTACACTGCAGGCAGCTCCATGGGAGAGAGTGGAGATAAACAACAGTGGACACTGAAAGCCTTAAAACGTCCAGCCAAGTGAAATGAGCCAGTGGGTACAATAGTGACATGTCTGTTATAGGGGAAACTAACTGCTCTCTAATTGGGACTGGAGGCCTGTTCTATAGGAGGGAATACATGCCTGATACTGAAAGTCTATGATGGGGGAAACCATGAGTCTGGTGTCTGACTAAATGCATATGTTATGCTCACCAAACTGCCCAGTAAATACTTCCCTTAAATATTTATGCCCATATATTAAAGTTATTCTCACTTTTGGTTAGAGAAGCTTCTCGTTTCAGATGGCAGTTACCTCTGGGTTGACTCAGAAGGCACCACACTGCTGACAAGAAGTGACAGGAGTGCTTAGCACTGAAACATCTCTATCACACCTTCCAAGGCTCAGGGTCCATCGCAAAAGGGGTGGCAGAAAGAATGTAAGAGCCAGAGAAAAGTTAGGACTCCTTACAATGTGCTCTTCCAGACACAAAATGGCCTGGATATCCATGACCTCACAGTGCCTGGCACTACTTACATTTGACCCTCACAATAGTAGGAAAAGATGATGACATGGAAATAAAAGAGACTAACTGAGAGGGGAAGGGGACATGACGGAGACTGGAATTGCAAAGGGGAAAGTGACTGGGGGAGGGAATGATCATGGTTTATTATCTATAATTATAGAAGTTGTCAGTAAAAACAATTTAAAATAAATAAATAAAGCCAAGCATGGTGGTGCACGCCTTTTAATCCCAGCACTGGGGAGGCAGAGGTAGGAGGATCGTCATGAGTTCTAGGCCATCCTGAGACTACATAGAGAATTCCAGGTCAGCCCGGGCCACAGTGACACCCTACCTCGAAAAACCAAAAATAAATAAATATAGTAGCTTGGCCAGATGTGATGTGCCCCATGTCTTCCCCAACAGACACACTCTTATTAAAAGCAAACATTGTAACAGGAGGTCCTGTTCAACTGTGTGTGTCCATATGCATGGGTTCACACACATGCCATGACCCATGTGCAACCACACACATATGAACATGCATACACACATGCCACACAAAACCTCTGTTAAAAAATAATAATAAAGAATAGGGTCCCAGCAAAGGAAGTGGTCATGTGGGGGCAGAGCTCAGGAAGAGACTGGCAAAGGCTGCCTGGATAAAGGCCATCTGTGTTCAGCATGAAGGGGTTTTACACGGCCTAGGGGTTCTCAGGAAGTGCCAGGGAGGCTAATTTTTCTAAACTACCAAATGGAAACCATAACAGACTCCCACTACGCACATACAGAGCTCACAGGGGCGCACACACTCACAGATGCATGCATGGCATGAAAACAAGCATGCAAAGATGGATCTGATGAATGTACATCGCTACACACTTATCTTAATAGCTATGAAATAGTATCACTCAAAGATACTCAAAGACTGAGGGACTCAGTAAAGATATACCACGAGTCCTTTAGTAACTACTGAAATAACACCGCAAAGAATGATAGCTAATGAACCTACAAATAAGATAGAATAAAGATGGTTAACTAGGGCTGGAGAGATGGCTTAGCCACTAACGTGCTTGCCAGTGAAGACTAAGGACCCAGGTTCGACTCCCCAGAACCGACACAAGCCAGACGCACCATGTGATGCGTTCACACAAGGTGACACATGCACACAGGGTGGTGTACGCATCTGGAGTTCGACTTCAGTGGCTAGAGGCCCTGGCACACCAATTCTCTCTCTCTCTCTTTCTCTCTCTCATAAAAATAGGTAATTAGTCCAAAAGAAGTTCAACAAAAAAGAGGCAATAAAACAGACAACAGGGGCTGGAGGGATGGCTCAACAGTTAAGGCGCACTCCTGTAAAACCTATCATCAACCTGGGTTCGATTCCCCAGTACCTACATAGAGCCAGATGCACAGAGTGCTGCATATGTCTGGAGTTCATTTAGCAGTGGCTACAGGCTCTGGAGTGCTCATTCTCTCTGTCTCTCTGTGTCTCTGTCTCTCTGCTTGCAAATAAATAAGTAAAAATAAAATTAAAAAAAATACCACAACAGATGGAATAGTAAAAGTAAATAAAATCACATCCAACACACTAAATGTAAATGGATAAACATCCCCAGGTAAAAAGCAGAGCTTAGTAGATTGGATTAAAACAGCAATATCGAATTATGTACTGCCTATAAGAAACCCAGCTTAAAGTCAGAACTAGCTTTAAACAAGCATAAAGACAAGGGCACATACTAGCAACATTAGTTAAATAAAATTAGTAAAATAATTTTTTTAAGCTGCATTAATAGCAAAGTAGACTTTAGAAGAAAGAATACGGGCTGAAGAGATGGCTTAGCAGTGAGGCACTTACCTGCAAAGCCTAAGGACCCATGTTCAACACTCCAGATCCCACATAAGCCAGATGTACAAAGGTGAGGCAAGCACAAGGTTGCACATGCCCACTAGGTGATGCAAGTATCTGGCATTCAATTACAGTGGCTGAGGCCCTGGTGCTCCAACTCTCTCTCTCTATGTCTCTTTCTCCCTCTCACTCTCTTTGAAAATTAATAATAATAATAATGATGATGATGATATAAAAGAAAATGAAGGAATACCACCAGAAATATTTACTTCGTACTGATGAAAAAGATCAGCAATGGGCTGGGCAGAGGGTTTGATGGGTAAAGTGCTTACTAAGAAAGCATGAAGACCTGAGTTCAGATCCTCAGCACCCTTGTAAAATGCCAGGTAGTGGTAGGTGCCTGTAATCTGGGTGCTAGGGAGGTGTGGTGGTTTGATTCAGGTGTCCCCCATAAACTTAGGTGCTCTGAATGCTGGGTTCCCAGCTGATGGAGATTTGGGGATTAACGCCTCCTGGAGGGAGTGTATTGATGGGGGTGGACTTATGGGTGTTATAGCCAGTTTCCCCAAGCTAGTGTTTGGCACACTCTCCTGTTTCTATTTTCCACCTGATGTTAGCCTGGGGGTGACATGCCATCGTTTTCACCTGCCATCATGGAGTTTTCCCCTCGATCCTGTAAGCCAAAATAAACCTCTTTTTCCCACAAACTGCTCTAGGTTGGGTGATGTCTACCAGCAATGCAAACCCGACTGCAACGGGAGGTACACACAGGGAGGCCCTGGGTTTTCACTGACTAGCCAGCTTAGCCAAATTTGTAAGCTCCAGGTTCAGTGCAAGACTCTGTCTCAAAGAATAAGGTGAAGAGAGACTGGGGATGACCCCCACTATCAACCTCCAGCATCTACACTCAAATGCGCACATGCACACACGTGTCCACTCACACACATATGAATACACACGCAAAAAAAAGGGCTCAATAATTGTCAAGGAGACATAACAGCTCTAGATGTTTATACACCAACTTAAGTCGTCAAATAATGCATAGAGCAGGGGACCACAGTCCATATGGATAGAACAGACTTGAGCCACTGTGTCAGACAGGGTGTCCTGACAGGCAGGTTCAGAACGTCCCACCCAGCAATACAACACACAGTACCTTCCTCTCAAGGGCCAAATGGATTCCCAAACAGCTAGGGAAATTTAAAAGGATTCAAGGAGGTGAGCATAGGGTTTTTCCTGCCAAAATAAAATCAGAAATCAATAATAGAGATTAGAAAAAAAACACTCCTGGGCTGGAGAGATGGCTTAGTGGTTAAGCGCTTGCCTGTGAAGCCTAAGGACCCGGTTCAAGGCTCCATTCCCCAGGACCCACGTTAGTCAGATGCACAAGGGGGCGCACGCGTCTGGAGTTCATTTGCAGTGGCCGGAGGCCCTGGCGCGCCCATTCTCTCTCTCTCCCCCTCTTCCTCTCTCTGTCTGTCGCCTCAAATAAATAAATAAAAATAAACAAACAAAAAATTAACATAAAAAAATCACTCCTAATATTTGGAAACATAATATATAAAGACTTCTCAATAGCCCAAAGATTGAAGAAAAGTCCAAAAGCTTAGAAAAGATTATGAGAAAATGGAAGTCAGAAATATTTTTGAATGATATAAGAATGAGAACACAATCTATCAGAATGTGTGAGATGATGGTACTAGAGAGATGGCTCAGTGGTTAAAGACACTTGCTTGCAGAGCCTGCCAGCCCAGGTTGCATTCCCCAGTGCCCACATGAAGCCAGATGCACAAAGTGTCACATGTGCTCGAGTTTATTTGCAGCAGCAAGAGGCCTTGAAGCACACATTCTCTCTCCAATCCCCGTTTTTTTCTTTCAAATAAATAAAATATTTTTAACGTGTGAGATACAGTTATAATAGTACTGAAAAGAAAAATTTGCCGCTGGCTGGAGAGATGGCTTAGTGTGTTAAGCGCTTGCCTGTGAAGCCTAAGGACCCCAGTTCGAGGCTCCATTCCCCAGTACCCATGTAAGCCAGATGCACAAGGTGGCCATGCATCTGGAGTTTGTTTCCAGTAGCTGGAGGCCCTGATGTGCCCATTCTCTCCCTCTCTCTCTCTCTCTCTCTCTTTCTCTGTCTCTCTCAAATAAATAAATGAAACTAAACAAAAATTTAAAACAAAACTTATGGTAATAATACCCAGCTTCTTACCCCCCCCCCAAATTACAAATAAATAAATAGTAAACTAAGAGACCATTTAACCACAAGAAGCAAAGGAGCAGAAATAATATATAGATCATGGTAGAAATGAATAACATAGGATACAGAGGCTGGGGAAATGGCTTAGCAGGTAAACGTGTTTTCCATAAGAGTATGAGGTCCTGAGAGGCCAAGATGCACCCCAAGTTCTATCCCTAGCACCCATGCAAATAACTGGGTGTGGCCATGTGTGCCTGTAACCCCAGTCTTGTCTGTGTGGAGCAGAGAGCAGAAATTAGCTGGGGCTTGCTGGTCAGCCAGTCTGAAGAGAAAAATGGCAGCTCCAGATTCAATGAGAGACTCTGTCTCAAATGAACACACAGAGGACCTGCAACTCCATAGGCCCAGGCTGGCCTGGAACTCACAGCGATCCTCTCACTTCTGCAACCCATCCCCCAGTGTGAGCGCTCTGACTAAAGGCGTGTGCCACCACACCCAGCCAAGGTTGCTGTATTTGTAAAAGTCAGGCGTATGTCCACATCATAGCCAAAGCCTGCTCTGAAGGGAGCCCCCACTACAACAAATGGACATGGACTGGCAGAGAGAGTCTTAGGATCAAACTTGGTTGAGAGAGGAATTTAAAACCTAAATACCTACAGAGAGAGAAACAGTTTGTGAGTGGAAAGATGCCCATCTTATTGATACCATCTAAGGTTGTTGGGTTCGCTTTTTATTTATTTATTTATTTTTTAAATTTTTCGAGGTGGGGTCTCACTCTAGTCCAGACTGACCTGGAATTCACTATGCAGTCTCAGGGTGGCCTTGGACTCACAGCAATCCTCTTACCTCTGCCTCCTGAGTGCTGGGATTAAAGGCGTGTGCCACCATGCCCAGCTCCTGCTTTTTAAATCTTTAAATTGGCAGAGAGAAAAAAAAAACGAACCCAAAAGCCAGGCGTGGTGGCTCATGCCCTTAATCCCAGCACTCGAGAGGCAGAGGTAGGAGGATCACTGTGAGTTCAAGGCCACCCTGAGACACCATAGTGAATTCCAGGTCAGCCTGGACTAGAGTGAGACCCTACCTCGGGGGGTGGGGCGGAAGCAGGAACACTTTAAACAGATAAAATGTATTCCAAAGTAATTATGAAGAAAGCAGAGAGAACACAGACTGCTCAGTGAGGAGGAGATTCCAGAGCTGAAACATCCACCTTCCCGGTAGCAGCTGGACTTTTATCTAATGAGAGAAGCCCACCCATCCAGAGTCCATGACTGGTCGGCCTAAATGAAGGTGAAGATGCTGGTTGGTCCATGATGCACCCAGGACTGCCCAGGTCCCAGAAAGCCGGCCAAGCCACCCCTCCTATGGGAAAATCCACTTAGGCTAGGAAGAAGGAGAAAGTGGGGGATCAACCTCTTCACCACCTCAGAGCCTCATCTTAGGTTTGAATGCAGCCACCTACCAAGGGCGCCCTTTCCCTCTCTGTCTGCCTACCCAAGGAAACTCCTGAGCTCTGTCACTCCCGGGCTTGTTCTACAGATCCAGAACCCAACCCGAACACCTGCAGGTGCCACCAGGTTACCCCCAGAGGGGACCCAGGAGAAGGAGAAGCCCATGTGTCCCCGCAGAGATGCCCACAATGTCCCTACAGCGTCCCTTGAAGCAACCTCAGACAGATCCCAAATGTCCCTCAGCAGGTGAAGGATGGGGGGGGGGGAGCATTCACACAGCCGGGCTTGCATATCATGAAATCCCATGTGTGACAGACAGACAGACAGAAAGGACCTGTGGGTGGAAAGAATGGCACGGGGAACCCAGGGCCTGGGGCGTGAGGAGGCTGGGGTGGGGGTGGACCCAGGAATCACCTGGATTGCAATAATATTTTCAAAGGTGTTTCAATGTCAAAACACAGCAAACTATACCAGTTAAATATAGTGGCTTGTGGGCCAATTACACCCCAACAGAACCATTTAAAATCTTGGTTGGAGAGATGGTGTAGTGTTTAGGTGTTTGTCCAAAGCCAAAGGTCCCAGGCTCCAGGTTCGATTCCCCAGTATCCATGTAATGTCACATGCACAAGGTGGCACATGCGTCTGGCATTCGTTTCCAGTGGCTAGAGGCCCTGGCATATCCATTCTCTCTCTCTCACTCTCTCTCTCTCTTTTTCTCCAACAAATAGATAGATAGTTTCTTTATTTTTTTATTTTTTATTTAATTTTTATTTATTTGTTTATTTGAGAGTGACAGACAGAGAGAGAAAGAGGCAGATAGATAAATAGAGAATGGGCATGCCAGGGCCTCTAGCCACTGCAAAGGACCTCCAGACGAGTGTGCCCCCTTGTGCATCTGGCTAATGTGGGTCCTGGGGAATTGAGCCTCGAACTGGGGTCCTTAGGCTTTACAGGCAAGCGCTTAACCACTAAGCCATATCTCCAGCCCAATTTTTTTTTTAAGTAGAAGGAAACATGATCTCTCTTTGAGGAGGAAGACAGGCTATAAGTGGTCTTAAAACAACCCAGATTCACACTGGGGCCAGTAGCGCCCCACCTTGCATGTGTTGGTTTTGGCATTCGTACAGGAGCCCCACTCTGGGTCCTTAGAACCCAGACAGGGCTCCCCCTCTGAGGAAGAAGGCCTTGCCCTCTGGTTTTTGTTCCCCATCTTTAAGCCAGGAGACCAGCAAAGATGGAAGGAAGAAAGGTCCTATAGAGAACAAACCAAACTTCGGTGGAACCTGGGCTGGCCGCACCTGCTCCCTGAACCAGCCTGGTCCCTTCTGTTCCAGGGTCTTGAGTCAAGCAAGACCTCAGACGCCCTTGCTCTCAGAGTCCCCGTCTGCGGCTGCAGGATATAGGTGGCAGAAGCCCGCAACAGCCCATCACCCTGTCCTAGAGTAAAGGGGTCAAGTGGGATTCCAGCCCCAGTTTGGCCACTCAGAGCTGCATAGCTTTGGGCATCCTACTCCCTCTCTGTGCCTCAGTTTCCTTCTATGCAGTGAGTGGCCAGAGACTGATGGGCACGTAGCATCTCCAGCACCTCTCAGCCCTTTCCCAGCCTCTCGAGACAGACATGGCAGAACGGGCTCGTGGGAATGGATGTCATCTCCCCGGATTCCCAGATGCTAGCGGCCTAGAGCTAGTGTGTGCTGCCAGCCCACGGTAGCCAGCGGCCAAGCCTGCTGGGCACTCAGCCTGGCCACTTCTCAGCAAACGCTTTCCCAGAAGCCAGTGTGGGAGGCAGCTGGAACCTCCTGTCCCAGAGGCAGGCACAGAGTGTGCTGAAAGTGACAGTGGCCCTCAGGAGACTGCTCCTAGAAGGTAGGAGGTCAACCACCCTGGTTCTCCTAAGTAGCAGTTCCCATGACGGGGACTTTCAGTCACAAAACCAACCAGGAAAGTCCCACGCAAGCTGGCAAGCTAGTCACCCTAACAAAACCACCTGCCTCTCCCCTTCTTCCTCCCTTTCCTGATGTCTTCTGAGATGTATAAAATTCACTGTTGTCCCCAGAGTGGGGCTGGACACCATCCGCCCCAGCGGACCTTGACATCTCAGTGAGCGTAAGCAGATCCTACCGATGCTGGGGAGGATATTTGCCATCTTTCCCCTCAGCATGTTCCTTCTATGTCACCCCTCTGCTGTATCAGAAACAAACACATTTCCAGAGGATGAAATGGAAAGAATGTAAGGTGGAGGATGGGGAAGAGTGTATGAAACGCTGGTGTCTGGACACAGCCAGGCATTGTTGTACTCATGAACTCACAGCAGACATGCTTGCCTGCACACGATGGGGACAGTCACCATTCTGTTATAGATAGGAGTGGGGCGTAGAAGGCTGCTCCTTCCCTGAGGAAATAATGACAGCTAACATGGTTTCCAGGGATAGGATGCCATTCTCCTAGCTGCTACTAGAAGACGTGAAAACAGAAGGACCACATTGAGACTAAGGGGAACAAGGAATGTGTGAATTAAAAAAAAAAAACAACAAAACTTTCTTTATTGAGAGAGAGAGAACATCAGAGCCTGCTGTAAGTGAGCTCCAGATGCATGCACATGGGTACTGGGAAATTGAACCTGAGGCCATCAGGCTTTGCAAGCAAGCACCTTTAACCATTAAGGCAACTTCCCAGCTCTGAGTGAAGTGTCCTTCATACCCTCATATGTTGGTGATTAAGCCTCACCCTTAATCCGGAACTGGTGGAGCCTTTGAGAAGTGACGGAGCCTTGCGGGAGGAGCTGTGTCACTGGGGGGAGGGCCTCAAGCTTATTCATTAGCCCAGCCCCATGGGTGTTGATAGCTCAGCGCACTCTCTCCTGACTTCCTCCCTGCTGGCAGGTGCTCCTGCTATACTTTCCCTGCCATGAGGAAACTTTTCCCCTCAAAACTGTTAGGCTGGGAATAAAAACCTCTTTCCTTCGACGAGCTGCTTCTGGAGGAGCGTTTTGTCCCATAAACATAAAGTTAGTACCAAGAAGTGAGTCCTTTGCTGCAGTAAGCTTAAGTGTGTGGGTTTTAGAGTTTTGGAACTGGTTTACAGGAAGACTATGGAAAGATTTGGAACTTTGCATTAGAGTGGCTTTACAATGCTTATAAGCAGGTTGTAGTGGGCCATTCTTGTGACAGTTTGAAAGACTAAGATGTAGAGAGATGTGTGGACTGGGAAAGCTCAGTTTATTGATGTTTCAAAGGAGAAAAAGGCCTTTTCCAGGCACTGAACTACAGATAGTTTGTGTGATGCCTCACGTTCTATGAGAACTTGAGCAAAGTTGGATTGAAAAGTAATGGACTGGTGTGTTTGGTAGAGTAAAATACAGAGCAGAAGGAAATGAAATATGAAAGATTAAAAAAAAATTGGCACACAGAAAATTTTCAGTGCCAAGGATGGGATACCGTCCAGTGAGTTGTTGGCCAGGGAGGTCCCTGATCCCCCCCCAAAGCATTATAGGCCATTGCCAAGGCCCTTGGTTTCCCATCAGAAATCGATGGTAAGACCCTATTGCTGAAGACTCCACATACTTAGGTTGCAAGGCCACTGAGAAATCCTGCTGGAACTGAGTTGATAACCTCCTCCATGTAGACCAGCTGACAGAAAGCTAGAAGAAGCCATTCTACATGCTGTTCAATGGAATAAAGAGATACCACCAGTGAAGATACTCAACAGTGGACACTGCAAGCCTTATAATTGGCCAGCCAGGCCAAATGAGCCAACGGGTGCAACAGTGGCACATCTGTCATGGTGGAAACCAACTGCCCTCCAATTGGACTAGAGGCCTGCTCCAAGGAAGGGAATACATCCCTGATACTGAAAACTTAAAACAGTGGTAGTCATGAGCCCTAGGGGTGTAACATCTGCAGCTGTCTAGCTAAATGTATATACTATGCTTATCAAACTGCCCAGTAAGTACTTCTCTTAATATTCATACCCTTATATTAATGCTATTCTCACTTTGGGTAGAGAATCTTCTCTTTTCAGATGGCCGTGACCTTGGGACAACTCAGAAGGTATCATAGTGCTGGAAAGAAGTGACTAGAGTACCAAGTAACATCTCAATCACACCTTACAAGGCTCAGGGTCTAATGCAGAAGAAGTGGCAGAAAGAATGTAAGAGCCAAAGGAAGGGCAGGACTCCTACAATGTGCTCCCTCCAGACATAAAATGGCCTGGATATCCATGACCTCATAGTGCCTGACACTACCTACACAAGACCATTATAAGAAGAGGAAAAGATCACGACATCAAAATAAGAGAGACTTATTGAGATGGGGAGGGGATATGATGGAGAATGGAATTTCAAAGGGGAAAGTTGGGGGGGGGGAGGGTATTACCATGGGATATTTTTTATAATCATGGAAAGTGGTTTAAAAATTGAGAAAAAATAAAATAAAATAAGATTTAAAAAATTGGCACAGAAGAAAGTGTGTGTGGGTGCAGAGTCTGCAACCACTTTAGTTGTGATTTTTTAAGAGATTACCACCATTGAGGATATGCCAGCTGCTCTGCTTTGGGTCAACAGTAGAAGTGTGGATTTATTGAAAGGAGAGGACATGAAAGAAGGATGCTGAAGGAGTTTTCTGCTCCTTAAAGTTAACTCATTGTGGACACTCCCTGCCCCCACTGAAGGATTAACAAATTTGGCAGTCCAAAAGGTACTGGTTTGGGAAGTGTGATACATGCAGGAAATAGAGGGTCATAGAATACAAGCATAGTTCCAACAGCCACTTAGGCTGGACAGTGTGTGAAGCAAGGTTGAAGTTCCTTCATGAAACCCATGGAGGGGCCATGGCATGGAGCTATGAAGATGAACCACAGGTTGCAGGAGAGACCCCAGGATTTTGGAGATGCCACCACTATGAGATGACTACCAAGGAAAGCTGCTGGATGGGGCTGAGTTCTCTCTGGGAAGCAAGCAGCATAGCTGGAGGGATGGAGTTGTCCGAGTGTTTTGGAGATGAGAAAATTCCATCGTAAGTCCCAACTGTGGAACAAGGAGTTGTGGGGTTTCATATTAACCCTACTGCTTTACTGTAGATGGGCCTTATAATTTTATAATCCAGCCCAGCTTGCTAGTACTAGCTAGTTCACTCTTGTTGCTTGCTCCCAACTGATGTGACAAGATGTGAAATTCAACTATCTTCTTGGGCCATGCTTTTCCCACCATGATTAAACTTGCTCTCAAGACTGCAAAATGAAAGCCAGGCGTGGTGGCACACACATTTAATCCAAGCACTCTGGAGGCAGAAGTAGGTGGATTGCCATGAGTTCAAGGCCACCCTAAGACTACGTAGTGAATTCCAGGTCAGCCTTGTACTACAGCAAAACCCTACTTAAAAAATAAATAAAATTTAAAACAAAAGACTGCAAGATGAAATAAACCCTTTTTTCCATAAATTATCTCTGGCCAGGTATCCTAGCAACAAGATGGTAACTGTTAAAGTAGGGTGGTATGGGATGCATAGGCCATTGCTGAGTTTCCCACCAAGAATAGTTGGTAAGACCCTATTGCTGAAGGCTCCACATACTTGGGCTGCAAGGCCACTGAGAAATCCTGCTGGAACTGAGCTGATAACTTCCCCCATGTAGACCAGCTGACAGAAAACTGGAAGAAGCCATTCTGCATGCAGTTCAATGGGAGAGAGAGAAATCACCAGTGAAGATACTCAACAGTGGACACAAACCTTATATTTGGCCAGCCAGGCCAAATGAGCCAACAGGTGCAATAGTGGCACATCTATCATGGTGGAAACCAACTGCCCTCTAATTCGATTCCTCAGGATCCAGGTAAGCCAGATGCACAAGGTGGTACTTGCATCTAGAGTTTTTTTTTTTTTTTGGAGTGGCTAGAGACCCTGGTACACCCATTCTCTTCATCTCTGTCCCCCTCCTTCCTCTCTCTCTCTCCCCCTCTTTCTTTCTATAAAATAAATAGATAATAATACTTTAAAATAAAAGTATTTTACTCTCATAGAAACATTATGACTTAATGATGAGAAGCAAAGACTTTTAATGTTTTCTTGCCAACATTAGGAGTAGCCTCCTAAGCCCCTCTTGTATCTTTAACAGAATCTTGACTGGCCTCATCATGTGCAGGCAAGCACATCTGCTGCAAATTCATGAGTGTGATGCCTTGTTATGTCCAAACACCAGAGTTTCATACACTCTTCTGCATCTTTCAACCTGCATCAAACTCACACATCTTTGGATTGTCTTGTGTTTGACACACAATTAAATCCATCTCATTGGTATACAACCTGCTTTCATCTTTTAGTAAAATTGTATGTATACCGAGGAATTGGTTTTAAACAAAGTTCTCTATGATTAATTAGCAGTAGATGTTTGACTTGCATACCTACATAGTCAGAGTCACATAAATATTTCCTGGGTGCAAAGGTGTCATGAGTGGAGAACCTCTAAGAAGCCAGGCATGGTAGTAATAATGGGGTTGTGAAGACTCCCTAGTAGGAGAAGAAAGAAGGATGAGACCCTTACATGGGATTTTTACCATCACTCCCTTCTGCCCCTTGGCTGTGTGTGGTCTTGGGGGATACCAGAGTAGATAAGAGGTGGAAGGCAAATGGAGGGGGACCCCATCTGTGAAGCTTTCTGAATGTTGCCACCAGTGCAGAGATGGGATTTTTTTTCAGTGATGGCAGCTGTTTTGGGGTCACCCATGCTTCTGAAAATAAACCAATAAACTCACTGATTCCCCAAGATGGACTTGGATGAAAGTGCTCCTTTGGTCTGTCATAGGTGCCCTAGCTGGGACATTTGTTCCTAGCTCCTCAGAGAAGGTCACACAACAGGATTCTCTGCAGTGAGTTTAAAGTAGCAGAAAGCTGGCAATGACCTTCATAGGTATCCAGAAGTGGAACACTCAGTCCAAGGAACACATGACTACAGGAACTGTCCTGTGTCCAAGAAGGTTCTGGAACATGTTGGTGCCCAGTCATCGTTCTAGTGGCAGGAAGCAGAAAACTGGCATATGGGGAGGCTTGGGCAGCAGGTCTACATAGTCTCACAGCTTTCTCTGGAGGCAAGGGGTGATTTGGGGGTGACACCTTACTTTGTTCTGCTCCTGTGGTCTCGTCAACTGAATTATTTTGAATAAGACTTGTGAATCAACAAACACCTGGTGGCATCTGGTATTGTGCCACTGCTAATAGCTTCTCCCTCAGGTACTTCCTGGGGCCATTTTTTGGGGGGTGTAGTAGCTCTTGACCTTTGTCAGATGTAGAGCTGGGTCAGTCTCAATCTGCTCCCTGGAAAAGAGCAGGCAAAGGGTCTAGGAAGACAAGATTTTTTTTCTTGCAAATTTGCCTCCTTGGGAAGGTTCTAGAGTTCTAGGAGCCCCTCTAGGAGGCTGGAGGTATGGGAAAGGATGCTGGCTTGAGCACAGAAGCCCGGATTGTCCCTGTGGCTGCGATAAGGCACTGTCTTCAGGCAAAGCTGGATCCAGGTACTTACGCACCACCACTGGGGTTCTCTTTGCCACCATCTCCTGCCCCCCCCTTCCTCTATATGTTCTTTCTGTTCTTCCTGTCTCTGCTTCACTTGGCACCTTCCATTGCAGTCAAGCACCTTTCTGGGGTAAGAGCAGGCAGCTGACACCCTCTGGCCACTCTGTAACTCTAGAGCCAAGTGACAGCACCCCCTGCTGGCTCAGCCAAAAAGTCTCAAGGAGAACGCTGCCACACCTATAACCAGGAGAAAAGTCCTGCACTGCTAGCTCTTCCAGACCACACTGAGGACACTGGAAATGACACAAGGTTCTTCAAAGGAGAAGGTGCTGTCACCTATGAGGGTCACGGATGCCACAATCTACAGCAGCACCCCCGGGCAGCCTGCATCAAGACAGTTTCCAAGACTCACCATAAGCATTCCCAGGGATTTGGAGACAGCATCACTTTCCATTGTGATGAGGAGATCAAATTCAGAGAGGGCAAGCAAGACCCACAGGCCACTGGGTGATGGGAAGCAGACTGAGACCAACACTCAGCTCCACTTCAAGTCTTCCATTTATTCTCAGCCCTCAGGATCAGCTGTGAGGTATCACCAGCACCTGCATTTCTGCCACCACCACCGATAGAACCACCACTTCTCTGCCTCTATCATCACCTCCACCTCACTACTACTACAACAGCAGAATCACTATCATCATCATCACCACCATCACCATCATCACCACCATCACTACCATAATCACTGTCACTACCGCTGCTACCATTACCACCATAGCCACCACTACCATCATCATCATCACCACCACCACCACCATTACCAACACCACCACCATAATCACTACCATTACCACCATTACCACCATAACCACCACTACCATCATCATCACCATCACCACCACCATTACCAACACCACCACCATCACCACCACCACCATCACCACCATCACTACCATAATCACTGTCACTACCACTGCTACCATTACCACCATAACCACCACTACCATCATCATCACCAACACCACCACCATCACCACCACCACCATCACCACCATCACTACCATAATCACTGTCACTACCACTGCTACCATTACCACCATAACCACCGCTACCATCATCATCACCAACACCACCACCATCACCACCACCACCATCACCACCATCACTACCATAATCACTGTCACTACCACTGCTACCATTACCACCACTACCATCATCATCATCACCATCACCACCACCATTACCAACACCACCACCATCACCACCACCACCATCACCACCATCACTACCATAATCATTATCATTACCATTACTACCATTACCACTATAACCACCATCATCATCACCATCATCACCATCACCAACACCAACACCATCACCACCATGACCACCATCGTCATCATCACCATCGCCTCCATAACCACCATCACCATCATAACCAACACCACCACCATCACCAACAGCACCATCATCACCACGATCACCATCATCACCATCATCAGCACCACTATCACCACCATAATCATCATCTCCACCATCCTCAGCACCACCATCACTATCATCATTCTCACCATCATCACCAAAACCACCACCATCACCGTTAACACCACCATAACCACCATCACCACCTTCACCATCACCACCATCACAATCATCATCATCACCACCACCATAATCACTATTACCGCCACCATCACTAGCACACCATCATCACCAATTGTACCACCACTAGCAGCAATTGCCTTTACTACCACCATCTCGTCACAATTACCACACCCAGGACAGCTACTTTACTCATCACTGCCTCATCACCACCTCAACACTACTGGTAAGTTGAGAGGACAAAAAAAAAAAAAAAAAAAGTCAACAGCCAAGCATGGTGGCCCACACCTTTAATCCCAGCAGCACTTGGGAGGCAGAGGTAGGGGGATTGTTGTGAGTTTGAGACTACATAGTGAATTCCAGGTCAGCCTGGGCTAGAGACTCTACCTCAAAAAAAAAAAAAGAAAAGAAAAGAAAAACTCTGAGGTCTTCTGAGCTCAGCATCTTCTGGTTCTAACACCCAGAGGGCTGTGTCCCCTAGCTGAGCTCTTCAGGACCCTAACTAGAGAGACAAGTTCCACATGGAGGAAAGAGGGTCCTGGAGCAGGCTCCCTCTCTGCCCACTAGGTCAGCTTTGGGAAAATGGCTGTGAAGCAGGCCTCTTGCTGACCACCAAGTGAGCAAGTCCTCTTGCCCTGGAATGGGCACAATGGGTGAGAGCTGTGGGCAGGTGATCTTGACAGCCTGGTACATGGTGCCTGTTATGACAAGGTGTCCAAGCAGGGCACTGAGCTTGGCCACTGGATAGGGTGTGATGAACAGCAGTCTATCGGGGCTTGCTCTAGGCTGCAGAGGAGCCATACTGAGAATGGTATGTGAACTGCTGTGATATTCCAACCAGGTGGAAGGCATTTTCTAGGCAAGGGCACAGAGACTTAAGGAGTAGAGAGACTGGGACTGGAGAGATGGCTCAGTGGTTAAAGACACTGGCTTGCAAAGTCTGATGGCCTGGCCAGGGTTTCATTTCCCCAGTACCTATGCAAAAGCCAGATGCACAAAGTGGTGCATGTGCCTGCCATTCCTGTGCAGCAGCAGGAGGCCCTGGTGCGCCTATACTCATTCACTCTCTCTCTCTCTCTCTTTTTCTCTCTCTCCCTCTCTTAAATGAATGAATGAATGAATGAATAATTTTTTTTAATGTAGAGGGACAGTCTGGGGAGAAGGCTCAGGAGGAAAAAGTACTTGCTGGGGGCTTAAGAGATGGCTCAGTACCCGCATAAGCCAGATGCACAAAGTGGCGCATGCGTCTGGAGTTTGTTTGCAGCAGATGGAGGCCTTGGTGTGCCCATTCTCTCTGTGTGTGTCTCTCTTTCTCTCACTCTATCTCTCACTTTATCTCTCTCTCTCTGCTTGCAAATAAATAACTTAAAATATTTGTTAAAGAAAGCACTTGCTGCACAAGCCTGACAACTGGAGTTTGGGTCCCCGGGACCCACATAAATCCCGACACGAGAGCTCGTGTGTTTGTGACCCCAGCACAGCTACAGCAACAGGAGATGGAGTCTCTCGGGCCCGCTAGTCTGGAATTCACAGAGGCAGAACAAAAGAGACCCTCTCTCATTTTTAAAAATTTATTTATTTATTTATTTGGGAGAGAGAGAGAGAGAGAGAGAATGGGAGTGCCAGGGCCTCCAGCCACTGCAAACGAACTCCAGTTACATGCGCCCCCTTGTGCATCTGGCTTACGTGGGTCCTGGAGAATTGAACCAGGATCCTTTGGTTTTGTAGGCAAATGCCTAAACCGCTAAGTCATCTCTCCAGCCCAAGATTCTCTCTTAAAAAAAGGTGGATGGCAAAGGATCAACACACTGAGGTTGTCCTCTGACATCCATATGCTCACTACAGCATGTGTACACCAGTGTACACAACACACACACACTCACACACAGAGAGAGAGAGAGAGAGAGAGAAGAGGAAGAGGAGGAGAGTAACCCAGAACTTGCTAAGGGGCTGGAGGATGAGAGTTTCAGCTGGGACCTCTCTGACTCCAAAGCCTGTCAGTTCTACCTCCTTGTTCTGAGGTCATTTCTTCTCTAACTGTTTCTTCCAGGTCCTGTGAATGTCAGTGAAGCATCTTCCAGTTGCTCACAAACAAATGCCCTCCTCTCTGCCCCCACCACAGCCAGTACCCATGCCAGCCCCGCAGTTGTACCTGGTAAAGGAGCGGGATCCCGCAAGGCCCTGTGTGGCCCACCCTACCCTGCTTCTCCATGTCATCTTAGCCTTCCACTCACCTTGCCTATTCCACTTGGCACATGGACCTGTTAAAATGTTTGAACAAGTTCCAATTCCTTCCTGCCTCAGAAACCTCGCGTGAGCTGTTCATACGTCTTCACCAGATCTTCACACAGGTGGCTTCCTGCAGGTGTCAGTTAAAATGCTTCCCATTCACCTGTCTAACCAAAGTGTCCCAGACTCGTCACTCTGTCACTCCTTCAAGCACTGTAGCCACTTTTGACACACCGGAATTTGTCTGTGTATTAAAAAAAAATTCTTGGGCTGGAGAGATGGCTTAGCGGTTAAGCGCTTGCCTGTGAAGCCTAAGGACCCCGGTTTGAGGCTCGGTTCCCCAGGACCCATGTTAGCCAGATGCATAAGGGGGCGCATGCGTCTGGAGTTCGTTTGCAGTGGCTGGAAGCCCTGGTGCGCCCATTCTCTCTCTCCCTCTCTGTCTCTCTGTCTCTCTCTCTCTTTCTCTCTCTCTCTCTCTCTCTCTGCCTCTTTCTCTCTCTGTCACTTTCAAATAAATAAATAAAAATAAACCAAAAAATTTTCTTTTAATTCTTTTTTGTTTTGTTTTTCAAGATAGGATCTCTCTCTAGCCCAGGCTGACTTGGAATTCACTATGTAGTCTCAGGGTGGCCTTGAACTCACTGCAATCCTCCTACCTCTGCTTCCCGAGTGCTGGGATTAAAGGTGTGCGCCACCATGCTGACTCTATCTGTAAACTTTTTAGCTTAACTAAATTCCAAGCACCGTGATGGCATAGACTGTGTCCTGTTCCCTGTGGTAACCACAGGATCTCGTACAATTTCTGACACAGACTCTTGGCATCACTGATCAGATCAGTTAATGTGGAGTTCATATGTATAGTCCCCAAACTCCGAATTCTGGTCCTAGCGCTTAATGTTCTGGTAATTCATCTACCCATCCACCCACCATTGATCCTCCAACCATCATCCATGCACCCACTGAGTCCATCATCCTTTTGCTGTCCATATAGCTACAGATGAACAGCACATATCGGTCCATTCCATGTCTGTGACACATCCATCCATCATCCCTGCCCCACCATCCAACACCTACCCACCCACTAAACCAACAGTTCATCCACCCATCCACTTACTTATTCCTCCTACCAGCCAACATCTTTCCATTCCCATTCACTCACTTGGCCATCCACCCAGCCAGCCAGCCAGCCAGCCCCCAAGCACACACTCTGTACAGAGTATAGCAGAACAGATTGGGCCACGATATGGAGCCTACCCTTTAGGGTCTTCTCCCCCACCATGATCTGGTGCAGGCAGGAGCTGGATCACCCTCAGGAGCAGGCCACACCAAGTCTCAGGAGGCTGTCTTTGCTCCCAGATAGGTCCCCACTAGGGAGGCAGAGGTAGGAGGATCACAGTGAATTCACAGCCACCTGAGACTACATAGTGAATTCCAGGTAAGCCTGGGCTAGAGTGAGACCCTACCCCCAAAACCAAACAGAACAATAATGACGACGACAGCTATTAGTGTCTTCAATGCCAGGCAGGGTACTGGGCGTCCTGTGACATTTTCTCATCCAATACCATAGTAACTCACCAGCTTGCTACCTTACCCTCGCATTTCAGGTGAGAACCTGAGACTTAGGATGAGTCACTGGGACCCAACAAAGCCCTCCATGTTCCCAACCATTCCTGAGGTAGCATGGGGACTTTTGTCTTCACACACACACACACACACACACACACACACACACCACTGGGAGTGTTACAAGGCATGGAAAGTCTATTTTCTGGATCTCTAGAGCCCAGTAGAGAAGGTGGCTTGGATAAGTGGATGGATGGGTAGATGAATGATTTGTGATGGATGAGTGGATGGGAGGATGGGTGGATGGGTGCGTGGTTACTGAATGGGTGGATATAAATGATGGGTGGGTTGTGTATGGGTGAAAAGTGGATGCAAATGATGGCTGGGCCCATGAAGACAGAACGAGTGGATGGGTAGATAGATGAGTGGATGAATGAGTGTGCAATAGATAGACGGGTGAGTGGATGAGCAGGTAGATGGGTAAGTGTATGGGTGAAACGATGAATAAGTTAACCGGTGACTGGATGGGTGGATATAAATGATGGATGGGTGGGTGGATGGACACTGGATGGGTGAATGGTGGCATAAAGAAGGCCACACACACACACACACACACACACACACACACACACACACACACCCATGCCCACAAGTCACTGGGTGATCACTTTTGTGGCTGCTTCAATGTGGCCCATATGAAAATGTTATGCTGTTCAGGGGAGCCAGGACCCTGGAGGCCCAGCCCATGCCGTCATCTCCACAGATATTCCTCTCTCCTTCATGTTCATTCCACAGTTAGTCTCCACACCCCCATCATCCACTTGAGGGGCTCAACTTTTGGGGAGACTCTGCCTGAACCAAGCCCATAATCCTTGCTCCCCTGCCCACAGACGCCACTGGCCCCAGGCTCCCGCCCCACCCAGCCCCTGCCCGTCGCAGCTGTCCCCACATACAAAGCCTGGACTGTTCTATAAGGCCATGCCAGCTGGAACGAGCACTTCCCGTCTGACGGGAGGTTGTGCACGGAGCCTGCGGGCAGCTGTCAGCTTGGGGGTGCGGAGCCGGATCTGTAGCCTGCTTGGAGCCAGCACCATCCCAGGGCCACTCAGCAGCACTATCCACTGCAAGGGAGGCCAGAGCAGAGGCCAGTCCCAGGGAAGACTGCTTCCAGAAACATCTTTTAAAATGCAGAAAAAATATAAGTATGAGCGTGTATGTGTGTGTGTGTGTGTGTGTGTGTGTGTGTGTGTGTGTGTGTGTGTACATGCACATTAGCATTAAATACAGGCTTAGGTTAAAAAAAAGATATTGCTATGAAGTGGCATCATACAAGTTCAGTTAGAATTTTGCCTCCAAATGAGGAAGGGTGGGTTTTGTTGCTATGTTATTATTTAAAAATATCTCACGGGCTGGAGAGATGGCTTAGTGGTCAAGGTGCTTGCCTGCAAAGCCAAAGGACTCAGGTTTGATTCCCCAAGACCCACATAAGCCAGATGCATCTAGAGTTTGTTTGCAGTGACTAAAGGCCCTGATGTGCCCATTTGATCTCTCCCTCCCTCTTTATCTCTCCAATAAATAAATATATACTTTTTAAAAAATCAAAAAAAAAAATCTCTGACCCAGTTGTTGCGGTGCACGCCTTTAGTCCCAACACTCAGGAGACAGAGATAAGAGGATCATTATGAGTTCGAGGCCAGTGTGAGAGACTACATAGTGAATTCCAGGTCAGCCTGGACCTAGAGCAAGACCCTACCCCCAAAACCCAAAACAGTAATAATAATAATCCTCTGAGTTTCCAGACCTTTTTTGAGACAGGGTTTCATGCAGTCCAGGCTGGCCTGGAACTGGATAACCTTGAACTCTGGGGCCTCTTGTTGTTATTACAGGACAGTTGAGAAGGTTGCCACCTGACCCTGTCACCTTCTGTGCCCATAGTCAATCATCCCACAGCCATTGCTTTAGTCTCTGTTGCCTGCCAGGCCTGGAGACAGCAGTCGGTCCCGAACCCCTGTCCCAGATCCTGGTTCCCACAGCACGGACTACAGAGGACCAGCCCAGCCCGTGGCCCAGGCGCGGACCCTAGTCCTGGCAGAGCTCACTGCTTCTGGCTCCAGCTCCCTCGCAAAGGCTCTAATTACATCCTGGGAGAACCGATTAGAATGAAACTACAGGGTTTTTTTTTTCTTCTCTCTTCCCCAGGCGAGGCCTGTTTAATAACTTAATTAAATAAACAGAATTGTAATTATAATGTTAATATTTCCTCTGTGTGTCATGCCGGCACATTCGGCTGGAAGGAGACTCTCTGGGGAACAAGCTTTCCCAGCCCCCAGCTGGCTCTGTGGTCCTAAGCTGGTGCCCCTGGGGCCTTACTGCCTAACTCTTGCTGAAGGACCTCAGCGGGGGTACCCCAGGGGACCCAGCAGGTCAGTGGGGCCCTGGCAGGGCTGGAGCCTGGCTCTCTCTCCTGTCTGTTTATAAGGAATTCAAACCACACCATGGAGATTATTTTGAAGCTCCTAATTGTACATTTCCTTCCTCCCACTTGCCTTTGACAGTTGACTTTGAAACACCCCTTAATTCTCCCTAGGGAAGGAGGCTGCTGAGGTGGGGGCGGGGGGGGGGGTAGGGGGGCTGCAGCTTCCCTGCAGGAGGCAGGCTAGAGCACTCAGGCTGCCCTGCTGTCTCTACAGGACCCCTAGCCTCCCAGGCTGGGAGAAGCTTGGTCTAGCGCAACAGGTGTCTGAGAAGAAGCATGGCCTCCAAGATTCACATCTCCTCCTGAAGTAAAGAACCAGGGTCAATACTCTCTTCTCAAAGCAACGTCATGGCCGTGGCCAGCTCGCATTCAGTGGTCAGGACTTCTGGGCTCTTCCCTCTCAAACTCATTGCACCCAAAACTGAGCTCTGCAGGTACCTGCTTTTTCTGTGATGCACAGTGCAGAATGCAGAGCCGACCACCTGCGTCCGAAGCCCAGCCAGCCTCTGATGGTCAGAGCAGTGACTGAGATCAGGCAGCAAGTTTTCAGGTCTGTTAGAGGGGACCCATCATAATGCCCACATTGCTGGGTCCACCCGAGGATTATGGGCTGGAACCTTGACAAAGGACATGAACAGAGTGAGACATAGAGGAAGGTTTAGCCCAGGCCAGAGGCTGCCCCCTTCAGACACCCTACAGGTGGTTGGGTGTGCTTTTGGAACAAGACAGAAGTAGGTCCCAGAGCCCTGGGTGTTCATGGCTTTGGGAAAGTCACCCTATTTTGTGGCCTTTCTGTTCCCTGCTACATGTGTGTATAATACCCAGGACTGTTCAGAACATAAAGCAAGTCCCTGGTGGGGAAGCCTCTGGAGTGCCCAGCTAGCCAGTGACAAAAGGTCCACTGACCTGAAGTCTCAAATCTAGGGATGACGAGAGGGTCCTCAGGCATCAGCCAGGACCTTTTTCAGCTCAGACCTTCCCTCTTCATACATGTCCAAGCTCTGACTGCCATCCTGGCTATGTGACCTCAGGTGAGTTCCAAGACTTCTCTGAACTTCTGCCTCCATACCTATAGACCAGGTCTGGGACAACTGGTGGATCAGTGTAAGCCTACCTAATCTGTTGGCGTGACGTCTCTGTCTATGAATCCTTTTCCCCAAACTTGGTGTCAGCTATAGATGGTCTTGGACTTCACAATTTACTTGGAGATGTGAAGTTAGGAGTGCACTTGGAAACAGCATGGTGAAACCCAGCAGGAGCGTGGGAACAGAAGACAGATCAGAGCTGGGAGATGCCCACCCACCATCACCCACCATCACTACCACAAGGACACCAGAGCTGCATTCAAGCTAGGGCAAAGGCTGTGGGTCCTTTCCATCCATTGCCCAGCTCGAGCCTCTTCCCAGCCCTACTGTGGTTTTCAGGGGGAATTTAGAGGGCATCATGTCCATGAGGCATGTCCTCTGCAGCCCAGACCCTGTGAGATATCTTCTTGTGAGTCACAGGCAAGAGGCCGAAATCTATAAATTCTTTTCTGCTAGAAATAATAATGGCAAAGCTGCCCCTGTCATACACATTGTGAAACTGAAGAATGCTTAGGCCATCTTGATTCATTGGCCTCTGACATTAGAGGGTTCTTAAGGGAGCCAATGCCAGAAGCCCTCTGCGTCCAGTGAGGACAGGTGCTGTGGGTGGGGGGCTTAAAGCTGCTACTAGCCTCCTGTCCTCCAGAAGCCCTTCTGGAAGGACCTCGCTCTGCCCATGCAGCCACTGTGGGCACACTGGGAACCACAGATCTGTTCTAGACAAGATCTGCCACTGACCAGCAACTCAGGTTTCTGCCTAGTTATTGTGTCCCTCACCAGCAGTTCAGGGTCTTTAGTACCTCCTCCCCCAGTTGCCCCAGCTGCAGTCCTAGAAACCCCTGGAGATCAGGTTCCCAAGCCTAGTGAGCTCTGGACTCTGCCCTGAACTTTAAGTCCCACACTTCGCTCCCCAGAAGACTGCTCAGCCCCCATCCTCCCTCCACCTGTCACAAATGATCTTTAGATTAGGATCCTGACAATCTCTCCCCCTTCTCCCACTGGCTCTCCGGTGGACTTTGGGCTGGACTGAAGGCCTAAAGATCGCCAAGTGTGCCTCACCACCCTGTACCCCTCCAAGCTCCACCCAGGGCCCAGCGCCAGGGTTCCCACACCTGCTCTGATCTTCTGGCTGCATCCACCCACTGCTCTACCCTCCCACTCACCCATGAGGAAGCTGCGTGAGGAGCTTCCCTGTGGCTGGCCACTTCTGTAGGCCACAACCCAGAGAGGCTTGGTCCCTGAAGACGTACTTCTCCCCTCTACCTCCTTCTCTGCCTCTATCCATTGCCTGCCTGAGCCAAAGCACGCCCTAAGCAGCCTGTCCCTGGGTCCTGTGACTGTCCTCCACTTCCTGCACTGGGCTATACGCATTAGGCGGGGGTGACAGGAGCCTCCATCACAAGCCGAGTCTTAGCGTCACACAAAACTGGTTCAAATGCACATGGGCAGAGCAGGGAATGTACATACAAGATGCAGGGGACAGCATGACCCCATGTTATGGAGACACTCTGCTCTTGGTTCAGCACATGTTTGCTGAGTTCGTGTTACATGCTACGTGTGGTCCAGGAGGGACACAGCAGAAAGCAAAGAAGAAAATGCTATGGCCAGCAGCTGGTAAAGACTGGCAGAGGTCAGCAAGGTATTTACCCACCAGGCTGCTGGATAGCATTATAAGCTCCAGAGAGGGGCAACTGCAAATGGGGACCCCTGAGATAGTACCCCCAAAGAGGCCTTCCTCTGAGCAGACTTGAATACGAAGAAAAGTCATGTAGGGTCTGCGAAACATGAAAAGATCCAGGGGCAGGAGGCAGCCCGCCCAGGATCTTGGTCATGGGAGTCGTGGCTTCACTGTGCATTCTTGTCAACGCCTCCTAAGTCAATCAGGGCCTGGTGGGACCGTCATTTCTATCAGGCTATAACTAGCTGAATGTCCTTTTGCAATCTTGGGGGTCCCAATGGAGCCCTGCCTGCCATGGTTGCTGTGGAGAAATGACTCGTCACCTCTCAGGCAGAACCATGAGGAAGAAAACATGTTTAAGGAAGAATCACCAACATAAAGACACATGATTTAAAAAAAAAATGGAGGAATCACTAATAGAAAACAAATGAAGCTGGCGTCAGGGTCAGGGAGGCTGTTTCCAGGCCACAGAGCCCCAGTGCAGTTCTGGCCATGGCCACCCTGCTTAGCAAGAACCAGGGAGCTGCTGAGTGTGGGCTTGAAGTCCCTCGGCGCCAGGACAGTGCCAGGCAGGCACTGAGACAGTGAATACACAGACACATGGGGATAAATGAGTGGATGGATGGATATAAGGATGGAATCTCCCAGGACCAGGACAGTGCCAAGCAGGCACTGAGACAATGAGTGGATGGGTGGATGGACGGGCGGGTGGGTGGATGGATAAATGTAAGGATTTGTGGATGAGTGGATATATGAATGAATGGATGGATGGATGGATAGATGAATGAATACATGAATTGTGAATGGATGGATGGATAAATGTAAGGATCTATGGATGGGTGGATGGATAAATGCATACATGCACAAATGTGTATATGTTTGTGTAAATGAATGCATGAATTTTGGATGGATGGATGGATGGATAAATGTAAGGGTTTGTGAATGAGTGGATGGATCAATGCTTGCATGCATATGTGTGTGTATATATATATGTATATACATACACATAAATGCACAAATTTTGGATGGATGGATGGATGGACAGATAAATGAATGATGGGTGAATGGATGGTGGATGATGGATGGATGAGAATGGATGGATGGAAGGAAGGAAGGAAGGAAGGAAGGAAGGAAGGAAGGAAGGAAGGAAGGAAGGGAATGGAGTCACGGTGTTCTGGTTCCTCACTGGTGCCTTCACCCACTCGTTGCTCCCCATGCAATGGCTGCCCTACTTCTGCCTCTGCCTGGGAGCCTACCGCTGGCTTGCTAGAGTCACCTCAGACGCCATCTGCACTGGAAACCTCCCTCATTTCCTCCCCCACTCGCTGCTCCCCAGCCTCAAGCTCCTGCCTCAGTGCGCAGGTCCATTCTCCATGTTCCGTTTGTGTGTTGCTCCTGGTCCAGAGAGGACCGCATGTGACCTACCTCTGTACTGAGGGTTACTGGAAGTGGGCATCAAGGTTGCAAATCACAGCTCAACCTTGGAACTCTGCTCCCAGTTCCTTCTTAATCCAGAAGCCTGGGCAATATTTTATCTCTGAGTCAGACCCCTACCTTTGAAATAGATCTCAGGAGTGGGGACTGATGAGCCCATGGCCCACACAGACACCTTGGCAAGAGAGGAGGACCCTGAAGTAACCATGCTAGAGCACAGGATACTATCCCAGGAAGTTGGTGCACAGCCACAACATTAGGGTCCTCTGCCTCCTCCTTCACTCCCCAGAGGACTGGGGCAAGTTCTGATACCATGACTGCATCACAGGCCCACCTCAGGGGCACCCCATCCCCTTAGCTCCCTGATCTCCCCCACTTTTCCTCACCTTCCATAAGCCCAGAGACAAGTCTGATTATTGCCTCGCCCACTGTCACATCCTCTATCTCACACTGGAACTTGGACCTCAAAGGGCAAGGATGGGTTCCATGTCGTGCACTTCCACGTACCCATAGTAGAGGTGCTCCGGCACAGGGCAGACACAACAGTGTCAGCACAAGGAAGAAAGAGGAGGAAGGGGCTTGGAGGCCACTAGCCTGAGGCCCCAGTGTGGGCTCAGAGGGCCAGAACCCAGGCGTCCTGGATACTGAGCACACTTGCCTCAGGAACCTTTCTGGCTCAGGCTTCTCCCACAAAGTTCCTATCTGCCTGAGGCATGCACTCGGGGTTACCACTCTGGGTCCCTACAGTGCAGGCACCACCTACACTCTGACTTGATGAGCTGTAGGTCTCTAGGATAGACCTGTCTTCCTGTGGCATCTGACACCAGGTCTTAGGACCTGCCAAAAGGAGTCCTAGCCAGTCACAGAAGTGAAGGTCATTTGTAGAATCCAGGAGGGACAGGGTAACATAAGTGTCACACTGACCAAGGAGGGAGTGTCTCACTCTCGGCTGGCTACAGCCATGTGGGGTGCGCCCATGCCCCACATCAAGGGAGAAAGAACAGGGAGTGAGCCAGAGCTGCCCTCCCTCGGGATGGCCTGGTCCCCCGTGACAAGACCAGAGGCACCGTAGGGGCACAGCCCTAGAATGAGTCATTCTTTCTTTGGCCTAGCGAATCCCATGAGCTGGGGAGGCAATGTTCCCCAAGTCTCAGAATAACAGCTTATAGAGGCAGAGGCCTTCTATGTCTACCTCGAGATAGGTAGCCCGGCAAGGGTCAGAGGGCATCCAGGTAGGAGAGGACTCCACGTACTAGGTGGTCATGCCCCTTAGCCCTCTGTCTTCACCAAGACTCTGAAAAGGGCAGGCTGTGTGCCCCACACCCTTGGCAACTGCCCGAGGAGATTCCAAGGAAGTGGCCATAGGAGATGGACACTGTATGAATGAAGGAATGTGTGGTAGGAAGTGACAGGGGTGACTCAGGGTGACTCAGCCTGGAGCTCGCCAGGCTGAGCAACCACCCGCAGCCCCAACAGCCCCTCAGCCCTTCCTCCCGGCACGGCCAGCTTCCTCTTGGTGCAGGCCTCGGTCATGCTCATGCAGCGACTAGGCTTGAACCCTCATCTCTGGGGAGGCCCAGCCGCCCCTCCCCCACCGACATCTGGCTGGCTTGGTAACCAGACATTAAGAGAATGCTGGGCAAGAAGTTGCAGGGCAGGTGCCAAGGATTGTGCCCAGAGAAGATCAAGGGAGAGGCAGAGGGCTTCCTCCCCTTCCCCAAAGAGTCCTAGAGCCCAGGAGCATTTGCTTCCTTGAACAGCCCATCTCAGCCTGTAAGCTCTGGTGCTCCTGACCTGGAAACCGAAAGGCCTGAAAGGGAAAGGCTCAGCCAAGGTCAGGGTCTGTGGAAGCTGATCCAAGCCCAGGTCCTGCTTTGTCTCGCGGATGTCCCAGTGGAGGACAAGGCGACGCATGACAAAAATCTGAGCTCGAATTGGTTCCACCATGTCCTGTTCTAAAATCACCTCACATTGCCCACATCCCTGCCTGAGGTGACCCCCCAGTGCCCATCCATTGCTTACCAGCCCATCCATATCCGTCCATCATCTACCACTGCATCCCTCCATCATCCATCCACCATCCACCCAACCGTGCATCCCTCCATCCACTATCTATCCATACACCTACCCAGCCATCATCTGGCCTGCCATCCCTCTGTCCATCCATCCGTCATCCATCAATCCGCCCACCCACTCACCTATGCGTCCATTCATCCAGCCATGCTTTCATTTAGCCTCCTTCACCCGTCCACACACTCATTGATTCGCTTGTCCTTCTGCATGTCCACTGACCATCCACCAGTTATCTACTAGTAACTTGTGAGTCTTACACGGTAGCAGACCCTAGGGCTTTTCCACCCATTACCCCCACCACACTCTTCCAACCCCTCCTGCTTCCTCTCCAGCTACCCAGCCCTGTTTATCCCAGCCATGCCAGGCCAGTGACTCAGACAAGCATGGCCCATGACATTCCAGAGCTCATAGCCTTCAGGGACAGATAGAATCTGTACCCAGAGAACTCTTCAGCAAAGCAGAACTATTCCCTTTCCCCACCCCACCCCCACCACCATCATTTCTCCCCCTGTCCTCCTTCTGGCTCCCAGCCCTCTCTACTGTGGAGCCTTTTTTTTTTTCCTGCGCCTGTGACAGTTGGTCTCCACCCTCACACCATGGCTGGTTCAGGGAGGGGCTCCTGCCGCTGGACAAACGAGCAGAGCTTGTCGCTTCCAGCCTGGACTGAGTGTGCTCTCCCGGGGGCCTCTGGAGCCTGCTGTGGTCCTTGGCTTCAGGGCCTAATAAATTCTTGCCTGCTCCTGTGCTTTGAGATCCCAGGATAAGAGGGAATTCCAGGGGGGCAGCTCAGCCTCACAAAGCCATAATCAGCCGAGTTCTTCCTGTTATGTCTTTATAATTGTAGTGATATCCGACTGCGATTGCATTTCAAAGTTCTGGGCCCCTTGGGTTGGCGCAATTCCCACAACAGCCTTTGCTGGTCTGGGAGGGAGTTGGAGAGGCCAGTAGGGATCGGGCCACCCTGAAGTCATGTGTCTCATGTACAAAACTGACCTCCGGGACCCTCAGTTTCCTGAGAAGAGGGGAGAACTCCCACTCACATGAGTAGAATGAAGTTGAAATGAAACCCTCTGTTGGTACCCATAAGCTGGGATGAACAAAGCCAAGGTCAGCCGGACTGTCCTCATCTGTCCCCTTGTTCTGGTGGTACCACAGACAAGAGACGCTATGACCATGTTGGCACCTCCTTCCACATCCTACAGATCGGTTCAGAAAGTCAGCCACCTCTTGTATATTCTCTACCTCTCATTCTCCATTACCAACTAGGTCTCCACAGTGCCCAACAGCCATGGCAGTCATGGTGACAGATGGAAATCTGCAAATAGAGTTGGGAACGAATGTAGCCAAGGACCCAGTCCTACCAGCCCCAAGGGATACCTCTGAAGGTTGCTCAGAGCCACCCTGCTCCCTGTTCCTCTGAGCTCCAGAGCCTCTTACAGCCTAGCCTGCGATGGAGGGACTACATTAGGGAACCTTCTGAGACATTCCCAGCAAGAGCCCAGGAGCTGTTCCTCAGGGAAGGGCCAGGCCCAGGTTCAGTTACAAGGTCATGAATGAAATGGACCGTTCCATACCACTCCTGTGCCTCACAGATTGGCTAGAACACGGTAGTCCCCAGAGCCCAACTCCAGGCCAAAAACAAACAAACAAACAAACAAAAAACCCACAAAAAAGAGAGGACCTGTGCTCAGTCCAGCCCTGGCTTCCCCTGCGTATGGCCCTGCCTCCGCTGGCCTCCCTCCTCCAGCTCCCAGATGGCCCAAGACCTTCAGCACCTCACTTTCCAGTGGGCATTTGAGCTCTGCACAAGTTAGGACCCTTTCCCCATCCTCTCCTCCTTTCTATCTCTTTCCTGGAAGAGACGGCCTCAAACCCAGGGTCTGCTCACATACACTCTTCTCCAGGAAGCCCTGGCTGGTCCCAGCGGAGCCTGGCCTCCCTCTCCTGCAGAGGCTCATGGTGTTTGGCTTCATCACCATATATGGAGGCCCAGCCCTCTCCACCATGAGACCAGCAATTCCAGGGGACAGGGCCCCAAAGAAGCCACTGATGGCCCAAAAGCCAGCATGGAGCCTGGTGAATGAAGACAAGTGATGATGGTGACAAGGGATCAACTGCCCCCAGGAAGGCCTACAGCTTGGGCTAAGGATTGTACCCTGATGGGCCTTGCTGTTTTCCTACCTCTCAAGCTTCCACCAGCAGCCAGAGAGGCAAAGTAGGAGGCTAGACAAGCTCCCTCAGCCCCAGGCCTCCAAGCTCTGTGTGGACCTAGAATGGAATCATAGCCCTCCGAGCCCAGATGCAAGCCAGAAAGCACCTCGGGTGGCAGAGGCAGAAGGTCAGAGAACAAGACCCAGGTGGGCTCCGACCTTGACAATACATAGACTTGGGTCTCTCAAGACCCATGAGCACCCATCACCCCTGCAAACTTCAAACACTGAGAGAGCTGGTCCAGGGGTTGAGGGGGGTGGGGGCTCTAGAATGCCCCTCCTCCATGAGATGCAAGAGTCAGGCAGCTACATTTTTGTGAATGAAACTGCAGCCAGACTTCCTGCAGCTGGCCACGCCCTGCTGCTTTGGCCTGACCAGTCCATAACCCCAGGGGACTGAGACGGCCAGGGGAACTTCAAAAACGAAAGTGTGAGTCACACAGGACAAAAGGGGGGGCGGTGGCGGGGAGAGGAGATTCGTTTTTTAGTTTCGTGTGTACTGGCTGGACTTGCAGGCCTGGCCCTAGGACCTTCCACCAGCCATGTGACCTAACCCTGCCCTTGGTATAACTCCTGCTCGCTCTGGATCCACCTGGGCAGGGAAGCCTCGCCTATGCTCCCTATCTGAGGCCCTTTCGTGGACTCGGCTAGATGTCCTTGCAGCGAGCACCCCATTTATTCCTTTGCTGATCACAGGCTGGCCCAGCAAGGCAAGTCCCTGCCCTTAAGGTGCCCACAGTCTGCAGTGGAAGAGGCAAACAGAACGGGCTCTTGACTCGCCCCATGCTGTGGAACTACAATGACAGCCGGGCAGGGTAATCCAGGAGGAGGTGACGTTGACTCCCCAAGCTGATGACAGGACCACACACTGAGATGAGGGCCGAGAGACTTGTTTCAGGTGGCAGAAAGAATTGCCCAGGAAGCCACTGGCTCAGGACACCCCAGGAACTGCAAATGGCTACTGAGAGGTAGCTCGGGGATCAAGGGGACAGAGGACAAGGACAAGGACAAGGACAAGCACTAGTCAGGGAGCAGGATCGAGGGGCAGCCCATCAAGCCCCCATCTGCCTTCTTAGCTCACCCTTGGCAGGGTATCGGGCTGGACAGAAAGGAATATATAGCCGTGTGCCCAGGGTCGCTGCCTTACAGACTCGGTGGGAAGCCACGGGTTCCTCTCACTCGGGGAGGGGGCGGCAGGAAACCTCCTCTAACCGGGGGCGGTCTGCCAGAGCACCACCAAGCTTCCTCTTGCCTCGGCCCCTTCTCCTTTAGGCTCTTCCCTCTCCTGGCATGAGACCTTCAAAGGGACCTGAATCTGTGTTCTAGTATAAAACTGACTCATGGTGGAAAGGGTGGTCACTGGACTGGCCAGCTGCCAGGGCTGCGGCAGGAGAGGAAGCAGGGTGACCACAGCTGCCTGTGCGCTCACCACTGGAGGGGCTGAAACCACAAAAACCCCATTTGAAATTCCACCATGCCGAGACTTGTGTAACGAGGTTACCCCTCACAATGGGGGTATTCAAGGCCCACCCGCGCCTGCTTCTGGGGCCAGCTGATGGTGATGTCATCTTCCGTTAGGAGTCTCCCCCCAGCACCCCCCCCACACACACCCTGTTGATTAGGGAATTTTAAAAAAATGCACCAGGAAACTCAAGCGCAAGCCAAACGGAAGCCTTGGTTTTATTTATAGTTGATAACTTGCGTCCGGCTTGCTCCACAGGACGCACGGCTGGAGGATGAGGAGCCCACAGGAGCAGATGATGGAAGCAGCCATAGCCCCCCCGGCAAGTGGAACATCCCAGAGCAAGCCTGAAGCGCCTGTTCTGAGCTTCCCAGTAGCCAAAGCAAAGAGGGAACAGAGTCATAATGTCATAGCGTGGCATCACAGCAAATGGGGCCCTGGGGCTTGTCTTCTGATGAGCTGAGACCTTAGACACACTCCACTCTCTCAGGGCTGGGATGGCCATGCAGCCTTGTATCATGTCCAGCTGTGTCTCAAGCACATTAGAAGCCTGGCTGGGCTATATTGCTCTACAGAGAGACAGCTTGGTAGCCTTGCAACCTCTCCGACGTGAATGGCAGACATCACCAATAGATTGTAGCACACTTCCCCTAGCCAGTCTCAGAGCCCCATTCCACACAGACTGCCATCCACAGGCCGGAATGGCGCTAGAGATGGTGGTCACCTTATTCTCCTGGCCTGGCCAGCTGAGGAAGTCCTGAGAGGGCCCCACTCTCACTCAGTCTTGAGACATTTCTAGCTCAGTGAAAATGTATCTACTAAAGGAACAAGAAGGGGGAGGAACTGAGGTGTGGAGGGAAAGAAAGAAGTGGCGGAAGGGACCTTGGGCCTTGGGCAAGTCCCTGTGCCTCAGCTCTGGGCCTTGGTTTCTCATACGCTACATGGGGGCTAGTGACGGTGTGTTTTGAGGTTTAGGTGAGGCTGGGCATCCAAGAACTGATTGGTGAGAACTAAAACTATGGGAATGACCTAGGAAGGAAGTGTGACTTTCCAGGTGGGAGAGCAACGGCTGGGCCTGGTCTGTCTTCCATCCCTTAGGCCTGGTGGAGCCCAAAGCTGGGACTGTGGGGAGTCAGGAGGTCAGGGTTGGGTTTTCCTGACATGGTGCTGGCCAGTCTCCCCTGGGGGACTTGCAGACATGGCCTTCATACATGGCTATGATTTCTACCCTGATCCTGTTACTTCTGAGATCCTCCCTCTGCAGCTACTGGCTTTCCAGTGTCCCTCTTACAGGCCTGTCTCGGGGTGTGCCATCAGGCCTCCTTACAGGAGCTGAAGCAGAAGCTGCACCCCAGGGTTCTGTGCTCTTTGAGGCCTTCAAGCCATGTGCAACATCCGGGGTTCTCCTGTGGCCCATCCAGTCTTCCCCCTCCTCCCCGAGCCCCTTCTCCTGCCTCGATGCCCTCTAACAAGGCCATCAGCGTTTGCTATTTCTTTGTCATCTTTCCTTGTGTGCTGACCTATCATTTCCACTGACTGGTGGCTGTCCTGGAGGACATTCCAGGCCAGGGCAGGGAAAGAAGACACAATACACATCCAACCACAGCTCTGCCACTGGGTAGGAGCTGTGGGGACCCAAGGGAGGCACTGATTCCCTATGCCTGGGAGACACCCATCACAGTTCCCAGATGGTTACAGAGGGACGATGGTAGCCTGGGTTACGAATGCCACCCCGTGGAAATGTCAAAGACGAGGCCAGCAGCACCAACGTGGCTCATCAGTTGGTGGGCTCCCTCCCTGGCCTTCCCAGGAGCTGAGCCGGTTATACTTAGTGCAGTGTGAACGCCCAGGCCACAGGAGCAGTGTGGGGTGGCAGGTGGGAGAACCACTCTGTGCAGGGCTGGGAGATAGTCATAGCTGAAGGGGACAGACCCCTGAAAAGCCAGCTTCTTAAAACCAACAGGGAAACTAGCTCCCCCCCTGGCTAGCCCTCGTAGTGGTGGAGAGCCCTACGGGAGGTGCTGGAGGAAAATGGTCAACAAGAGCATGAATCAGCAGAGGACCCTGCAGACTACAAAACCAACCAGCCTGTCAAGAAATACGCACTTGTGCAGTAGTGGCACGCAGCCTCTGCGGGTAACCGTGTGTTCTCTGATTGGACATGAGGCCCACTCAGTGGGCAAGAACTCATACCTGGTACTAGAAACCAAGTCAGAATTCCACAGCCAGGAAACTCAGACTTCAGAGAGAAGCCGCCACCGCTCTCCAGAGTGAAAGAGTGGGATTGTGCATCAAAGAAAAGGAAAATCTCTCAAATAAATTTGTATTACCCCCCTTTAACCTGAGCTGTTCTCACTCTTGGTTGGAGAATCTGCTTTATTTCACAGATGACAGGGAAAACAGATGAGCCAAGATCCATCAATAGATGAGAAGATAGCTGACTGCCTATCATGAGACATGCCCCCTGGGCCATCTCTGCCAGGGCCCAGGAGAAATTGCATGGGAAGTGGTGACATGAATGGTTACTGTTCTTACTGATAGCCTGACAACCAGTTCCAGGGTGGTGGCGACAGATACACCAATCAAAACCTAGCAAAGCAGAAATTCAGAGGCTACAGACAACTCAATACTAAATCAGACTGCCAATAGGCCTGTCATGACTCAGGAAACACTGTGGAAGAGGGGGAAGAAAGATTATAAGAGCCAGAGTGGGTAGGAATATCCTGAGACACAGTCCCCAGCTACCTCACAGAGACTGACTGACTGAGGCTTTCATGACCCCACAGTGAATACCGTAACCCCACTGAGAAGCTCCTCCAGAGCAAGGGGATAAAAGAATATAACTTATTATGATTTATATAATTTTTAAAAATTTTTATTTATTTGAGAGCGACAGACACAGAGAGAAAGACAGGTAGAGGGAGAGAGAGAGAATGGGCGCGCCAGGGCTTCCAGCCTCTGCAAACGAACTCCAGACACGTGTGCCCCCTTGTGCATCTGGCTAACATGGGACCTGGGGAACCGAGCCTCGAACCGGGGTCCTTAGGCTTCACAGGCAAGCGCTTAACCGCTAAGCCATCTCTCCAGCCCAACAATTTTTTTTTTTTTAAAGCCAGCTTCTGTCTTGGCCCAGTGCTGGCTTGTCACTTGGTCTCTCATGGACAACAAGAAAGGTAAGCCGCTGGGTGAGAGTGGCTTCATGGTGAAAGGGGCGCTTTTCCTTGTCAACATTCCTTTGTCACGGACAGTTACACTCAACTTTAAGGCCTACTACCTAGGGTGAGTCAGGACTGCCCAGCTCACTGGGGTTCCACCTGGGGGACCCCACTGGGAATCCCCTAAGTGACCCGATCGCCATGGAGATGAGATACTATGCATTCATTCATTCATTAACCTACTTACTTAGTACAGCTCGCAAGAACACAAACAGAGCCTTCTTAAGGGCTTCCTATAAGCCAAGGACCCTAGGAACAGGCAGCAGGTGTGTAGCCCATGGAGCCTTCCTGTGAGGGGCGCAATGGCTGTGTCAGTAGATGAGGAGGTGGGATGGAGCCAAAGCCTGGAGCCACATGGATGGGTTGAAGAGGAGCCCTCCAGCACTGGGCCTCTTGCTCATCTGTTTTTTTTGTTTTTTGTGGTTTTTTTGTAATGGACATGCCAGGGTCTCCAGCCGCTGCAAGCTAGCTCCAGACGCATGTGCTACTGTGCATCTGGCTTTAGGTGGGTATTAGAGAACCAAACCTGGGTCCCTAGGCCCTGCAGGCAAGTGCCTTAACCTCTGAGCCATCTCTCCAGCCCTTGCTCATCTTTTGAGAAGCCTTGGAAACAAGGGTTTTTCCCAAGTCCTGCTCTCTCCCCTTGGCCCTCCCTTGCATTTCCTCACTGCTGCAATGGCTTACTGATCACTTTCTAAGCCAAGCTTGCTACCACAAAGGGGGTAGATTTCCCAGGACCCTGTGGTCATGGCAGGCAGAAACTACAGACAAAGGAAATCTCAAGAGCAGCCAGGGTGAGTGGCAGAAAACAGAAGAGCCCAGGCAAGAGAGAGGCAGCTGCAGTCACTGCCTGCAACCAGAGGTGGCGCTGCAGCCACGAGCCATCCCCAGCCCTGCAGGGCATCGTGGGCCTGGCAGACCTTGTCAAGGCCTTGAGCTTTATCCTAAGGGCAGGGGAGGGGTGCTAGGCATGGCAAAGACAAAAGTCTATTTGCCCCTCTAGAACCTTCCTCCAGTTGCTAAATCGGATAGGAGGGTGGGAGATCAATGTCCCATGATCACCTGGGCAGACATAGTGGTGGGTTGGAAGAATGACAGGGATGATGCAAATTCAAGGTAAAGGCCAACGAGAGGGATGCGTCCAGATACCATTCAGGATGGGACATCCAAGCTGCCATAGGAGGGTGTGGCCCTTATGGGAGCCATGCTGTGCTGTGGACAGCTGCCTTGGTGTCCACAAAGATTTTACAGCTCCTCTGCCCACAGACAATTGCCCACAAGCCTCTAATGTCCACTGGGCTGCTCCCATGATCCTGCCTTCCAAGCCCCTGCTGGGACCCCCCCTTCCCTTCCCATCTGCCCATCAGCACCATCTACTGGCTGCTCAGGGCAGGACCCAGTGACTTATTGAGGACAGAGCCTAATGTCTCCCTGGGTCCCCATTTTAGAGAGGGGTAACTGGCCAGAAGAGAAGAGGCCCATCTGAGGACACCCAACCAGGGAGAGGTGGTGTTGGCCAGGGGCTGCAGCAGGCTTGCCTTACACGCCCTCTCCAAAGCCAGTTCTGAAGAGTAGATGGAAGGGCCCATGCCACAGAGTTGGCACATCCCACTGCTACCCCCGTGTCTGCTGTGGACATATCCACAACACCATATACTTGCTGAGCCTCGGTCCCTTTGTAGCCTCCCTCTGACCAGGAGAGCTCAATCCTTTGGGCTGATGTCTGCCTCTGAGACTCCCAACAGCCATGCCAGGTCCTGCCTCGGGGAAGATGGCTGTAGAAATCTGACCGTGGCCCTGCTGATCCTCCCCTCTGTCTTGGACACTCAGAGGGTCAGCCACCTGTTGAACTATAAGGATGTGATGATAGGGTCAATGACGCTAGCGATGGTGATGGTCGATGATAGTGATGAAGATGGTGATGATAGCAATGGCCAAAGTAATGGTGATAGTGACGGTGGTTGTGATGGTGATGGTGAAGATGGTGATGATGGGACGACAATGCTAGTGATGGTGATGATCAACAATAGTGGTGAAGATGGTGATGATGTGACGGTGGTGGTGATGATGAAGATGGCGATGACGGTGATGATGATGCTAGTGATGGTGATGATCAACAATAGTGATGAAGATGGTGATGATGGTTGACAGTGGTGGTGGTGGTGGTGATGAAGATGGCGATTATGGTGATGATGATGCTGGTGATGGCTAAGATCAACAATAGTGGTGAAGATGGTGATGATGTGACAGTGGTGGTGGTGATGAAGATGGTGGTGACAATGATGATGATGCTAGTGATGGTTAAGATCAACAATAGTGATGAAGATGGTGATGATGTGACGGTGGTGGTGGTGATGAAGATGGTGATGATGGTGATGATGATGCTAGTGATGGTGATGATCAACAATAGTGATGAAGATGGTAATGATGTGATGGTGGTGGTGGTGATGAAGATGGTGATGATGGTGATGATGATGCTAGTGATGGTGATGGTCAACAGTAGTGATGAAGATGGTGATGATGTGACGGTGGTGGTGGTGATGAAGATGGCGATGATGATGATGATGATGCTAGTGATGGTGATGGTCAACAGTAATGATGAAGATGGTGACAAGACTGAGGACCACAGTAATGGTGATAGTGATGGTGGTGGTGGTTGTGGTGAAGATGGTGATGATGTGATGGTGACGGTGGTGAAGATGATGTGATGGTGATGGTGGTGGAGGTGGTGGTGGTGGTGAGCAGGGTGACGGTGGGGACAATGATGCTAGTGATGGTGATGGTCAACAATAGTGATGAAGATGATGACAAGAGCGATGACCGCAGTAATGGTGATGGTGACAGTGGTGGTGGTAAAGATGGTGATGATGTGATAGTGATTGTGGTGGTGGTGGCGGTGAAGAGGATGATGGTGGTGGCAATGACGGTAATGGTGATAGTGATGATGGTGATGAGATTGTAGTGGCAATAGTCGTGATAATGGTGAAGACAACTTTCACAAAACATGTACTCCAGGGTAACTATGAGCTGAGTCTACCATCACCCCAGTGATCCGGAGCAGGAAACTGAGGCACCGACTGGCTTATCCGCCTCACTCGTTAGCACCAGAACCTACAGTCACACCACACAGTTCCGCCAGAATCTTTCTGTTTCTCAGCTCCTCAGTCATTTGCTCACACTGCTCGCTTTACCCTCAGAGCTGGCTGAATACAAAGCCAGTGGCCCTCACAGGCCACTTCTACCCCCATTGTGCTGTCTTTCCGTCTTCCATACCAGCCTGGGGGGTCTTCACAGGAAGGCAACACTAGGAAACCAAGGTTTGGGAGTGTGTGGTACAGATGGGCTTCCCCAGGGCCTCACCAAGGAGGGCTTGTAGGCCAATTGGCCTAGGCATGGAAGCACACTACACTGCCTTCTTGCTCTTTGGTGCCAGTCATGACCATGGCATCCTTTCCTTGGTGAACAATCAGCCAGCAGTAGGCCCAGGGCACAGCAGATGTATGGTATGTCCGTCAGGGACCCTATCCAGCATCCCAGCCCCAGGCAGCCTCAGATGTATGCCAGCATGATTTCAGGCTTCTGGATGCATGGCAGACCATTTGAATCAGAGCTGAAGGTGCCGGTAAGTTCTGAGTTCAATCCTCAGAAGCCATGTAAAAATTTCAGCCATGGTAGTGTGCACCTGTGATCACAGAGCTAAGGAGGCAGAGACCGGGGGAATCCCTAGAGCTCATTGGCTAGCTAGCCCAGCCAAATTGATGAGTTCCAAGCCAGTGAGAGACCCTCTCTCAAAAAAGGTAGACAGTGGTCTGGAGAGATGGCTTAGTAGTTAAGGCACTTGCCTGAAAAGCCAAAGGACACAGGTTTGAGTCCCCAAGACCCACATAAGCCAGACGCAAAAGGTGGCATATGCGTTTGGAGTTTGTTTACAGTGGCTGGAGGCCCTGGTGTGCTCATTCTCTCTCTTTCTCTCTCTCTCCCTCTCTCCCCCTCTCTCTTTCTCTCTCTCTTTCTCAATATGCTTCTTTTCTCTCACACAAATAAATAACTTTTTAAAAATTAAAAAATAATTATGTTCGGGCTAGAGAGATGGCTTAGTCATTAAGGCACTTGCCTGTGGACCCAGGTTCAATTCCTCAGTAGACCAGGTGCAAATGGCGGCACTTGTGGCTGGAGTTCGTTTGCAGTGGCTAGAGGTCCTGGTGTGTCTATTCTCTCTCTCCCTCCTTCTCTCTCACTCTGTCATAAAAATAAATTTTAAGGGCTGGAGAGATGGCTTAGCAGTTAAGCACTTGCCTGTGAAGCCTAAGGACCCTGGTTCGAGGCTCGGTTCCCCAGCTCCCATGTTAGCCAGATGCACAAGGGGGCGCACGCGTCTGGAGTTCATTTGCAAAGGCTGGAAGCCCTGGTGCGCCCATTCTCTCTCTCTCCCTCTATCTGTCTTTCTCTGTGTATCTGTCGCTCTCAAATAAATAAATAAATTTTTTTTAAAAATCTAAAAAAAAAAAAATTTTAAAAAGGTAGACAGGAGATAGCTTAACGGTTAAGGCGTTTGCCTACAAAGCCAAAGATGCATAAGGTGGCACGTGCATCTGGAGTTCTCCTGCAGTGGTTGGAGGCCCTGGCACACCTATTCTGTCTCTCTCTGCCTCTCTCTATCTCTCTGTCTCTCTCTCTCCCTCGTTCTCTCAAATTAATAAGTAATTCTTTCTTAATCTAATTTATTATTTTTTTTGAGGTAGGGTCTCGCTCTGGCTGAAGCTGACCTGGAATTCACTATGTAGTCTCAGGCTGGCCTCAAGTGCCAGGTGGACCCTAAGGCTAGAGGACGGTCTCCAGCAGCCAGGAACAGAGAATTCATCCCAGGCAGGGTCCAGGCAAGGCAAAAGTGTGGAGGCAGAGCACAAGTGTGTACCAGGGAGCCACAGTTATGTGACATGGTCAGAGCAACCCATCCTGGGGGGTCCTGGGTCTTACTCCCATATGGCATTTATGCTCCAGATTTGGTCTCTTAAGACTCACTCGGATAGATGTATAACTACCTAGGGAGCCCAGGGAAGCGTCTTGAGGTTGGAGAGCTGGACTCATGGGTATAACTTGAGAGTTCAAGGGTATCTGAAGCCATCAGATGACCCTGGGCAGGAGGCAAGGCCAAAGTGCGTTTGAGTGTTTGTTTTTTATTATTTTAAAAATAATTCTATTTATTTGCAAGAGGAAGGGGAGTTTGGGAGACAGCCAGACACTATGGGTATGCCACGTCCTCTTGCTGCTCCAAATGAATTCCATGTGCATGCACCACTTTGTGCACCTGGCTTTCCAAGGGTACTGACAAATCAAACCTCTACCGGCAGGCTTCGCAAGCAAGTGCCTTTAACCACTGCACAATCTCCTCAGTCCTGTGGGGATTTTGTTGTTTTTGTTGTTGTTGCCTTAAACTTCAGGACATGTGTTAAAGTACTCCAGGCTTTGAGATAAGCAACGTTGAATGGCTTCAGACAATTACTTCATCTTATGTGTGTACATGCATGGGATTGTTTTTATTGTTGTTGTTGTTTTGTTTTGTTTTTTGTTTCTTGGGGAAGGGTCTCACTCTAGCTCAGGCTGACCTGGAATTCACTATAGAGTCTCAGGGTGGCCTCGAACTCTCAGTGATCCTCCTACCTCTGCCTCCTGAGAGTGCTGGGATTAAAGGCCTGCGCCACCACGCCCGGCCCTTTTTTTTTTTTTTTTTTTTTTTTTGATGTGTGTGACTGTAGGAACACACTTTCCATGGCATACAAGTGGGGGTCAGAGGACAACTTTGGGTGCTGGTCCTTCACTTCTACTCGTTTGAGATCTCTTATGTAAGTGTTTGCTGTTGCCTTTGCAAGTCCGCCAAGCCTGTGAGCCTCCAGGAGACTCTCCTGTGTCCACTTTCCATCTCAGCACAGGCTCGCTGAAGCTACATCTGCTAGAGCATCCGGCTTCGCGTGGGTTCTGGAGATCCCAACTCAGGTCCTCACGCTTGCATGGCAAATACCTTATCTACTGAGTCATGTCTTCCCACCCCTCGTGTGTTATTTTTCCTCAGCTGCCACTCCAGTGTAGATTTCAGAGCACGGCCAGTGCATGCACAGCACACGCCACACTCTGCGCTCAAGGCAGGCCTAACCAATGGATCTCAGAACCTTTGGCCTGGACCTCAGGCAACGCTGAGGATGTCTGGAACCTGAGCCACTCTTCTTAGCCAGGGCTACATGCAGCATCTATGATCCGGAGCAAATGAAGCAAACATTCACTCCTCCCACACGGGGCCAGGCACACTGTAGGCACTCAATTAATGTCTGCTCGTTGTGAAGCTCTCTTCAATCTGCGCAGAACCACCCTGGGCCCATCATGTCCCCCTGCTTCTTTGGGGGTGCACTCATTTTCCTCTCTCCTGCCCTGGGATGTGGGGGAGGGGAAAGGCAGTGGTCCCCTTAAAGACTCGGGGAGCTGAAATTTCCTCGAACCTTTCAATTCCTGGTGAGATGGAGTTCTAGATACATGCAGAGTGGGTGATTAGAGGCGGAAGCTGGGCTCTCCTAGGTGTCGGCCCCGCCCGAGCCTGGTCTCTATGCCTTCCTCGGGGGAATTTGTGGGTATCCAAGGGGACTTGAGGAAATGGCTCTGCTTAAAGGACCCTGCTTAATGTTCCCTTTAATTAAGACCGGGTCTCCCTTGACACGGTCTCGGCTGAGCACGGGCAGGGCAGCCCCTGCCGGGGTGCCCGTGCACTGACCCGGGAACGTCGGCATCCTCTCACTCCCGGCAGCGTGGGCTCTGCAGGGAGGCCTGGGAGACGGTGTCTGTCGCAGTGGAGCGGAGCCAGGGCAGAAAGGCACAACCTTGCAGCGGGCACCTCTGTGGGAACCTGGGTCCCCAGTGTTCCTCAGGAGAGAAGAATGTGCACTGGGGGCTCCTGGGCTGCTGCCAAGGGCAGTCACTCAACAGGCTCGGCAGGCAGAGAGTGAGCCCAGCTCCAGAGAGCCATGGCAGCCATCACTGGAGGGACAAGTGGAGGGTCTGGGGGTACCCTCGGTGCTCACAAGCAGGCAAATCCAAAATGATAAAGGCCAGGAGTGGGAGGCATGGGGCGGCGGGGCAGGGGAACAGAGGTCCTGGGAACATGGATGAGGAAGCAGTTGAGTTGGGACTTTGGGTGGGGCAGCTGGCCATGGAATTCCTCAGGTCCCCGGTGGCCATGAATAGCTGTGGGTGTTTCAAGGTAGTGTTTGAGCTATGGCTGGAGAGTCTTTATTGCCTCCAGCCCCAAATCATCACAGTCACGCATCCACCCATTAATCAACCAATCCATCCATCCACTCACCCATCCACCCACCCACCCACTTATCAATTCATCTATCCACCCATCTACCCATCATCATCATCCATCCTTCCACCAATCCAATACCCACTCAGTGTCTTGTCAAGCTCTGCTGACCCCAAGGACACATCAACGCCAAACTTCCTGTGCAGCTCTTTTCAGTGACGGAAGCACACTGTGAATGGTTAAGGAGATAAACCAATGATGACAAAATGTGAAAAAGGAGAGACCCTTTTAGGGAACATGATTCACAAGGCCACCTGAGCAGGGGACCCTGAGGAAGAGACCTGGATGGGCTGAAGCCAGCAACATGGTCACTGAGGGGAAGGACCATCCAGGCAGAGGGAACTGCAATGCAAAGGCCCCCAAGCCAGAAAAGATGGGGTACTAAAGACTCTACAGAAAAGATGGGGTACCAAGGACTCTACTACAGAAAAGACAGGGTACTAAAGACTCTACAGAAAAGATGGGGTACCAAGGACTCTAAAGAAAAGATGGGGTACTAAAGACTCTACAGAAAAGATGGGGGTACCAAGCACTCTACAGAAAAGATGGGGCTCCAAAGATTCTACAGAAAAGATGGGGTGCCAAGGACTCTACAAAAAAGACTGGGTTCCAAAGATTCTACATAAAAGACGGGGTACCAAGGGTTCTACAGAAAAGACGGGGTACTAAAGACTCTAAGAGCAGTGTGGCAGGGCTGGTGCCCTGGGAGCCAGAGTAAACTGCCTGCAGGCGTCCTCTGCTAGGTTGGGTTGCAGGGCTCTGTGTGGTGAATGGGTGAATTCAGACGACATCTACGGCAAGGGGAATACGGACATCTCTATGAGAGGGTTACGGCAGCCTCACTAGGGTGAGGTAAGGAGACGGGTGTGAGGAACACTGAGGAGAGAGGCCCGGCCTCTATCTGGATCGTGGACTGAGGTAGGGGTGCAGGGATGGGGTGAGGTGAAGGAGAGACATCTGGGTCTCCACAGTGGCCACTTGCTAAAGGAGGTAAAGAGAAGAATGGGGACAGGGCACGGAGACCAAGATCCCCTGGGGGACGTACCAGCAGCTAGACATGAGAGGGACCCAAAGAAGGCGGGACCAGGCTGTCCCTCAGCATGGACACTAAGGGACTGTCCCGTGGACCAGAGGGACTGTGGAATGGGGTTAAGCAGACTATTCCCATAGAAGCCTCCCAAGCTGCCAACGAAGCCAGGCTTATGGGGCTCTAGCACCAGAAAATGGGAAGGACCATCATTAGCCTCATTTTTACAGGCGGGGAAATTAAAGTATAGGGCCATTCAGCCAGCTCCCTAACTCCATGTGAGCCACCCGTGGCAGACTTGAAGGTTTAATCCAGGCTGTCCTCTGTCATGGCCTGGCCCGTGTCTTCACACCTATGATTTGCTGAAGACCACACAGCTACCCACTGGGCACAGAGCTGGCCCTCCTCACCTTCCATCCTCTGCCCCTCCTCAGGGACAGGAGATCTTACCTGTACAGTGTACGTCTGAAGTCACACCTCGCATGTAGCAAACATGACTGCAGGCTGCCCTGCCCGGGTGATCACAGCATTCCTAGGCAGGTTAGTCTTATAGGGTGGCAATTAAAGTATCTCATGCCACCATGTTGAAATGACAGCAATACCCACCACACGTGGTTCCTGTCGAGGGTCACTTGGAGTCAGGCCTGGGTCTGGCCGAAGAGTGCTTAAGCCTTGTGGGATGAGAAGCAAGCAGAGTCCGGATCCCCCACGGGCCCCTCTTTTTATAAGCATGGCTGACTCTGGGAGTTAAGTCCTCATCTTCCTCAGGGAGGGTGAGCCCGCTGAGCTGCCCAGCCTTGTGAGTGTGGGATTGCATGTGAGTGAGTGTGCCTGGGTATGTGAATGATGTGAGGGAAGCTGTGTGGGCATATGAGTCTGTGGACACATGCATGTGTGTAAGCACAGGCGAGTGTGAGCACCCACAGGTGAATGGGTGTACAGGGCACGGGGTTAGGGGGCACAGTCTAGAGGTGTCCCTGCTGGCAGCTGCCGATCCCAGGCAGGGCGCCAAGCAAAGATGGCAGTCTGTGGTGGACCCCCAGGAGCCAGGCTCAGGCAGCTGCCTCCCACACACCTCACTTCTGCTCCCATCACAACATTCTAGAGACTCTATCCTGCCTGACGTGGGGCAACTGAGGCCCTGGCCATGGGTAGTCCTCCAGTGACGAGCAGAGCTGGGGTCACTCTTTCTGCGTCACGAGGGACCCAGCCTTGGTGACCGAGACCCAGATCCAGGTGGGCCTGGCTTGGGTCTGTGGGCAGGCTGTGGTCAGTATATGGGCTAAGGCTGAGTTCTCAGGGGAAGTCTTGGTGGGGCTGGAGGATCTGTTTCCAAGATGGTCGCACTGGCACTGTGGGCAGAGAGGCTACCGCTGGCCCATGGGGACCTCATCAGATAGCTGCTTGAAGGTCCTCACAACATGTCAACGTAGGACCCCTGAGCCAGTATGCAGAGCCAGACAGCAGTGGTATGACCACACCCTTTCTTTCTTTACTTCTTTCTTTTTTGGAGGGGTGGGGGAAGGATGTGTGTGTATGTGTGCACAAGTGTGTGGAGGCCAGAAGGCAACATCAGGTATCTTCTTCCATCACTCTCCACCCTATTTCTTTAAATAGTTTATTTTTATTTATTTATTTACTTTTGATGGAGGAAGAGGGAGAGAGAGAGAGAGAGAATGGGCGTGCCACTGCAAACCAACTCCAGACACGTGTGCCCCCTTGTGCATCTGGCTAACGTGGGTCCTGGGGAATGGAACCTGGGTCCTTTGGCTTTGCAGGCAAACGCCCTAACTCCTAAGCCATCCCTCCAGCCCCCCCCACCTTATTTCTTGAGACAGTCTTTCACTGAACACAGAGCTCACTGAATTAGCTAGACTAGCTGGCCGGCAAACCTAAGGTGTGTGTCTGTCTGCGAACTCAGTGCCAGGATGACAAGCACTTGCCACCCTTATGCCAACCTTTACAGGGTGCTGAAATCCGAACTCCTCTCCGATCCTCATGCTTGTACAGCAAGAACATAGCCACTGAGCCCCCTCCCCAGCTCAGCACCTCTTGTTTTCCCAGCGTCTGGCAGAAGGAAGCGGTTCCGTGTTGGAAGATTATGGGGGGAGGTGGGGGAACCTGGCAGGGGCCGTTTTGAATCTACAACTAGGCCCAGGCCTGTTCTAAATCTCTTACTGCTTTATTTCGTTGGTTTTTTTTTTTTTTTCACTTTCTTAAATGTTTCAATTTATTTACTTCAGAGAGGGAGAAAAAGAGACAGCCGCCCGGGCCCTCCGCCTCCTCCTTGGAAAGAGGTTATTAATTATGTGTGCCGCACAGCAGAGGGAATAAAGGACATGTGTTAAGGGGCCTGCCGCTCACAGAGCCTCGCCCCAGCAGTAGGAGGCAGAAACAGCCACACTCAGAACCCGCCGCGCCCTGCCACCTCAGGACCATGGCGAGGAGAAGCGTGGGCCAGACATGTTACCCAGTGGATCCTGAGCAGTTCAGTCTCAGCTCCGTCCCACAGTGAGAACCCCGCGTGCCCAGGACTGCAGATCACCCTGAATCCAAGCTTCCTTCCAGGCACGCGGAGGTGAGAGCGGTACTGATCCACTGTCAATGACAAGCTGGAAAATAGTTCGTACCCTTTCCTTCACATTCCGATGGAAAATCACATGGAGAGGCAAGTTGCCCTTGGACGGGTGATAAAAAAAAGGGGGGGAGGGGCTTTCCTGTGTCTCTGCTGGAAATCTGGCCCTCCTTTACTGAGAAGGTATTGCCAGTGTAGTGCTAATGAGAAAGAAACAGGAGTTGAAAAAAGGGGGGACTCTTGAAGGCTTGAAAAATGAAGGCCTGGATGGATGAACAGAAATGGTGCTAAAGCAGTCATTTGTCATTCATCCGGCATTCAGCAGTCACAAGCAAAAGAAACCTTCACCCGAGCACAGCCATGTCATACACAGTCTTAGCAAATGCAAAGGGATCCCTTCAAATAGTGCAGACTGTTGAGCGTGGCCACGTCGCTGTGCAGCCGCCCTTTACAAGGGGCTTCTGTGCCGACCTGTACTCTGGGCCTAACTTGTTCCAAGTCGGGACTCTAATAACCCACAGACGATACAGCCCGAGCCAGGGGAAGGATTCCAAAGTCCATACTTCCAGGTCCACTGCTATTCGCCCAGCCCAGGGCTGAAAGGATTCCCTCTGAACCCACCCAGATTTTGTCACTTCACCTAGAATTAGTACACGGCTTACACCACGCCCACCCTGTGACTTCAGCTCTGGCACTGAAAATGACAGGAGGCCATAGATCAAAGAATTCAGCTACTAGACGGTGAGTGAAGGTTCAGTGGGGGAGATGGGTTAATCAGGGGAAAGGGGGTCTGGGGGAACGGATAGGGGTGGGATAAAAGCATGGGTGCTGCACACAGGGATGGGTGGCGGGTGGTGGGTGGGAGAATATTGGGGGTGTGGGCGTGTAGATGGATGGGACATGATGGTGGGCGGATGAGCAGGGGAGATTGGGGGAATGGGTGTACAGGTGGATGGTACTTAGATAGGTGGGGGTATGGCTTGTGGATGGGTGAATGAGCAGATGATGGGTGGGTGAGTGGACACATTATATATGGATAAGGAGGAGGATGGAGGGATGGTAGATGGATGGATGATTAGTGGATGGACGCATAAATAGTGAATGGATGTATGGTGGATGGCGGATGGATGAGTTAGGATGGGTTGATGGTGGAAGATGCATGTGAGAGTAGCTAGTAGATAATGGGATAGAAGGAAAGAAGGCTGGACAGACAGACAGGGTGTAGGTAGGTGGATGAGAGTATGGGTCAGTATTGTTTTTATTATTTTTCTCATTGCTGGGACAAAATACCTAACAAAATACTTAACTTAAGGCAGGCACAGTTCACGTAGGCTCACAGTTTGAAGAGACCCAGCCTATCACGTCAGAGAAAACATTGCAGCAGGCAGCCCCGTGGCCTGACCTGCTCCCATCTCACAGGCCAGGAAGCAGGGAGGGGCCAGAAGCTGAGAGCGGCTGTACACTTCACAGACTACCCACCCCCAACCAGGGACCCACTTCCTCCAGCTAGCCCCCACCTCCTAAAGGATGAGACAACCTCCCAAAACAACACCAGCAGCAGCGGACCAAGTGCTCAAACACATGAGCCTGTGTGGAAGGAATATTTTATCATCAAGTCATAATATATGTGTGGACAGAGGATGGATGGATGGAAGGATGTACTCACGGGAGGTAGTGGGTATATGAATGGATAGATGGGTGGATATGTGGGTGCGTGTGTGGATCCCTGCAAGGATATGTGGCTAATATGGATGGGTGGGTGGGTGGATGGATGGATGGATGGATGGATGGATGGATGGATGGATGGATGGACATATGGATCCATGGATATGTAGCTAGATGAATGGATGAATCTAGATGGATGGATGCTGTAGAATGTGTGGCTCGGGCATAATGCAATGATGGGTGGGTGGGTGGGTGGATGGATAGATGGATGGATAGATAGATTGATGGATGGATACACATGTGGATGCATGGATATGTAGCTAGATGAATGGATGGCAGATGGGTGGGTGAGTTTAAATGGATTGATGCTGCCTATGGCTAGCAGAGTTGATCAACAGCTGGGCGGTCCCACGTAAGCAATGTGGTAAATGAGCAGGCGTGGCTGTCCTTTGCTCAAAGTACAAGAATCCAGGCCCTGGCCACACCTTCTCAGACACAAGAAGGGAGGAGGGGCCCTTGGTTGAGGCAAGACCTGGTCAGACGCCTGCCGAAAAGGTAGGCCTTTCTCAAATGCCTGCTTCCTTGAAATCGAGAATGTGGGAGAAAGTCCAGGCCGTAGAGGCCACCAGGCAGGGGTGACCGTTGTCAGGAACCACACAGCTTAGATGAATGATACCCCCACACACACCACCGTCCAGGGCCTCTCCCCATGTTTCTTGGCTGTACATTTGGGCTCTGGGGCTGATTCCTTCCTCACACTCTACCCTCGGCTGAGGCACCCTTGACCTGGCCTGGCATCACCAGTAGCCTCAGTTGAAGAGGTGTCCAGGAGACATAGAGATGGCCATGGTGGTTGTGGTGGTTTGATTCAGGTGTCCCCCATAAACTTAGATGTTCTGAATGCTAGGTTCCCAGATGATGGATATTTGGGAATTAACGCCTCCTGGAGGGAGTGTATTGTCAGGGGTGGGCTTATGGTTGTTATAGCCAGTGTCCCCTTGCCAGTGTTTGGCACACCCTCCTGTTACTATGGTCCACCTTATGTTGGCCAGGGGGTGATGTCACCCTCTGCTCATGCCATCATTTTCCCCTGCCATCGTGGAGCTTCCCCTCGAGCCTGTAAGGCAAAATAAACCTTTTTCCCAGAAGCTGCTCTTGGTTGGGTGATTTCTACCAGCAACGTGAACCGGACTGCAACAGTGGTTCTTAGCCTTACTGCTTCTGAGGAGCTTAGCCATCATGGGGTGCCTGTGAGGTAGCCGTGTGGCCATTTATGATGATCCTCCAAAATCAGAATGCCCAGTATTCTTCACCGCCACTCCCACGGCCTGTCCTCGGGGGCAGGCCGTGGCACTGGACCAGTGGCTTGGCAGTGCCAGGGTGCTGCAGATTACAAGGGCAAGTGCTATCCTTGCACCATTGGGAGCCCCACTGCGATGGTTAAGGTGTTGTCAACTTGATCTGTTTAGTAATCCACAGAAATCCCTTTCCTAGCAGTTGTGTTCCTCAGACAACCCTAGCTGATACACCCAACCTGTACACGGCTGCTGCTTAATCAGTGCGGCTCGGAGGGAAGCGGCAAGCCTGCCATCCAGGAGCTCCCAGCCTGCATACGCTTTTCAACATACCCAAGGCAAGAAGGACCCTGTGGACCAGTGGCCTAGGGATCTCCAGTGCCCATTCACTGGCTTGTTTGAAGAGGCTGCTGAAAGGGGTAGGGAGTTTGCTTTCAGTCACCCAGTCTTCAAGTGAGCCAGGCACCCTCCCCCACAACCATCTGGATCAGAGTACCCTAAAAGTAACCCTAGACAAAACTCTGCATAATGAAATCCTGTGTTCCTCCTTGTTTTAACCCACAGCCCAGCATGTGTTTACTGTCCTGGCACCTTCTAGAAAGTTCCCCAGAGTGGATTCCTCAAGGATCCACTCCCCCATTTTGTGGATGGAGCCCCAGGGCTCTCTGCTAATGTGGAATCTTACTATAATCCAATTCATAAGAATCTTGCCAGCCATCAGCCTGACTATGTCTGCACCCTGGTACCCAAGAGCCCAGGGAAGCCCAAACCCAACTCCTTTCTACTAGTAGGGTGACCCAAGGCAGGTCTCTTAACCTCTCTGGGTTTCAGATTCCTGTTCTGTGGGGCGAAGCTGACAGGGTGAACTCGGTGGAATCTTCGTAAGGATTCAACCGGACAGGGTTGCAAGCAGGTAGCCTGGAATCTATGCTCTGCGGGTGCACACAGGAAGGGTCTCTTCAGCTCACCTACGGTGGCTGAGGGCCCACCCTCCCTGCTGCCCAGCCTCCAGCTTAGGATCGTGGGAACATCCTGCCGCCGCCTGTTTGCTTTGGGCTGCTTGGGGCGGAGCTGCCACCCTCTGTCAGCTCCAGGGCGCTCCTGCCAGGTCCACCGGCTTGAAAGGGAGGGATTGTTCCTGTGACCTTTGTTTCCTTGTCAAAGGTTCTTGGGCCTGAGACAGAATACACCTTCCTCTCCGAAGGCCAGGCAGCCGGGCACCACCCCTCCTAAAGGGGCTGCAGTGGTCACCTGGGGGGGGAGGCACCTGAGCCACCAGCCAGCCTCCTTCCCTGTCCCGGTAAGCTCACTGCAACCAATACCTGGTGCTCTGCCCCGTTGAGCCTTGAGCCCAGGTGAGCCCCCTACCCATCACTCAGAGCAAGGGCACCCTTCCCTCCTGCTTTCTTCACTCTACCTGAAAAGGTGCTTCTGGAGGTGGGCCTCTACCTTACTACAGATACTTTTGTTGTTTTGTTTTGTTTTTTTGCTCAGGCTCAGTCTCCTCAGTCCTCTCTAGTCATGTGGCTGGCAGCCCTACCTAGGACATCACCTTCTGACAGCTGTGGAACCTTCTGGAGAGCCGTCATGCAGTGGTCACTGCAGACGGTACACCCTGGGATCCACCAAGGTTCCGTTTCTGATTATGCCCAAGACGATGCTTGTCGCTGATCATTGCCACTTCCTTCTGGGGGCATGACAAGGCGGGTTCTGCTCACAAATGGAAAAGGGAGCAGTGCCGGGTTCCCAAGCTATGAAATGTCATCCTCAGCGCAATGGCATGACATCCTCGGTGGCAGCAACGACGTGCTCCCAGAAGCACTAAAAATAGCTCAAAAGCTGCTTAAAAAAAAAAAAAAAAAAAAAAGAACAAGGGGCGGTAAGGGGGTACTGATGCACCACATCACCACTGGCCTTGCTCTGCCTTTGTTTTCTCTTCAGGGACAAAAGGAACGTGAACTTGAGAAGGGCCAGCCCAGACGTGTGACCTTGGATATAAAATCCAGGTGACGCGAGAGCACACAGCGCCAGTCAGCCAGTGGATCCCATCTCGGGCAGGCCCAGGGCTGGCAGTACTCAGTCTGGCATGCCCCCTCACACACACTCACCAGTGTTGTATTCCGCGTTGTCCGGCTCTCGTGGACCAGTGTGCAGCCTATTCAACATAGCCCAGTCCACAGAGTTTCTGGGATGACAGACATGTTTCCTACCCACTCTGTCCAATCCTCCAACCACGAGCCACAGCGGCTTTCGAGGACTTGCAAAGCAGCTACCACACTCGAGCAAAGTAATTCTCCCTGTTGTCTCATTTTAGTTACAGAAGACTGAAATAGCCTGCTTGAAAGGATGGTAGTGGGTGCAGTATATATGGGGCACATTTTAAGTCCCATGGGTGAGGGTGGTAGTTGATTAGTAATGTCTGCCAGGATCAGTTGCTGGGACAGTGAGTTGTCAGCAATATGGTTGAATGTATCCAGGTGATCTGACGCCGAGATCTGTGATTCTAAGGCCTGCAGAGCTTTACTGTTTTGGAGAAAAAGTGGCAGCGAAGTTCAGTGTCAGAGGCCCATCTTTCGATCACATGTTCTTTACTCAACAGTCAGCTACAGGAACCGCCACGCCTATTTTCTCATCAGGCTGCACATGATAAGACAGCTACCATGATTGGCTCATTTCCCAGATGAGGTCACTATGTCTCAAAGAGGGGCAGAGTTTGGCCAAAGACGAGAGAGAAAAATGGTAAGTCTGAGGCTCCGGTCTGGGTAGGTGCCACTCCAAGCTATGCTGTGAATGTAGATCAGGTCACAGGATGTCAAGTCTCATACTTTTCCCACTTCTAACTCAGGAAAGGTTAGGTGACAGAGATAAATAAATGGGTGGGCAAAGAGACAGATGGATGAATGGGTGGGTGGGTGGATGGGTGGGTGGGTGGATGGATGGATGGATGGATGGATGGATGGATGGATGGATGGATGGATAACTGGGTGGTGGGTGGGTAGGCATACAGATAGATGGATAGATAAGAAGATGAATGTGTGGATAAACCAGTGGTGGGTGGGTGGATGGGTAGAAGGAGAGATGGATGGATTGGATGGATATATAGGTGAGCAGGTGAATAGATGGATGAATGGATGGATAGATAGGCAGGTAGATGAACAAGTGGTTGGTTGAGTGGATGGATGGATGGACGGATGGGGCAGGTAGACAGATGGGTGGATGAATGGACAGATGGGTGGATAAGCGGGTGGATAGATGAGTGAGTGGGTGTGGATGGATTAGCAGGTGAATGGATGTTTATAAAACACAATAAGCAGGCTGGAAAGATGCCTTAGCGGTTCAGGCACTTGTCTGAAAAGGCTAAGGACCCAGGTTCAATTCTCCAGGTCCCACGTAAGCCAGATGCACATGATGGCGCATGCATCTGGAGTTCATTTTCAGAGGCTAGAGGCCCTGGTGTGCCCATTGTCTCACTTTCTCTTTCTTTCCCCTCTCTCTGTCTCTAATAAATATATAAAGACTTAAAATATATATATAAAACACGGTAGGGTGCGTCTGTGAACCAAACCCCCCATGGCCATGACAGGGAGGTGTGGGACATGAGCTCAACCAGCCTGTGGAACCTGCCAAGTGGAGCAGTCTGGACAGTAGGCCACCTGTTCTTTCTCTCCTGCTCTCCTTGAATGGACGAAAGGGTAGATGAAAGATGAATGGGTAGATGGAAGGATGAACTGATGAATGAACGGGTGGTGAACGGAGTGAAGAGTGAATGAAGGAAAGATACGCACATGCATGAATGAGACAGCAATGAAACACGGTGAGAAGTGAGACAAAGGTCATGAACAGGGAAGCGTATGAGGTAATAACCCACCTTTCTCATAACCATTTTCCAGGCATATAAAAAAAAAATCAGGTCATGCAAAAAAAAAAAAAAAAGAATCCTTTGAGGTTTTTGTTTTTAAGAAGATAAAGCCATTGGCAAGCTGAGTGTGTCAAGGAAGCTCCCGGCTGTGGGAGGGCTGCTTCCTCCCCTGCCTCCTCCCCGCCCCCCTCCCCTCCCCCTCAGGGCTGCACGCGCTCCTCCCCGAGGCTGCTTTCCCATGGGAAGGCTGCGGAATAAGAGCAAGTTCTGAATGGGGCTCTTGCAAGCCAAAGAGTAAACACAGAGCCTGGCGGCCAGCCGTGCCTGCGATTGCTCAGCACTTACATAAGCAGGACGTACCTGGGAGAGGCTGGTGTCCAGGAGACCTCGGCGGCCACAAGGGGAGCTGGGCGGGGATCCCCCCCCCCCCCCCGGGGCAGAGGCAGCCATGCAGGTCTAAGGCTTCCTTGGGAACTGAAGCCAGGCTGCTCAGGGAGGGGAGGACACTTGGGTGTCATTTACTGAGGTGGGGGGGCTTCCTCCGCTAGGCCCCAGGAGGCCTCTGCCAGGTTCTCTTCCACTTCTCAGGATCAGTTCACACACGAGATGGGCTGAGACTCGCTCGTGTCTCTTGTATGAACAGCAAAGCGAAATATCACCCAGGGAGGTGACACCCTGTACCAAACTCCTATGACCACTGTCAGGAGAGCGGTGTGTGTGTGTGGGGGGGTGTTTAGCTATCCTGACTCCAGAGCCTGTCGGAGAGGACCGCTGAACAGAAACCCACCTGCTCTTCCCTCCTTCCTTCCATTTCTTTTCTTCCCTCCTTCCTGCTGCCTTCCCTCCCTTCCTCCCTCCTTCCTTTCTTCCTCCCTTCTTCTTCCCAACCTCCCTTCCATTACATCTTGTGTCCCTTTATTCTCTGTGGTCCACCATGCACCCACCTGGTGACCCATAGATGTCAGAAAAGGGCCAAATAGAAGAGCATAGACCTCACAAAGGTGTACGATGGAGGCATACTCGTATCCTGCCACATGCATTGAAGAACTCTAGTGTGGAGCCCTCGCTGCTCACTGGGACATAGCAGAACCATGTGACTGGTCACCCCTTGGGCCTCCAAGGCAGCTTCAAGCCCTTTTCTTCTTGTGGCAGGGAGCTGGGGCCTGCAAAACTGGGGGTCCTTGGAGCCCCAGCCTTGGGACTCTGGCGTTGGGGAGAATGTCCCAGACGGGCAATTTTGCACTGGCTTGGGCAGGGTACTTCGAGCCCCTGGTCACCCCCAGACCTTGGGACACCAGCCTTGGAAACTCTGAAACTAGAAAGGCTCCAAACAGGGCCTCGAAGCTGCAGAGCAGAGCAGCCATCTCTGTGCAACCTGGGTCAGGGCCCCCTGTGCTCCAAGTCAGCCACGTCTTCCCTAAGATGAAGATGGGGAGGCGAAGGGGCACAGCCCGCTGATGCCATGTGGGAAACCTGCCAAGCCACTTACACGGTGGCCACTGTCATCACCGCAGCTGACAATGTATGTCTTTCCCGGGGGCTGCTCTGTGAACGGTGACCCAGGTGACAAGAGATAGACAAAGCTCTGTGCTTCCTTGGCCTTCTGGGGCCCCACGTCCTACCAGGAGTAGCCGCTCCCAGGTCCTGTCGTCACAAAACCTGCCTCTCCTGGAGCACGCAGGCTGCCAAGCCACCACACTGCCACTAACATAAGCCATCTACCTGCCACCACCAGCCACCCAGGTTGCCACATAAATAGAGCCCTAGATTTGCCTGTGGGGGGACAGGAGCTGGGGCTGGTAGGCGGGGAGAACAGAGCTCAGAGGCCTCAGGCTCTGGTTTCTGTTCCTCTCTGAGCACATGTGCTCATTCTCTCTCTCTCTCTCTCTTTCTCTGTCTGTCTTTCTCTCTCTTCCTCCCTCCCTCCCTCATATATCCTGTCCTCATAGCCCCATCAGATGCCCACAGGGGACAGAGGGAACCTACTTCCTGGATTGCAGCCATCCGCCAGCCCTGCGTAGGTATAGCGCTTCCTCGCAGGCTGTAAGAAGCTGGCCAGGGTGAGAATCTGGCGGTCCCCAGACTTCCCCGCTGTTGGGCTCAGGCAGATGCTGATGCTGGGCGTGGGAGGGACCAGCGGCCTCCTGAAGAGCCGGGGGTCAGTGCTGGAAGGCGAGGGGAACAATCCTCCAGTTGGCGGCCCTCCCTGCCGCAGTCTGCCTGCCAGGGTGCCACGCTTTCTAAGAACTTGTCTATGTTTCCTCTTTAATTCCCACAGCAATCTCCATGCACATATTCTTGTTGTAAATAGGAAGGGGCTGAGAGGCACAGAGAGGTAAGGAATGGACCCAACCTCACACAGTGAAAGAAGGGAGTTGGGATTTGAACCTAGTCTATCCACCTCTGTGGTTATTTCCAACAACCAGGCTGACTGGTCTTTTGCATGTGTCTAGGTGTGGATATGCATGTTTGTGGAAGGTACACATGTGCACACAGATGTACACGCATGTGTAGAGGCTAGAGGTCAACATCAAGGGTTTATTTATTTATTATTTGTTTTTTCAAGGTAGGGTCTTGTTCTAGCCCAAGCTGACCTGGAATTCACTATGTAGCCTCAGGATGGCCTCGGACTCATAGCAATCCTCTTACCTTTGCCTCTCAAGTGCTGGGATTAAAGTGTGCACCACCATGCCCGGCAAGGGTCTTTTTTTTTTTTTTTAAATATTTTTTAGTCCATTATTTATTTATTTATTTGAGAGCGACAGACACAGAGAGAAAGACAGATAGAGGGAGAGAGAGAGAATGGGCGCGCCAGGGCTTCCAGCCACTGCAAACAAACTCCAGACATGTGCACCCCCTTGTGCATCTGGCTAACATGGGACCTGGGGAACCGAGCCTCGAACCGGGGTCCTTAGGCTTCACAGGCAAGTGCTTACCCGCTAAGCCATCTCTCCAGCCCAGGGGTCTTTCTTAATTGCACTCCGCCTTATTTACTTAGACAGTCTGTCATCCCAGAGTTCACTAACTAGACTAAGCTAGCTAGCCACCTTGTGCCAGGGACCTGCCTATTTCTGCCTCCCCAGTGCTGGGATAACAGCTCTGCACCACCACAGCCAGGTTTTATGTGGGCACTGGGGATCCAAACTCAGGTCCTCATGCCCATGTGGCAAGCACTTTACTCACTGGGCCACTGCCCCAGAGCCCAGGCTGACCTTTCATGGCCCACTGTTTTCGTCCCCCAAATAGGGGTCATCATACAAGCCAAGACTTGATATCACTCAACGCCTTGTCACATGAACTAACTGCTGCTCACAGATAGCGGATAAGCCCAGGAGGGACGAGTGGATGGGTGGTTGGACAGATTGACAAAAGGAGGTGAGAGGATTGCATGATGGGCAGGTGGATGGAGGAGGGGAGAGACAGCAGGGTGGCCTAAGAGCAGACAGAGGGACGGCTAAGGTGGACAGGTCGATAGGTGTGGGGTGGGTGAACACGTGGGAAGCATGAGCCACTAGAGTTATAGGTATTTTGGGAATCACATCTGAGACACAGTCTTTCCAGGGCCCCACGGTACCTCTCCTAGAGGAGAGAACAAGCAGCTATTCCCAAACTCAGATGAGCTCACAAGTCCTTTAACCTGGAACATCCTGTGAGACGGGTGTTCTGGTGTACCCTAGAACCATCTTTGAGAAATATAGTCAGTCATAGAGCCCAGAAATGCCTGGTGCCTATGGCTGAGGCCAGAGCAGTGGGTTTGGAGAGCCCCAGAGGATAGCCATAGATCCCCCACCCCCACCCAATGGTGGCTGGAGGAAAGGCCCCTGCCCAGCTCGGCTTCTCTGGAGTTACACAGCACCAGAGCCAGCCAGGCCACCAACAAGGATGCTTAGAGATCTGATGGCACCTGCCCTGCCCTGCCCTGCCCTGAATCAGAGCCTATGGCTTACCACCTGGGCTAAAAGCAAGCTTGCCTGTGGTTTTATCCCTGGGAGGAATAACTGAGGGTCCACGGGCTGCGAGCCTCCACTGGCAAGGGCCTCAGGATCTGAGAAGCCTGGGGGTCCTTGCAGCGGAACAACGCAGGCTCCCAGATCACCAAGAATAGGCTGCTGTGAGCTCAAGGACACGCGTGCCCTGCAGACACCCAGGCGGGTCCCCCGGGCCCAGCCCCAAGCTCCCCGTAGCTCAGTAGCTCAGCTCACAGCCATCGCCAAGTCTGCCCCTGAGCCCAGGAAGCTTTTCACATTGCCCTGGGAGTGCCCCATGCTCCTTGAGGTGTGTTCGGCACTAGGTGAGATGTCTCTATCACACCCTTTAAAGCTCAGGGGCCACTGGAGAAGAGCTGGCAGAAAGAATGTAAAAGCCAAAGAAAGGGGAGGAGTGCTTTGCAATACTGTCTTCCAGACACAAAGTGGCTGTGGCATTCATGACCTCACAGTGGCTACACAGACCTGCAGAATGGGAGGGGGAAAATGATGACATCAAAACAGAAGGGAGACTAGCTGGAAAGGAGAAGGGGTTCCGCGGAGCTGGGATTCTCGAGGCGGGTGGGAAGTGGAAGGGATTTTGACCATTGTATATTGTCTACATGTATAGAAGTGGTCAGTGAAATGTTCGAAAAATATTTAAAGTAATAAAACAAAATAAAGATACCTGCTTCAGAGGCTCACTCTCAGAGACCCACTTCCTCTAATCAAGTCCCACCACCTCCACACAGCCCATTTGTCAGGAGCACTAAACTCAGTCAAGAGGTGAATTGTGTTAATTCAATTGCCGCACTTTATTCACTCTTCGCACATGTTAATTAAGCCAGGTTCCTTTCCTCTTTCATCCACTCAACTAGCCAAAACCCCCACACACACACTCACTTGTGACGTCACTTGGCCTATGGGCGGTGTCTGGGCTCTGCTTTGTCTGTTCCACCCCGTGCCAGTCTGCCAAGGGGTCCCGCAGGCTGCTCCTTCTCGCGGTGGGTATCGACACAGAGAGGGACATAGGGTCCGCCTCTCTGAGTTGAGAGCCAGTGTTCTGAGCTGTTGCTGGGGTTTTTATACCCATTTTCCCTTAGTCATCCTGGCTGCTGATAGCCACCTTACAGTCAGCTCATATCATCATATCATATCATATATCATATCATCATATCATATCATATATCATATCATATATCATATCATCATATCATATATCATATCATCATATCATATATCATATATCATATATCATATATCATATATCATATATCATATCATCATATCATATATCATATATCATATATCATATCATCATATCATATCAGCGAGCAGCCAGTCTCTGGGTCTCTGGTAGGGTCTCTAGTCATGGCCCCCCAGTTGCCATGGTGATGTTGTCACTGCTGGGTGAATGCCTCATTTTGCTTAGAACTATTACTATACTCCTAACTATTGCTCCTGACACCATTCAATTATAAATACATCATTCATTAGATCATAGCCTTCAAAGTCATCACTTCTCCAAAGCCCTGCCTCTGAAGGTGGCATTGGAGACCAAGCTGCCACCACATGAGCCTTGGGGGAATACCTCTGTGGTAGTTTGAATGGATGTCCCCCACTCGATTCAGGAGTTTCATTCAAAGCTTGTAACTTGGTGTCGCTGTGGGTGGATCCTAGGGTCCAGCATAAGGTGTGGGGGCAGATCTGAATTCCAGGCTAAAGATATGCAGAGTGCTTAGGCTCTGCCTGGGCTTCCTGGAGCCTGCTTGCCTGTGGGGCTGCTCCTGGTGTTTCTCTCTGTGTGGACCTGTGAAAGGCAGCCCGCCTCTTCTGCCATGATGGATCGTCCCCTGGATCTGTAAGCTTCCGCAGATCTCTTCCCCCACAACTGTGTCTGGTCTGGAAGTTCATCCCAGCAACGTTAAGCTGGCTGTGACAACCTCATATGCAAAACACAGGATGTCACCTTAGGGAGAGTGCCAGCCATACTCTGCACCAAAAAAAAAAAAAAAGAAAAAGAAAAAGAAAAAGTTCACACATGAAGACATTTGGAGAAGATTGAGAGCCCTGCCTATGTGGTCTGCCTCCTGGTGACCCAAAGAGGCCTGGGTCTCAGGAGCTAAGGACCCCACACCTCCCACTCCATCTCCCTTCCTCCCTGCTGCCCACAGCACTGTGCCCTCACCATCCAGGCCTTACCACGGGGTGGGGATCAGTGCCTATCAGGATACCCAGTTCACGCCTCAGTGCCAGGCACAGACCTATAGGATCCTACTGAGCCTTGAAATGTCACAGCATTTGAAATGTATATCCTATGCTTATCAGATTGCCCAGTAAGCACTTCTCTTAATGTTCATACCCTTATATTAATGCTACTCTCACTTTTGGTAGAGAACCTTCTCTTTGCAGATGGCAGTGACTTTGGGATGACTCAGAAGGCATCATGGTGCTGGAAAGAAGTGACAGGATTGCTCAGTACTGTAATATCTATATCACACCTTCCAACGCTCAGGGTACATTGCGGAAGAGGTGGCAGAAAGAACGTAAGAGCCAAAGGAAGGGTAGGACCCCTCCCAGACACAAAATGACCTGGATATCCATGACCTCACAGTACCTGACTCAAAACCATCATAATAGGAGGAAAAGATCATGACATCAAAATAAAAGAGACTGATTGAGAGGGGGAGAGGATATGATGGAGAGTGGAGTATCAAAGGGGAAAGTGGGGGAAGGGAGTGTATTATCACGGGATATTTTTTATAATCATGGAAGTTGTTAATAAAAAAAAAATGAAAAGAAAGAAAATGTCACAGCATTTGAGCAGGGTCACAGGAAAAAGGCTCCCACGCTGCCTTTGAGTGGGCGGTGCTGGCTGGGGGGAATCAGGGCCTTCTGGGGCATGGCCACAAGTAGCCTCGCTTTCCGATCCAAGCCTCAAGCCTAGAAGATCACAGAAAAAAAGCCAGAAGAGCTACCAGACCTGCAGAATCCCCCAGTGTCTACATGGATGAGGCTTTGGACACTAGTGAGCCCCACCGGGCCATCATGGTGCCCACAATAAACCTGTGTGCGATGGGGTAAGGGCCACCCCTGGAGTGCCACCCGTCCCCCATCGGGGACATGGAGCAGGGACGCTGGAGGCATCCAAGGAGGCCCCTTCAGGGTGACATCTGAGCTGAAACTAAGAGGACAGGCAGGGCAGGATGGAAATGAGAAAGTGCCTGGTACGGAGGTGGGCTTAGAAGGAAGGGGATGACTTCGGAGAGCACTGAGTAGAAATTTGGGGACCTCAGTGGGAGGACAGTGATCCAGTGGCCTAAAGTGTCCCATGCGTGGAGAGTGGGGCAGCACATGCCAAATGGACCAGCCTTCAGACTAAGACCCAGCATGTCCTTGGAAGCAACCAGCGCAGTTTTTCTGTGGTGGAGACAGCAGAGACTAGAGGCGGTAGGCATGGGCTTGAGGTCACAGAGCCGGTCAGGGCCAGGGCAGGAGCTAGGGCTCACCTGGACTCTGAGGGCCCTGGTCCGACTCTTCTCTATCATACCACGCCTGCCGCTCAGTCCGCCCTGTGAATGTCTTATGCCATCTTGGAGCCCCAAAGATCATGTTGGATCTACAAGGTAATATAGTCAGGGTTCCATTGGTCCCAAGGGCGGAAAGAGGTGATAGACTAATAGTTTCAGAGCCCAGAACGAAAGTTACACTTGTAGGATGGCCTGGGCATTAGGTGGTCACTGTCTATTGACTGCATAGTCTTCTTGCCTGACTCTGAGCCTGGTATAGCAGGTGCCCAGTGATGCCTTCCAAGCAGAGATGGGGACAGTTAGATAGGTAGGGGAATGGGTAGAAGGATAGACAATTAGATAGGTAAGTGGGTGGATGGATGGATAAATGGGTGGATGGGTAGGTAGATAGGTAGGTGGATGGAAAAGTGGATAGATAGATAGATGGACAGAATGACAGTTGGAAGGATAGACAGAGTGGACTCATGGACTGAGACATGATTTACGGATGGATAAAAGAAGCCTGGGGGAATGGATGGCTGGGAGTTGGAAGATCAAATGATAGGCAGATGGACAGAAGAATGGGTAGACAGATAGAGAGATGGGTGGACAGCTGAGACTGATGGCACAGGCCTGTCATCTCTGTCCCTCTGCACTGGCCACTTTACATCCCTGGAGAGTTCTAGCTCTCCACACGCTCACCAGTGCTTGTGATTTGCAGGTGACGATGTGGGGAGTGTGGTCATGGACCTTCTACGTTACCGTAGAGCAGGAACCTCTGGGGTGACCTGCAGAGTATCGTTTCGGTCTGTGGTCATAGCAATGAAATAAACCAGATGCTGTGGTGACAGGTAGGCCTGTGGTCATGACAATAGTGCTGCTAACACTCCCTTCTAGGAGGACCGGGGGCGTTCACGAGACCCTCATCTGTGGTTATGCCCCCCCTCCCGCCGACGCCACACGTGGTCTGGGGGATACCAGCGTGTATAGAAGGTGGAAAGCTGGCTGGGGGTGGGACTCGGTGATACAGCTTTTGTGAGTCCTCACCCAGGCTGAGGAAGGGCTTTTCGGTGGTACAGCTGCTTTGGAATTGCTCGTGCTCCTGTGAGCAACCTCAAGACACTGGAGCAAACTCAGTACACTTGGTTCACCCAGCCTGGACTGGCGTGGAATCACTTCTGTGATCTGTCAGCGCCAGGATCAAGTATTGTCCCATTGCCGGGACAAAATATCTGACCAGAAGCAGCTCGTGGAAGAGAAGGGCTTATTCTGACTCGCGGTTTGAGGGGGAAGTTTATCGCATCAGGGAAGCGTGGCAGGAGCAGACAACCAACGCCACACTTTCACATCACGGGGGAGGAAATAGGAAACACAGTGCAGGGCTGGAGAGATGGCTTAGCAATTAGGTGCTTGCCTGCAAAGCCTAAGGACCTATGTTCAATTCCCCAGATCCCACATAAGCCAGATGCACAAGGTGACGCATGCGTAAGGTCGCACATGCGCACAAGGTGGTGCATGCATCTGGAGAGAGATTGCAGTGGCTGCAGGTCCTGATGGGCCAATTCTCTCTCTCATAAAAAAAAAAAAACTAATAAATAAGAAAACACAAAACAGAGCTGGACTACAACACCTCAGGGCTTGCCCCAGGTGACACATTTCCTCTAAGAAGTCTCTACCTCCTAAAGGTTCCACAAACTTCCCTAACAGTGCCATCAACTGGGGATTAAATATTCAGACATGTGCATCTACGGGGGAGCATTCCACATCCAAACCACTACAGAGCCTTCTTTATCTGGGGTACATAGATGTTTATTTAGGTATCCCTAAAAAAAGCCACGCGACAGGGTGTCCTCCTCACCCTACCACAGGCCAGGGAAGAAGCTTCAAGGATGCCCCTCAGAGCCATCCAGGGCCTCTCTGGGCTGGGTGGACACAGTCTTGTGCTGACTCTCGCCTGGAGGCAGATTACAGAGTCCGGCTGACCTGGGACCAGCTATATGCAGGTCTGGAGAAGGCACCGAGCCATGGTGGACAGCCAGGGAAGGAAGCAAGCAGTGAGTCTGCTTCAAAGGACCCTGCCCGTGAGGTGGGAGGAGCCATGGACAGGCCAGGTCTCCTTTAGAGGGCAGCTGTAGGTGCCCGCTAGGCTGGAAAGCACCACGCAGGGCCTGAGAGTCACACTAGGGGAGCTGGACAACAAGGCACCAGCTGGAAGGGGAGGAGCCAAGCTGGGAGTGGGAAGAGAAGGAAGGGTGCTCAAAAATAAAATCACGGGGGCTGAAGAGATGGCTAAGCAGTTAAGCGCTTGCCTGTGAAGCCTAAGGACCCAGGTTCGAGGCTCGATTCCCCAGGACCCACGTTAGCCAGATGCACAAGGGGGCGCATGCATCTGGAGTTCGTTTGCAGTGGCTGGTGGCCCTAGAGCGCCCATTCTCTCTCTCTCTCTCTCTCTCTCTCTCTCTTTTTCTCTCTCTTCCTTTTTCTCTGTCTGTTGCTCTCAAAAAAATAAAAATAACCAAAAATTTTTTTAAAATAAATAAATAAAATCACAGGCTGGAGAGATAGTTTAGTGGTTAAGTGCCTGCCTGTGAAGCCTAAGGACCCTGGTTCAAGTCTCGATTCCCCAGGACCCACGTTAACCAGATGCACAAGGGGCACATGCACCTGGAGTTTGTTTGCAGTGGCTGCAGGCCCTGGTGCGCCCATTCTCTCTCTCTCTCTCTCTGCCTCCTTCTCTTTGTCTGTCATTCTCAAATAAATAAATAAAAATACACAAACAAACAAATTTTTAAAATAAATTAAAATAAAATCACAAACCATGCCATCTACAGTCCACACAGCTTCCAGCCAGAGCCAGAGCCCTGAGGTGGGGGAGGGGAGCTGTACTTAGGAGACTAAAGTGTGTGTGCAGGCACACGCACGTGTGCAGGCGTGCACGTGGAGGCTAGGGAGTGACCACACATGCCGTTCCTCTGGCACCGCCCGTCTTTGTGTGTGCTAACATGTGTGCGTGCGTGTGCATATGCGTGCGTGTGTGCATGTATGTATGGTTTGTGTGGCGTGGGGGGCGTGCATGTACACCTCGCACGTGTTTGTCTTTTCCTTCCACTTTTGCCCGAGGACTGGGGTCTTCTCGATTGTTTGGTCTTTGATGCCTTGCCACAATCTCAGAGTGCCATGGGCTTACCATCCAGCTTCACATCTGTCGAATCAAGGCTGGCAGACTTGCGAGCAACCAACCACCATCATCCCAATCACCCCAGGCACTTTTTTCTTTTAATGTGGCAGAGTGTCTTCCTGGCCCGAAGCTCACCTCTTAGGCTAGTCAGTGAGCACCAGAGATCTTTCTGACTCTGCCTCCCCGTGTTGAGATTGTAAGTAGGTCGAACCATGCCCAGCTTTTCTTTTCCCCCCCACATAGGTTCTGGGAACAATCAACGTTGGGTCCTCAAGCTTGCCTGGCAAGCTCTTTACCAGCCGAGTCATCTCCCAGCTCTGAGGGTTCACCGTTCTGCTGTTCTGTGGAGCTAGACTCTTCCCTTCCTGCACATGGGCTGGTGTTAGTATAGCCTGTTAGGGCTGAGACTCACGTCACTGCAAGATTCCACATCATGGTGCGTGCTTTGCAAACTAAGACGGCGGTGAACATACCAGACCATGTAAGCTCATGCCTGCGTCATGGCTTATCAGGTTGGCCTTGATCCAGATGGCATGATAAGGACACGACTCTACATTGAAGAGATGATGGCGGGAGGGAGCAGGGCCCACTGACTACACAGGATGGACTCGAGGCTCAGTCACAGCGGTTGTTATCTGGCCCTTTAAGTCTTGGAGAGCCGGGAGTTCTCCCGGTGCAGTGTGGAATAATGGCTGGGTGGTGGGCACAGGACACAACCCACCAACCCATCCACCCAATGCCAACATCAATCTGGAAATTCCGAAACGTTTCTGAAATTCGGAATGTCGTACAAGTTTGAGCTAGAAAGAGTTTAACAGAAGGACGGAGCCCAGCTCCAGGCTTGCCAGCTGAGGTGGATGCAGTCCCCACAAGGGGCTTTTGAACACATCACAGTGTCTGCAGTTGATTCTGCTCCGCCTTCCTGGCTCCACCATGTTACACACCCCTAACGTGAGTGAGGTATCTATGAGATGCTTAGAAAAAAGTTTAATTTAAAAAAAAGGAAACAAAAAGCACCAGAGCCACATGTAGTGGTTCATGTCTATAAACTCGGCAGTTGGGAGGCTGAGGTATCAGGAGTTCAAAGCCAGCCTGGGCTACAGAATGAGATTTATTTAAAAAATAGCTGAGCATGGTGGCGCACGCCTTTAATCCCAGCACTAGGAGGCAGAGGTAGGAGGATCACTGAGAGTTCGAGGCCACCCTGAGACTCCATAGTGAATTCCAGGTCAGCCTGGGCTAGAGTGAGTCCCTACCTAATAATAATAATATGGGCTGGAGAGATGGCTTCATGGTTAAGCGCTTTCCTGTGAAGCCCAAGGACCCTGGTTTGAGGCTCGATTCCACAGGACCCATGTTAGCCAGATGCACAAGGGGGCACACACATCTGGAGTTTGTTTGCAGTGGCTGGAAGCCCTGGCACGCCCATTCTCTCTCTCTCTCTCTCTCTCCCTCCTTCTCTCTCTGTCTGTCACTCTCAAATAAATAAATAAAAATAAAACAAAAAAAAGTAATAAAGAGAAGGAAAACATAAATTAAGTCCTGAGTAAATAAACAAAGGGAATCTCTAAGAAGTCTTTACTATCATGATTGCAGGCAGACAGCTTTCAGGATTAATACTTTTATTCTGTCTCTTGAATCGCAACAAGATTCTGAGTTTGGGTTTTTGTCCTGTCGTTTTCTTCCTTCCTTCCCTCCTTCCTCCTGCATGCCCTCCTCCCTCCCTTCCTATTCCTTTGTTCCTTCCTTCCTTCCTTCCTTCCTTCCTTCCTTCCTTCCTTCCTTCCTTCCTTCCTTCCTTCCTTCCTTTCCTAGTGCTGAGGATTGAACCCAGAGCCTCATGCAGGCCAAGCAAGTACTCGACTACTGAACTACATCCCCACCTCATTATTTTATTTGAAACTAGGCCTCCTTGCTCACACATGAGGTGCCACCTCTGCACACATACATGCATACACCCCACACGTGCATGCACGCATACAATTTCATCACCTATTAATGACGAAAGCAAAATTGATACACTTGTTAGTCTAACGTGGCAGAACACAATCCCAGCATGTGCTAATTTGATTGATACGTGATGAGGATAACTAGCTGGAAAACACCAGAAGTCTTGGTTCTCCATAATAAAGCCATATGTTTCTGTGAGAGCAGAAAGCTGCATCTACAGAAAAAAAAAACAAAAACAAAAAAAACACTGGCATTAAGAACACAATAGGGTTGAAGGTGGGCCACAGTGCTTCAAGCCATGTTTGCTGGTGTTGTGTGATGTGATGTAATGACACACATGGTCCCACGTGCACATGCCATGTGTTCAGAACCAAGGTGGCCATGAAGCCATGTGGTGCTACATAGGTGAACCCCAAAAGAAACATGTCAGATTCCTTGATGGTGGATTAATTTCGTGGTTTTGTGCATTTAGAAGCCTTTTACTGTGGCTGAATTTTCTATGGATCCCACCGCAAACACATTATGAAGTACCACTGCACACAAGGAGGCTGAGCTATAAACCTTCTGGGTAAGCTGGAAGTACACGTTCTATGCAGATCCTGCACCATTTTTTAAATTTTAATTTTAACTTATTTATTACAGCCAGAGGGAGAGAAAGAGAGTGAGAATGGGAGCGCCAGGGCCTCTAGCCACTGCAAACAAACTCCAGACAGATGCACCACCATGGGCAAATGGCTTACTTACATGGGACCTGGAGAATCGAACCTGGGTCCTTAGGCTTCACAGGCATGCGCCTTAACTGCTAAGCCATCTCTCCAGCCCTACTATACCAGTTTACATGAGGAACTGAAATATCCTCAGGTTTGTGTATCTCTGAGCAAGGAGATTGGATACCATAAGAAAAATTTAAAAAAAAACAAAAACGAGGAAGCCGGGCATGGTGGCACACACCTTTAATCCCAGCACTTGGGAGGCAGAGGTAGGAGGATCGCTGTGAGTTCAAGGCTGCCCTGAGACTACAGAGTGAATTCCAGGTCAGCTTTGACTAGAGCGAGACCCTACCTCAAAAAAAAAAAAAGAAGAGGAAAAAGACTGAAGGGGAAACTGAGCCAAAGAGAGGTGCTCATGAGTGAGCCTCTGGATGTGGACCCCTATGCCAGAACTTCTTCACACTTTCAAGGGTTCGAGAGCTTGGCCAAACATAGGTCATTGAGTACACTCAGTATTTCTTCTTTCATAAAATCATGCCAGCTACTCTATTCCCACATTCTGCAGACAGACTTTAGAATGAGTTTCTCAACAACTATCAACCAGCTTACTGGGATCGCCATAGGGGTTGTGCTGAATATTCCGATGGAACTGGAGCGGCCTGGCACCTGGGCAGCCCTCCCATCCATGAACATGGGCTGCCTCTCCACTGACTCCCAAGGCCAAGGACGAGCCTGAGCCTCTCTGCCCAGTTCCCGGTGCCTGGCACCCTTCTGGTCCAGGGACCACACTTTGGGGAGCACACCCCCCGCCCCCAGTAAGCGGGGCTATCTTGAAGATGCGATTGAACTCTTCCTGCCAACCCCATGAGGAAAGAAATGTTTGTTCACATGCAAATCACAGAAGGCCAGTTTTACCGAGATTTGCATGCAAACAGCTGGCTTTTAAAAACAATTTAATCTCCACCAAGTAAATAGCCAGTGCTAGGAAGCACAAGGGTATGAGCTCCTAAGATCCAGACCCCTTGCAGGGGAGGGGAATGATTTTCTGCCCAGTATCAGATTCCTATTACCAAGGTGAGTTTTCTGCCTCTTGGCACTTTCCTTCCCTACAAACACACACTCAGGAGATCTCACCAAAGCCAACTCCAGGTCCATCACTCCCCCCTCTAGCAGGACATGGCTGACCTCAAGGTCCAGCTGTGCGGGCCTGAGAAGGGGATTGAATGGTCCCCAGGACAAGATACCACGCTGTGTGTGCAGAGGCCTGGCGAGCCATAGGCTTCTTTCTGCCTTCATGAGGAAGATGAAGGTCCAGCAGGGAAGGGGCCCAGCATGGACCAGCTCAGAAGCCAACCCAAGGACTTCTGGTATTGGGGTGCAAAGAGAAAGATGTCACATCCTTAGGCCACCTGTAACTCTTACACAGGGGCTCACTCATTCTAGTGGCCACCTCGCTCTCCTCCCTCTCAAGCTGCCCTTGGAGATGAGATGACTCCTAAGACACCCCTGGCTGGGCAGAAAGGGGCAGGGTACTCAGATGCCGGAGTTGTAGGAGGGGGGGCAGGGGTATGGCTGCTCACTCTGAGCATCTTCTCTTCAGAGCAGGGAGGCAGGCTCCGACGGGCAGCCTGGGTCTCCTTTGGGTCCTTGCCCATCCTCCCCACTTCTCAAAGTATGAAGACCCCAGGGACAGCCCTCACCCTGCACGCCTCACGGGAGTCAACCTGGGCTTGCCCAGGGACATGCAAGAGAGAGCAGGGGATGGCCCCGATTCCAGAACGCATGGAGAGACTTCACCGCATCACATGGGTCTTCACTGGAACACTTGTGTGCACATGCGTGTGCATGTTCTACACATATGTGTGTGTTCATGTATTTGTGGAGGCCAAGGACAACCTTAGGTGCCATTCCACAAGTAACTTCCACCTTTTTTTTTTTTTTTGAGACAGGGTCTCTCACTAACTTGGAATTCACCAAGTAGGCCAAGCAGGCTGGCCGGCAAGCCCCAGGAATTTGTCATCTTCACTGTCACAGTGCTGAGATCAACTGGTGTTAGGTTCTGGGGTTTGCAATGAAAGACCAAGATGGACAGTTTTTTGGTTTTTTTTTTTTTTTTTTTTTTTTTTTTTTTGGAGCTAAGACTTTATGCCAAAGGGGGAGAAGGGACCAGGGAGGGAGAGACAGAAAATGTGTACACTTGAGAGAGGGAGACAGATGAAGAGAGAGAAATGGGATGGCGGGGTGTTGTAGTCCGGTTCGCATTGCTGGTAGAAACCACCCAACCAAGAGCAGCTTCTGGGAAAAAGAGATTTATTTTGGCTTACAGGCTCGAGGGGAAGCTCCACGATGGCAGGGGAAAACGATGGCATGAGCAGAGGGTGGACATCATCCCCTGGCCAACAGAAGGTGGATGACAGCAACAGGGGAGTGTGCCAAACACTGGCATGGGGAAACTGGCTATAAAGCCCATAAGCCCGCCCCCAACAATACACTGCCTCCAGGAGGCATTAATTCCCAAATATCCATCAGCTGGGAACCTAGCATTCGGAACACCTAAGTTTATGGGGGACACCTGAATCAAACCACCACATGGGGGAAGGAGAATATGCACACACTTGGAGCAGGAGAGCTGACGGAGAGAGAGACAGAGCGGGCCAGGAACAGGGTTTTATGAGGAGAGGAGAGAAATGGCCATGCGGGGGGTGGGGGTTGGGGGAGGTCTTGGGTGGCATGCACAGGTGTGGCTGGGGGCGGAGGCGGCTCCTTCCTCTTAGCCTAGAGGAATTCTCAATGACCATATCAGGAGGCAGTCTCAGAGTCCCAGGTGGCAGAGGAGAGACAGAAGAGATGCGGAGACACTTCTGAGACTATCAACAGGCACGTGCCACCATGCGTAGCTTTTTTGTGTGGGTACAGGGGATTGAACTCAGGTGCCCACGACTGCACTGCCTTCCCCTGGCGTCTCCAGTCGATGCAGGGGAAAGGCCATAGCTGTTTCCATGGACCCCCAGACGCAGCCCAGCTGGCCACGGAGCCAAAGTAAAACAGGGGCCACAGTCAACAAACGATCATCCTGTGAACCCGAAGACTGGAACGCCAACACACAGCACCTACTTTGGAGCCCCAGAGCCCATAACTCCTCTGCAGCCCAACCATGGCCTGGGGTCCAGATGCCTACTCTGGGAGCTGAGGGGTCTGGGTAAGATGTACAGGATGCAGACACCTCATGAGGGGTGGCATCCTTCAGAAGAGACTCATGCGGGCCAGGATCCTGAGTTTTGGGTCTCACAGACCAAGGCTGAAGTCCCGGTCCTGCCGCCTGGCAGCTGTGCCCAGCATGAGGGACCAGCCCCAGGCTGTAAACATGGAAACTGTTACTTTCCCACCAGCAGTGAGGCTTGGAGCTCGGCACTAGGCTGGAGCAAGGGGCCCCTGGCACTGTTAGCCCTGCTTCTGCTTCTGAGGCCTCAGCCCTAGGACAGAGGCAGAGAGAACCCGCAGGAAGTCCATGACATCATCACAGTCAAGTGCGCAAACCCACGGCAGCTGCCGGCCCTCCAAGCTAGGCATCCTCGGTGGCTTTGGCCTTGCTGTGACTTGCACCTGAAACCAGGACAGTCCTTTCGCCAAGTCCCCAGCAAACACTGTACCCTGGAGCTCAGCAGTGCAGGACACTGTGTCCCCATGCCCTGCCTGCTTCTTCCCTACATCCTCGGCACTCAGGGTCCCCTGTCTTGTGCCTGGAATTGTACCCGTGTGTGTTATTTTTCTCATGGCTGGGACAAAACACCTGACAGAAACAAATGAAGAAAAGGCAGTCTCATTTTTGCCTCGTGGTTTCTGAGGCTTCACGACATGGCTTCTTAGCCCCATGTGCGTGTGCAGAACATCATCATGAGAAGAGCCTGCAGAGGAAGAGGAGGCTGCTCACCTCATGGCGAGAGGAAGGGGCCAGGGACAAGGCACCCCCAGTAGCCTACTTCCCCCAGGTACCTGCCACCTCTTAAAGTTTCTATGTCCTCCCAAAATAGCACTGCCAGCTAAAGACTGAGTTACGTGAGCCTATGGGGAGCATTTCATGTTCAAGCTATAACATTTCATCCCCTTGGTTCCAGAGGTTCATGGTCATCTTATAACATGCTTCTCTGGGCTGGAGAGACGCCTTAGCAGTTAAGGTGCTTGCCTGCAAAGCCACAGGACCCAGGTTCGATTCCTCAGGACCCACATAAGCCAGACGGACAAGGTGGCACATGTGTCTGGAGTTCATTTGCAATGGCTAGAGGCCCTGGTGTGTCAATTCTCTCTTTCCCTCTCTCTTTCTCTCAAATAAATAAATAAAATGTTGCTCTGGGCTGGAGAGATGGCTTAGCAGTTAAGGCACATGCCTACGAAGCCTAAGGACTCAGGTTCAATTCTCCACGTCCCACGTAAGCCAGATACACATGGTAACGCATGCATGTGGAGTTCATTTGCAGTGGCTAGAGGCCCTGGAGCGCCCACTCTCACTCTCTGCCTCTCTCTCTGTCGCTAATAAATAAATAAAAATAAATCTCGGAGTAAGTCCTGCAGGTAGCTTCATCTGAGGTATGGGATGTCGTCACAGGAGGCTGGGGCTTGGGAAACCTTCTCTATTGTCTTGGCATTTGTGGCCCATGTGCCTTCTCTCTTGAGTTGGCCCGTTGGCCCATGTCGTTGCTTGCCAGGCAGTCTGTGTCCCTGGCATCTCTAACATCCTGCGGTCTCCACCATAGCTCACACTCATGGATGCATCGCTTGCCCCAGGGCTGCTTAACAGGGACCCTGACCCTGTCACATCTTCCCTTGGCCTTCTTTTGCAACTGGGTGGGAGTCTCCACGGCCCCCATGACTCGTGCACCCTGCAGGCCTGAACAGCCAGCAGCAGGTAGATGAAGCCGTCTGACAGCAGCTCAGATAACAGCCTGACCCTCTCAGTTCATAGCTACCGCAGCCTCTGAGTGTTTAGACAACGGAACACAGCACAATGAATTCAGGGGAGACGACAGCCTACATAGCTTTCTTTGTGTGGACATGCCCCAAAGGTGCACTCTTCTCAAGGGAAAGTCTTGGATGAGTTAAAACTGCTACATCTTTGAGCATGGGATGGGTGAGGTCCGGCTAATTCCTATGATGCCCTCAAGGCTTCTTTCCTTTTGTCCTGATGCAAACTACTTGGTTTCCTTTTAACAACACACACTCATATCTTTAACAACCACACCCTGCTTGTCCATAACTTTGAACTGAGCTTCTTTTCTGATCAAACTACACAGGTTTCATATCTGCCTATCTTTTCAAATCTTTTTGCCTATCTTTTCCAAACCTTTTCCTTCCAACTTTGACTAGAAACCTAGCTAAAAGCAGCCACTGAGAACCATGCCATGGCTTTAAATGCTATGCTGTCTTGAAAGCTCCTCTACAAAATTAATTAGTCCATTATTTTTAAATTCAGTTCACTGAAAAAGAAAATCTCAGAACACAGACAAAATGTAGACAGATTCTTTGTCAGAACATAGCATAAACGGTTTCTACTCCAAGTCCAAATCAGTCCTTGTGACCATCAGACACCTCACCAGCAGACACCTCACCAGCAGACACCTCACCAGCCTGGCCTCCACGCTCTTACCACTCTGCTCTTCCAAACTCCTGCCGGGGCCACCCATGAAGCTCTGCCCATAGTGTTTTAGCTTTTCTCTACCTTGTAGCTCCAGATTCCCAAATGCCACCAGCAAACCAGTGCTAAAGGCTCGTGCCTAATACAGCCATGTTTATCACAATGACAGTCTCACCTCTCAATTACCAATTTTCTTTATTACTTTTGCAATGTTTCGACCAGAATGCCCAAGGAAACAACTTAAAGGGGCAAAGGATTGATTTTTTTTAAATTTTTTGTTTTCATTTTATTTATTTATTTATTTGAGAGTGACAGAGAGAGAGAGAAAGAAGCAGAAAGACAGAGAGAGAATGGGTGCGCCAGGGCTTCCAGCCACTGCAAACGAACTCCAGACAAATGCGCCCCCTTGCGCACCTGGCTAAGGTGGGTCCTGGGGAATCGAGCCTTGAACCGGGGTCATTAGGCTTCACAGGCAAGTGCTTAACCGCTAAGCCATCTCTCCAGCCCAGGATTAATTTTTTTACCTCACAGTTTCAGAGGGTTCAGTCCATGTACTTGAGCAAAACATCATGGTGGCAAAAGCACATGGAGGGAGCTGTTCGTGTTTGGTGAAAAAGGAAGCGGAAGCCAGGCGTGGTGGCTCACACCTTTAATCCCAGTGCTCTGGGGGCTGAGGATCGATGTGAGTTTAAGGCCAATCTGGGACTACAGAGTAAATTCCAGGTCAGCCTGGGCTAGAGTGAGACTCTGCCTTGGGAAAAATAAAAAAGGAAGCAAAGTGAGAGACAGGAAGGGGCCAGGGACAAGATATCCTACACACCCATCTCCAGTGACTTTCTTCCTCCAGGAGAGCCCTACCTTCTCAAAGTTCCACACGGTCTCAAAACAGCACCACCAGCTGGGAATTAACTCCCCAACCCAAGAGCCTGCGCTGAAACTATAAAACTAGGTGCCTGAAGGTACCACGGCCAGGGAGCCTCAAACAACAGGAACTTAACTCACACCTTGGAGGTAAGAAGTTCAAGATTAATGTGTTGCAGGGATGGCATCCCCTGAGGTCTCCCTCCTTGGCTTGCACTTGGAATCTTCCCCCCTGTTCACATTCGGGTACTGGGGCTGGAGAGATGGCTTAACAGTTAAGCGTTTGCTTGTGAAGCCTAAGGACCCTGGTTCGAGGCTTGATTCCTCAGGACCCACGTTAGCCAGATGCACAAGAGGGCACATGCGTCTGGAGTTCCTTTGCAGTGGCTGGAGGCCCTAGTGCGCCCATTCTCTCTCCCTCTATCTCTCTCCTCTTCCTCTTTCTCTCTCTGTCACTCTCAAATAAATAAATTAATTAAATAAAATAAAAACACATTTGGGATTTGGGTTCTGATCTCTTCTCACAAGGCCCCCCAGTTGGGCTATCCCATACTGAAGATCTCACTCATTCCTAACCACCTCTCCAAATACCCTGTTTCCTAACGCAGTCACGTGCTGAGGGCCTGACCTCCAAGGACCTCGGCGTATGAACTTGAAGGAATACAGTTACGGTCGTTATAACCATGTAAAGCTCGGTGTACGCCTTCAGCAGGCAGCATGGACCCCTGAATCACCTGACAAGCCCCCCCCCCTTTGCTTTGACCTTTGGGTGAGAGGAAAATACACTCTCATGGCACTATGTGGCTGGGACTTGGGGGAAGGGTTATTTGTTAAGGCAGAACCCCATAGCTTATCTGACTAACATGCCACAGATGAGCCACCATGAGTCAGGCACCTGGGCAGACATCACTAACCCATCCTGACTCTTTCCCTCCCATCTCAGCACGGCGCTTAAGGCAGCCCATGCCAGTGGATCTGTGAACTACAAGAGGGTAAAGATCCTTCGAGCTCACCAAGTGCCTCCCGGCTACTCGAACAATTTGACCGTTCCCATCAACTAACACTCAGCCGTCCCCTTTGGATATGTCAGATGCCTTCCCACCGCTCCCTGCTCAGAAGCCGCAGCCTCGGGTCTCCTTCCCTGGGACAGGCTGTGGGGAAGAGGCGGTCCCTCCCAGCCTCGGCTAGCTCTGTGCCTGCCCGCTGTCACCCATGCACGTAGCCCTGCGATGTTCAGTGACATCCGGGATGGTTTTCCCTCCCTCTTAGCTGCTTAGCTGCACCAAGTATAAACTTGTCCTTTGGAAGACAGCGGAGGTAAGCAGGCTGTCCCATGCTCGCTCATTCTTTCTCAGGGTGTGCCCAGGCTCAAGCCGAGGACTTTCAGTGGGGATTCTTCCAGATGAAGCACACTGAGCTCAGGCCTGTCCCAGTGGTCAGCTCCCTCCCCGACTCCGCCACAGGGAAGGGCCTGCCCAGGACATGGGCTCCAAACCAAAGAACAGAGTGAACATGACTTTTGACAATGGGGCTTTGATGTGCCTAATGTCACAAGACAGGCTGGGGACAGATGCCAGGCTCTGGGTGATTCCTGGTTCCCACAGGAGGGCCCCGTGCAGGTATTCATACGAGGAGCATCTTGGCAGCCTGGCTTTGGGTCTATGCCCATCATAATTAGGGCTTGGAAAATGGTGGGTGAGGTCTATTTGGCCAAGGCGCCAGCCTCCCTCCAGCCCCAAAGCAGAGGCAAGAGGGGATGGGGAAGAGTGGGGACTGTCCCCACCAGAGTGGACACCCTCCTGGTGTTAATGCAGGCGTGTACAAGGAATTCCTGTGACCACAGGCAACAGTGAAGCTCAAAAGCTGGGCTGGCATCCCTGACAATGCACACTCTGTCCCTGCTGACGGTGACCTTCGCCAAAGTGCTCCGTGAATGGGCTGCTACAGTGCCCAGGTGTGTCCAAGCCACCAGTGCTGAAAGACTATGAAGAGGCCAGGGCTGTGGGGACAGCCACAGGATGTTTTGTTACTGGGGTGTCCAAGAGGCTGCCAGGGGCCCACCCTCAGGCTGTCAGGATGCATTATCCCCACCTGTGCTCAGGAACAATGGTCACACCTGTGACTTGCTCCCGTCCCCAGGCCGATGAAACAGCCTCATGCCTCCTGCTTGTAGCTCCGGTTTCCCTGGCGAGCTCTCCTCTGGTGACTACAGCCCCAGAAAGATAGTGGGGTGGTGGTGGAGGCAGGGATGTGGGATACAGGCCCCATGTCGGGTAGAAAGCGACATTGAGACTCTTGCCTATCTCAACTTCCTATGCCAGGACTCTGGCCTTGGGCAAGGGAGGTGATGTCCATAATGCAAACACAGCTCCGTGTTCAGTAAACCCTTGTGTGCCATCTGCCTGAAGCTACACAGATACTAACCCATTCACTCCTCAAACCCCATAAGAAGAGGCCATAGCATCATCTCCACTCCAATTCTGGGGAAACTGAGGCTCAGAGAGGCAAGAGCAGGTAGCTGATAATAGCCCAGGCTGTGCGCCCTATATCTGGGAACCGTGTCCACGACTAAACCCCTGCACCACCTACCTTCACCAATCCAGGGTTCTTTCTAATGCTCATAGTCCTGGCACACTCATGCCCTCTGCCCAGCCTACCTCCAGGGACGGGGGCCAGGGGGCCACGTTCAGCGTACACAGGCGTTCAGGCAGGCGGCTATTGGCTAAATGAGTGAGAGATGACTGCGGGCTGGGGCGATAGCTCGGTCAGCTAGGTGCTTGCCTTGCCATCTGACGAAGACCACAGTTTGACCTGGGCGTGGTGCTATTCACCTGGAACCCCACAGCTGGGGAGGCAGAGACAGGCGAATCTCTAGGGCCATTGGTCAACCCTTCTAGCCTGGTTGGTGAACTTCAGACCAATGAGATGCCCTTTTGTAAAGAGATGGACATTTCCTGAGGATGACCTCTGTCCTCCACCTACAAGCGCACCTGTATGCGTACATGAACATGCATGAATATGACACACGCACACACAGAGAGAGAGAGAGAGAGAGAGAGAGAGAGAGAGAGAGAGAGAGAGCTGGCTGATAATCAAGCCTTTTCTTGAGCCTCCTTCCAGCCAGGCATATCCCTGCAAACCCTCACGTCCTATCTTCAAGCCCTGCCGTCCAATGCAGAAAGGCAGGCTTGCCGCTCCCATTGCGCGCACGAGGAAACCGGGGCCAAAGACGGTGACAAGCAGCCCGACAGCGCCCGCAGCTCGTTGGTGGTCATGGACCCCAGCCTGCTCCTCCCGCCTCTCTTTCCTGGGGGGAAGGGGAGGGGAAGGCAAGTGGCGCACTTAGAGGTGCGCCCCACCCCCCAACTGTAACTGTCCTGCCAGGGATGAAGATATTCCCTGCGGCTATCAGACTTCAAAACCAGTGGTCCCAGGAAATAGGAGTCTCCTGCTGAAGGCAAGAAAAGGCTCAAGACTGGCGCCATCCCGAGGAGAAACTGGCCTCTCAGGAAGAGATGGCACACAGTGCGGAGAAACCCTGTCGGGGCCACTTTGCAGGAGAAACTGGAGCCCCAGACGATGATGGGTCAGTGATGGGCAGGACCACATCTTGGCCAGGGCTGCTTAGCTGGGCGTACCTCTGGCCGTCGATTTACAAGCAAGCATTCTAAAACTGAGCATCCCCCCACCCCGCCCCCCCCGCCAACCACAACACACACACAGCTCCTGGCCCTCTGTTTAGATCCAAGCCTCGAGTCAGGACCTGAGAAAGAGCTGAGAGGTGGAGAGGGTCGCTGGATGTCTTTGTTTCTCTTCCCAATGTTCCCACAATGAATAAATCGCCTTTCTCCGCTTCGCACGTTTATCTCTTCGGTTGGTGTTTGAAGGATGGGAACTGGGAGAAGCCTGGTTAGTTAGGAACTTCCAAAGCCAGACTCTGACCTCACCACTCTGGTAACACCAGTGTGTACTCCTGCCACGGTCATGAGACCTGTGGGCACCTGCCAGAGACCTCACTGGGGCCACCTCTGCCCCGTGTCCCAGGAAATGAAGGCTTTCAAACCTCTCTCATCCCAGCTTGGGAAGGTGAGAGCCCATAGGAAAACCATACCCGAAGTTATTATTTCGGGGTCTCAGGGGTATATGCAGAGGTGACAGAAAGATGATTGGCACTCTGCAGAGGCCTGCCCGCCAGACCCTGCTCTGGTCAGAGCTATGGACCCCGTGTCCCTTGTGGAGGGCCAGGAATGGATGGGACTGACCTTTCTGAGTCCACGGTCTGACCTCTTCCTGAGACCTTGAGGACTGCCTGTAACCTGGCGTCAGCCTGGCCTGCATGAACCCTGGTGGGTGTCTTCAAAGTTGGGAAAGCACTTGGCCAAAGCTTGAGCCTTGGGAATAAAACGTAAAGAGGCATCTTAAAGTGGCACCTTGCTGTGGCATCTTCTTCCAGGGACAGACATGGTTTTCCTCAAAGAAGCCTAGCACTATTAGGAGAGTCCTTCAAGGATCCAGGCAGCCAGCTGAACAAGACGTGTCCACTGGTGCAATAGTGGTATGACCGCTATGGGAACAACCAACTGCTCCCTGATTGGCTTTGAGGCCTGCTCTATTGGAGAAGATTCTTGCCTCCTACTGGAAACTTAAGCTAGTTAGAAAGCCTATGGCTGGAGAGATGAGAAGCTCTAAGAAGCTACGACTGTTGTTAAGTGGATCTGGGATACACTGTGTGCTCATCAGATTGCTTTCCAAGTGTTTATGTTTCTGCCCGTAGATGAATGCTGCTCACCCTTATTCAGAGACACTTCTTGTTACAGATGCCGGTGACTACGGAGGAGACTCAGAACCCATCCAAGGGCTGAGAAGTGACCGTGGAGTGCTCAGCACTACGTGAGACCTCTATCACTCCCTCCAAGGCCCAAGGGACAATGTGGAAGAGGGGACGGAAAGAACATGAGAGCCGGAGGATGGCGTGGGGGGGGGGGGGGAACTGCCATGGAGCATTGTCCTCCAGGCAGGACATGGCTGCTTCATTCACGACCTCACAGTGATTGTCGGTTCCTATACAAGATATGCACGGTATGGGACCCACCAACAGTCCATCATAACGGAGGATGACATGAGGACTCGCCCCTCCCTAAGGAGTGGGTGGTGGTTAATGGTGGATGGAGGAGTGGGAGACATTTTCTGCAATGGTATAGGTGCTCTGGCAGGTTGTATTGAAAGCCAGCTATTTAGGGGCAGGAAAGATGGTTCATCAATGAAGGTACTTGCCTGCAAAAGCTGATGACCCGGGTTTGATTCCCCAGGACCCACATAAAGCCAGATGCACAAGTGGGTGCATGCATCTGGAGTTTGCTTGCAGTGCTTGGAGGCCCTGGCATGCCCATTCTCTATGTCTTTCTCTCTTTTCTCCCTCTCTCTCCCTCTCCCTCTCTCTCCCTCTCTCTCCCTCTCTCTCTCTCTCTCTGCTTGCAAATAAATAAAAAAATATTTTTTAAAAAAGCCAACCATTTGAATCAACATTTCACCTACAAAGATAAACCATGGGTAACCAAACACATGAGAATGTGTTCAACATCCCCAGGCACTGAGGAAGGCAAATTCAAACCACATTGTGATGCCATGGTGTGGCTTTTTAGAATGAACAAACAATCCGTGATGAATTGTTTACTGTCAGGGAAACACCGTCCCAGTACAAAGTGCTCTGAGGGTGTAGAGTACCCGAGGCCACACACGGGGCTGGAGAGAATGCAAAATGGCCGTCGCCACTGTGGGAAATGGTGACCTATAAAGGTACACACTCAACATAGGGTCCAAAATCCCAAGAATTTTCCCCAAAAGGAATGAAAACACCATCATCCATCTTGGACGTTCTCAATCCATCCAGCATGTCCACCATCCATCTCCCACCCATACGACGGATGCATGCTGAGTCACACAAATAGTTTTGAGACAAGCTTTGGTGCTGGGTCCTAGGGCCACAGGTGAATCAGGGACTCACCTGAGTACCTGAGCAGTTCTCAGCCACAGTGCAAAAAAAATGGTGGGAGTAAGCAGAAATATATGCACGTGACCTGGTGGGAACAGTGGGGCCCCTCTCTGCCTGTGCAGTAGCTGTCCGTGGATGCGTAACAAAGTGCCCCAGACACAGCAGGCTAAAGCAACCACAGCCTTACTTCCTGTGACTCCAGATGTGGAAGTTTCTGGGCAGGGCACAACTGACTGGGCGCCTCAGGCGAGGTCACCGGCAGGTTTCAGCTGAGGGAGGGCTTCTGAAAATCTGGCTGAGCAGGAGGACCTGGTTCAAGGATGCTTCTTCAGAGAAGGATTCATGAGTCCTTTGTGGACTAGCCACACCCCATCCCCCTGCTGCGCCCTATCCATCCACAGAACCCCTGAGCTCAGCATGGACTCACCCAGCACTAGGCTATGAAGGCCAGGAGGTGAAAGGTATGAGCATCTTGGCAGCTGGGTACTGCACCCTAGTCCTGCTCCTAGAGGCTGAGATAGGGCTGTCTCCCTTTGCATGGATTCTCTCTCTCTCTCTCTCTCTCTCTCTCTCCCTCTCTTTTCTCTCTCTCTTCCCCTACATCTGAATGACTTGTTCTTCTTCAGGACCCAGCTCTGGGATTTCTTCTTCTCTGGGAAGCCTTCTCAGATCTCCTTTAAGCTAAGCTAAGGGTCTCTTAGGGCTGCCACTGTTTCAGTCTCACTCAGATCCTGTGGGAGCTGCTTCCCTGTGATATATTTCTTCGGAATGTGACTGAGAACTACTCAGAGTGAAAACTGTATTAGACTCACCTGTGGCCCCAGGACCCAGCACCAAAGCTTGTCCCAAAACTATTTGTGACTCAATGCGTATCCATTGTATGGATGAGGATGGATTGAAAAGGCCCAGGATAGATGCTGGATGGATAGAGAATATCCAAGATGGATGAATGGTTGGGTGGAAGATGGACTAGATCCAGGGGTAGGTGGGTGGGTGGATGACATATGCTGGGTGGGTGGATGTATGGACAGATAGTGGATAGAATGCACCCACAAACGGGTAGGTGAACAAATGGTTGGGTGGATAGGTGAGGAGACAGGTGGTCAGACAGACACTTGGAAGGATGGGTAGATGAAGGGATGGGTGCATGCATAAATGGATGAATCAATCAGTTGACATGTAGATAGATGCATAGATGGGCTTTCTTTCTTATTTCTCCATCAAGGTAACTTCTTATGGTTCTTGGAAATCTAAAGTCTCTGGTGAGATAAGTTCTTGGGATACTTGAAAATATGAAGCCTGGAAGTAATTTAACATGGATCTATAAACAACCCCAGAACCAACAATGCCCAAAAAGTCAGCAGCCATTGAGAAAGGCTGGGGTCCTAAGGTCTGTAGAGATGAAGCCCTCCTTTCCTGTCTGCTTCCAGGAAGCAATAGTCCCTAGTCACCCCACAACATGCTGTTTCTTCTCCCTTGTGGACACACACACACACACACACACACACACACACACACACACAGGGACATGACTGGACATCAGGATCAGAACCTTGCCCTGGGGTCTGGTCAGTCTTCACTGTGGCTAGTAAAGTTACACCAAGCCAGTTTCCTCTGGCATTTTGTCCTGGGCCATGCAAGGGCGGGGCCTGGAGATCCCTGGATGGTAGGGAGGGGCATTCTGAGCCCCGCTCACCTGCCTCGGCCATCTGCCCGACCAGGTCCCGCAGAGCTCTCCCTCCCTCCATGTCACCAGAGTGCCCTATGGGGACTAGAGACTTCCACAAACCTGTGATTAGGGAGTTGAATACCTGCAACAGCTTTTGATCCTTCTAGGGTGGGAAACAGTGTCTGAGGCAGGTGCCCTGATGGGGAGAACAATGACCACAGCCTTGGCTCCACCCAGGGTCCCTAGGGGATGGAAGATGAAAAAGCGTAACTTCTAAGTGGACCTTGAAACTAGAGGTTGGAGCAGGCTAGAACTGGGTACCTAACGGGGTGTGTGCGCGCGCGCGCGTGTGTGTGTGTGTGTGTGTGTGTGTGTGTGTTATGGTGTTTGTACATGTGCAGACACATGTGTATGTGGGAATACATGCACTTATGTGTGCATGTAAAGGCTGGAACTTGACATCCAATGTTCTCCTTGGTCATTCTCCACCTTATTCCTTGAGATGGGGGTCTCTCAGTGAGCCCAGAGCTTACTAATTCAGCTCGACTAGTTGGCCAGCAAGCCCCAGGAACCCTCCTGCCTCCATGTACCCAGCAATGGGAATACAGGAAAGCACCACCATGGCGAAAGCATTTGGCATGGGTGCTGGGGATAGAAACTTGGGTTTTCGTGCTTGCTTGGTAAGCACTCCACCCACTGAGCATCTCCCCAATCCAGGGGCCCAGATGTTTTTATGATCTTAAGGATGTTTAAGATAAATAACCCCAAATCATAAATAACATTGAGGGTAAAAATATTCACTTAGGGGCTGGAGAGATGGCTTAGTGGTTAAGGTGCTTGCCTGTGAAGCTTAAAGACTCAGGTTAGATTCTCCAGGTGCCACATAAGCCAGATGCACACGGTGGCATCTGCAGTGACTAGAGGTCCTGGTGTGCTCTCTCTCTCTCTCTCTCTCTCTCTCTCTCTCTCTCTTTCTCTATCTCTCTCTGTCTCTAATAAATAAATTTAAATTTAAGCCAGGCATGGTGGTGCATGTCTTTAATCTTAACACTTGGGAGGCAGAGGTAGGAGGATTGCCATGAGTTCGAGGCCACCCTGAAACTACGTAGTGAATTCCAGGTCAACCTGAGCTAGAGTGAGACCCTACCATACACACACAAAAAGAAAAAAATTAAAATAATATTCACTTAGCACAAGAAAGAAATCATAGCAAACAACACATTTTAAAGAGCTCACTAAACCATATGCAGAAAATAGCATCAGAGTTCATAATCTATGAGGTATAGGACTGTTCCTAGAAGTGAGGAGAGACATTTCAGTCTGTTCTATGATATACTCAATTAAAACTGGTTAGATACTTAACCAAAAACAAGTAAGAACCGGGGTATGGCTGGCTCTGTGGTAGAACACTGCTGGCCTAGTTTGTAGGAGGCTTAGGATAGGATTCAAATGAGGGACCTCACTGACCTTCTGAGGGTGCTTCCAGTGAGCACCTGGAGCCCAGACACCAATGCCATCCATTTGCCCTGCCACAGCCCCACTCAGCATCAGGCCGGTGTTTGACACTCATCCTAGTAAGGATGTGGCTCTACCCACAGGCCCTTCCTTCCTTAAAGCATTCGGACCTGCAATTCCAGACAATACCACGTGGGGGTGCTCATTCATGTAGTCCGAGACACAAGCCTTTGCAAAAAAGATATTTCCCAAGTCTTTAAGAGAACGTAGGGTAGGTATGGCAGCCCTTCCCCGCCACAGGCCAACAGTCTGAACTGAATGCCAGGGAAGTTTCCAAATACGGGGAATGGACAGAGCCCCCATTTCATGGGAGTGGGAGAAACGGTCTCTCCCTAAGCCCTTGTCTCAGCCCCTATCTAGTCCCCACCACATACACGGACCTGCAAGAACCAAGGTGAAGCACTGGGCTTGGGCCAAGCTCAGGTTCAGCACTGGCAAGGGCCTCATCTTAGCAACATCACCCATCACTGGCCCTGCGTTTCTGAAAAGCTCTTTTCCCCCTCCCCCAACTCCCCAAGCCTCTGGTTCTTATTTCCATGTAGACAATACGCACGCAAGAAAACAGTGTCTCCCATCCTGCCTGGCTCCATGGAGCTGTGACAAAACCAAGCTGCCCAGAAACACAGCCAGGAGGTCAGTGTCAGAAACCAACCTGCACTTGCTTCCGGGGCTTCAGGCTTAGCTCACGCTGGGTCTGGGATTCCAGGCCCCGCCCTGGCCTAGCCTGTCCTCACTCAAGGGCTCATCTTCCCAAAGCTGTGGTCTGGTCCTGTGTACTGTGCCCCACACTGGTCTGGGGCCAGCCCATTCCCAGGATTGCATTGCTGTCTTTTGCCCCATGAAATGCTCCAGACCTCACATTTTCTCCACCTGGCCTGGAGATGCCCATATTCCCTTCCAAGAGGGCTCTTTTTTTTATTTATTTGAGAGAGAGAGAATGGGTACACAAGGGCCTCTAGCCACTGCAAATGAACTCTAGATGCATATGCCCTCTTGTGCATCTGGCTTACATGGGTCCTGGAGCATCGAACCGGGGTCCTTTGGCTTTGCAGGCAAGTGCCTTAACCTCTAAGCCATCTCCCCAACCCCAAGAGGGCTCTCTTAACAACTGCCTGAAAAGATCCCAGCCTCAGTTTCCCTTCTCCCTCACTGTAAAATGAAACTCACAGGATTCTTACACAGGACTGTACAAAAATCGCGCCCATGTTCTCCTATGATGTCTTCCGTCATCGCACAGAGACCCGCCTTACAGAGATAGCTATACATTCATAGGGTCTCCTCCCTCCCTTCTTACCAGGGAGGACAAGCCCGCCATCCACAGGAGCACAGAGTTGCCGCCTTGCTGATGTCAGTCTCTAGGCTGTCACTTTTGAGAGTTCATGTGTGTGTGGTCTACATGTGTGCATGTGTCTTTGAATGCGTGTGGGTGCGCACGGGTGTTTGTAGACCTCTGTGTGCATGCATAGGGAAGCCAGAAGCTAACACATGGTGTCTTCCTCAGCGTCACTCCACCTTATTTTCCAAGACAGCGTCTTGCACTGAGCTTGGAGCTCATCGCTTCGGCTAAGCTAGCTAGCGCGCACTCCTCAGGGATCCTCCTGTCTCTACCTTCAAGCACTGGGATGACATGCACGCACCATGAAACTCAGCATTTTACAGGGGTTCAGGGGGTCTGAACTTAGGTCTTCCTGCTCGCGTGCAAGCACTTTACCCACTGATCCAGCCGCCCCCTGTCATATATAATAATGAGTGGTTTCCCGGGATTGAGCCAAATCTGAGCCTGAATTTTGCACGCCCTTGCTGTGTCTCTGCCTCTTAACAGTGAGTGACCAGGACAGAGTGTTCTTTGTGAGGCCCCACTGCCTTGGTGCGAAGGGCCTTGAAGACGGAGATGCACACCATCCCATGTTCAATGGGTTGGAAAACCCCATGGATGCTTGGAGCTCCTTGCTGACTGCTCTAGACATGAGTGTATCACAGACAGGAGCACTGCCCAGGGATAACCTGAACCGCCGGGGAGGGGGGATGGGAGGGGCATATCAGGTGACCTATGTAAAGAAACCCAGGTGTCCCATTCACCCACCTCCAGACTGGCTGGGCAGGCTTCCTGGGGGATGGGGCAGGCGTCCAGATGGGGCCCAACCAACACCACGCTGGGGCAGAACACGGTGCCTTTGATATTCTATCCCTTGCCTGGGCTCAGTTTCCCCTTTTGCCTCTTCTCAGCCTTATGCCACACAGGAAGCTATAAGGTTGTTTTTTTTTTTTTCCCTTTGGAAAGCAACTTCCACACCTTTTTAAATTATGCTCATTCTGCTAGCACCAAAGATGCATGAAGACATTTATAGGACTTCTGAACTTTATTTGCATGGATGGGACAAGTTGCCAAGTGACTAAAAGTAAACCTCCAACTCTGGCTTCTGGGACATTCACTTGAGTCACAGAGAAAGTCATCTTAGAAATTCAAGGTCAATTGAATCGAAATTCCATTAGGCTTCTTCATGAAATTTATGAGAATGATTCAAGTGTTAATAAACATCTTTTAAAAATGTTCTACATCCTTAGCCAACTGGGAAATGCAAATTTAAACTACTTCGAGGGCTAGAGATATGGCTTAGAGGTTAAGGCACATGCCTGCTAAGCCTAAGGATCCAGGTTCAATTCTCCAGGTCCCACATCAACCAGATGTACATGGTGGCGCATGCGTCTAGAGTTCATTTGCAGTGCCTGGAGGCCCTGGCGCGCCCACTCTCACTCTCTCTTTCTCTCTGCCTCTCTCTCTGTCTCTAATAAATAAATAAAAATAAATCTTAAAGAAAACTACTTTGAGATTCCATCTCACTCCTGTCATAATGGCTATTATCAAGAAATCAAATGACAATAAATGTTGGTGAGGATGCCGAAAAAGAGGAACCCTTCTACACTGTTGGTGGGAATGCAGTCTGGTCCAGCCATTGTGGAAATCAGTGTGGAGGTTCCTGAGACAGCTAAAAATAGATCTACCATATGACCCAGCTATAGCACTTCTAGGCATATATCCTAAGGACTCATCTCACTACCTTAGAGATACTTGCTCAACCATGTTTATTGCCACTCTATTCACAACAGCTAGGAAATGGAACCAGCCTAGATGTCCCTCAACTGATGAATGGATAATGAAGATGTGGCACATTTACACAATGAGTTCTATTCAGTAGAAAACAAAATTGATATTATGGAATATGCAGGGAAATGGATGGACCTAGAAAGGATTGTATTTAGTGAGGTAACCCAGGCCCAGAAAGCCAAGCACTGCATGTTCTCTCTCATATGTGGATCCTAGCTACAAATGTTTGGACTTGTATGTGAGTTGGAATAAAACTTGGTGGCAGAGGCCTGTAAGCTAGAAGGGGCCTATGAGGGAGTGAGGAGAGGGGAGGACTTAAGGGGATGGTATTATATATATGTAAGTAGAAAAATAGATTACTCGGGGTGGAAAGGCCTAAGTGAGGTCAGGGGAGGAGAATGAGTAAAGGAAAGGTGGGGGGGGGGGTTAATAAAAATCTAAGAGGGTATGAATAGGTTATATGGAACCCCACTTTTTTGGACAATGGTGCATCCAGAAGCCATGAAAATTTTCAGTGACTGGGATGGGATACCTTACAGTGAGTTGTTGGCCAGGGAGGTCCCTGATGCCCTCAAAACAACTATTGCTGAGGTTCTTGGTTTCTCAACAGAAATAGATGGTAAGATGGTAATGATTTATTGCTGAAGATTCCACATGCTTGGGCTGCAAGGTCACTGAGAAATCTTGCTGAAGCTGAGCTGAAAACCTCCTCCATGTAGACCAGCTGACAGAAAGCTGGAGAAAGCTACATTGCATGCAGCTCCATGAGAGAGAGAGAAGTCACCACTGGAAATAAACAACAGTGGACACTGCAAGCCTTAAGTTGGGCCAGACAGGCCAAATGAGCCAATGAGTGCAATAGTGGCATGTCTGTTGTTGGGGAAACCAAACTCTCTGATTAGACTGGAGGCCCACTCCACAAGAGGAAACACATGCCTGATACTGAAAGCCTATGACAGGGGAGGTCATGAGCCGTAGGGGTGTAACACTTGCTCTTTTCTGGCTAAATGCATATATTATTCTCACCAAACTGCCCACTAAGCATTTCTCTTAATGTTCATGCCCATATATTTGGTTAGAGAATCTTCTCTTTTCAGATGGCCATGATCTCTGGGATGACTCAAAAGGCACCACAGTGCGGAGAAGTGACAGAGGAGTGCTCAGCACTGAAATATCTCTATCACACCTTCCAAGGCTCAGGGTCCATTGCAGTAGAGGTGGCTGAAAGAATGTAAGAGCCAAAGGAAGGGTAGGACTCCTTACAACGTGCTCCTCCAGACACAAAATGGCCTGGATATCCATGACCCCACAGCGCCTGACACTACCTACACAAGGCCATCATAATAGGAGGTAAAGATCATGATATCAAAATAGAAGACGGACTGATTGAGAGGGGGAGGGGATATGATGGAGAGTGGAGTTGTGAAGGGGAAAGTGGGAGAGGGAGGGAATTATCATCGTTTATTGTCTATGATTATGGAAGTTGTCAATATCTTTTTAAAAAGGGATGATAGTCTTGAAGAGAGGACAAGAGATAGAGAGGAGGAAAAGGAGGTGGAGAGGAAGAATCATATCAGAGCCCAAGATTGACTGTAACATTATTATCATTAAAATTATGTGGTGTGTGGTTAAAGGCACTTGCTTGCAAAGCCTGCCAGCCCAGGTTTGATTGATTCCCCAGTACCCACATAAAGCCAGATGCACAAGGTAGTACATGGAGTTTGCTTGCAGTGGCTAGAAGCTCTGGTGCACCCGTTCTTCTTCTCCTTCTCTCTCTCTATCTCCCTCTCTATATATACATATGTGTGTGTGGGGGGGTGTAGAGATAGATAGATGTAGATCGATAAATGTGCCTCTCTCTCAAATAAATAAACAAATTAATAAAATCTATTTTTAAAAGATGCAAAAATGTATGTGACAGAAGATGCCCCAGGAGAAGTGGCAGCACCGGCCACATGGAAGCAAATATAGGGCTGGAGAGATGGCTCAGCAGTGAAGCACTTGCCTGTGAAGCCTAAGGACCCCGGTTCGAGGTTTCACTCTCCAGGACCCACGTAAACCAGATGCACAAGGTGGCACATGCATCTGGAGTTCATGTGCAGTGGCCGGAGGCTCCGGCGTGCCCATTTCTCTCTCTCTCTTTCTCTCCCTCCCTTCCTCCCTCTTTCTCTGTCTGTCGTTCTCAAATAAACAAAAAAGAAGTTTTTTTTTTTTTAAAGAAGCAAATATATGTAATGTTCATAAGTAACAATGGATTCCTGCCTGTGTAATAAATACAAATCAACAGCAAAAATGAAAAAATGGGCAAAAGAGATAAAAGAGAGATCAAGGGACCAGAACAGACACCACAACCCCAAGAGGCCTCAAGGAGGTGAAAACATAACAGCAAGTGACACCCAGCACACTTACCAGAGTGACAGGAGGGAAGTCTGCAGTTGGTGAATACAGACCTCGCTGGTGGGGCAGGCCTTCCCCGCAGTCACATCTACATTCGGGAAAGGAAGAATGGGGAAGCTGGCAATGGGCTTGCTCAGGGTCCAGAGGGGTTTCCACAGGTGCTTCATCCTGGGACCTCTACCATTAGTCACTGGCCACGCCTGCGTCACACTGTCATCGAGCCTACAAGAGAGGTGGGAGACGTCATTCTTTCAGCTAGATCAGTGATTGCCTAAACCACGTGCTGCGCGGTTTGACCATGGTGGGACTGTCTGCCCCTCATAGGCTCATGTGTTTGCACACTTGGTCAGTTGGGGGCGCTGTTTGCGAAGGTTGGCAGAACCTTTAGGAAGTGGAGCCTTTGTGGAGGAAGCAGTCGCTGGGGGTGGGCCTTGTGGTCTTATAGCTTGGCCCCACTTCCCTTCTCCTCTCTGCTTGCTAACTGCAGATGCGCATAACCAGCCACCTCACGTTCTGCCACCGTGATGTGCTGTATTTCTGGGACTAAGTCCTCCTTCCCTTCAGTTGCCTCCTCCAGGTATGTATTTGGTTGCAGCAACAAGAATGGTAATGAATACACCATGGTTTTGACAGAAAGGTCAAAGGCCCCTGGGCTTTGGTTCCTAACACACCTCCAAGGTGCCCTCCCTATTGGACTAGACACAGGCGCCAGAGATCGGGGCTCAAAGCACCTGTGACAACACAGGTCTTTTAGTCCTTGTCTCCAGCCCTGAGTGAGCCTCCCTACTTGGCAGATGAATAGATTTGCAGCAGTCTCCACACCAGTGAGCTCCCTGCTTTGCAGGACCAACCCCCTCTCCCCCCCACACACACACTCCCTTCCAACAGTCTCTCTCCCTAGGGAGGCATCAGGCCCATCAGAGCTACATCTGGGGACCACAGAGTGTGACAAAAATGACAAGCTGAAGCAGAGAAGCCTACAGCAGAACACCCTGAGGGGGGGGGGGTCTCCCAGGTACCAGTCTCCAGCCATGGCAAGAGGCCGTGGAAAGTCTCCCACAGCCATGTATACCCACCAGGACCCCACTATTCCTCTGAAGTGGGCTCCTCCCACCCAGGGTCCTCTTTGAGTATGGGCAGGCTCCCCTGGTAAGAGTTTGACTCAGCACAAGCCAATGGTCCCTAAGTCTCTATGATTGGCCAGGGAGGGTCATGTGGCCTTGCTAGGGAAAGGACTCCTGCTCCACCCCGCTGGACGGGAGGTTTCCACAACTGCACAGGGAGAGAGTGGGAAGGGGTGCATGTGAGTCGGGGAAGCATGGAGCCGGGTCCCCAAGCACAGGGATCACCAATCTCCTGCTCATGAGCCAGTCCATGTGGGCTGAATCTAGTTTAAGTGGACATGGGAATCTTCCCCCTCTGATAAACAAGATAGGACACCCCCCCCACCACAAGCCAAAGGTTCAGGGAGGCTGGTTCAAATCCTCACAGCCTGCCCATCAGGTCCCTCGCAGGCCGGCCGTCTCCCCTGGCCTCAGAGTGAGGGGTTTAATTTATGGTAGGAAGCCCTTAAAGGCATAGGTCCTTTTGGAGAGCCTGTCACAATAGGCACAAAGCAGGCGTTTAACCCGTCTGAATAGAGGCGAGATTTACTGTCTGGGCCAGACGGGATTTTTGTCCCCAAGTCATCTCGGAGTACATTGGCCACTAAAGATCTCAACAGAAGACGAGGGCCACACAAAAGAGATGCATTTTAAAAGGAACTTTGTCAAGTTCGTTTAGATGTCCACCAGATAGAAATCCACGGCTGCCCTCATGGAGCTGGCTGTCAGACCTGCCCAGTGGTCACGGATCAGAGGAGGATGCTGATGAAGTCATTTGAATGCCTGTTTGATGGACCCCAGAGAATGCCCTCCCCCTCCCCACATGTCACACAAGCCTGCGGCAAGGTGAAGGAGTCAAAGAAGGTAGCCATCAGAGTTACTGCTGGCGACAAGGCACCATTGTCCGGGCCGCCTTTTTTTCAGCCGTGAAGTGTGTTTTCAGCCACAGTGTTTACCAACGTGGACATCTCAGCCTGGCCCGCCCAGCCACGGCAGAATTTATGACCAGGAACAAACCTCTTAGAGGAGAAAAAGAAAACAGCTCCCTACCAGCTGGGGAAGGCGTGTTTATGAGGGCCCACAGGACTGTGTTAAGCTGGCTGAGTTGAGCCAGGCTCCGTGGGGGGTGGGCAGTGGCAAAGTGGGGGTCGGGGGGGAGCCTGGGATGGCAGACAGACAGGAGGGGCTCCGGCCTTCCCAGAACAATCAGAAGGGGCAGGAGGCTTGCGAGCAGTCCTCCCAGACCCTGTGACAGCTCTCAGTGCGGCTTGTCACACTCTCGTCTCAGGACAATTCAAGTTCAGGGGCCCTCTTGGCTGAGGCCACTGGCTGGGGATTACTGAGAAACCGTGCAACATCCAGCTTGCCCGGTGGGGGACGCTGTTGGAGGGTGACACGTGTGAAACCAGCTCCTCGGCCCAAAGTCGGGGCACCCCGTCTCAGCCTCTGAGGTGACAGCTTCCAGCGCTACTGTTTCCCCCCAGGCCCTCGGTCCACCGTCGTCTTGGCTGCTCAGGGTCCCTGTCCTTTGCTGTCTTGCCCCTGCGTGGCTCGCAACTGCAGACAAATCCTTAGCCTTAGCAGAGCCCCGGCCTTCCTCAGCCTCAGCCTTGGATAAGGCTCTTGGAGGCTCAGCCTTGGATAAGGCTCTTGGAGGCTCAGTCTCTGTGACCCACTGTGGCACCCAGCCTTTGTCCTTGCCTGACCCCTGTCCCAGCTGCTAACTCTACTGAGCTGGAACTCCTCAAAGCAGGCGGCAGCAGGTCCTCGGAACTGATAACGACAGGTGTGAACTTAAGACTCACTCGCCTCACAGGTTCTGGTTGTGTGTGTGTGTGGGGGGGGGGTCAGGGGTGCATCTCTCTGAATAAGAAAAAAGAGGGTGGCACATTGAACATGCGCTTTCCAGAGGAGGGGTTCACGTGGCCAACAGGAATACGAGAAATGTCCAGTATCATGAGGGCAAGTAAACTCACAACAAGCATGTTTGGCACAAGCCCACCCACCTCACCCCCAGAATTCAGTCCTGGCCACTGGAGGCAAGAAAGGAAGCCAAATTGCATGGCAGCCAGCAATCGCTGGGTTTAACCCATCGGGGCAGCTCAGCCTTTCTGGTCTTAAAGGATGATGCATATGATGAATAAACCACTGTGGCAAACTCAAGCCGCTCCAGTCTACTTGGAAATTTCTTTTTTCTTTTTTATTTATTTGAGAAAGAGAGAGAGAATGGCCACACTAGGGCCTTTTTCCTTCTGCAAATGAACTCCAGATCCATGCGCCACTTTGTGCATCACAGTTTACGTGGATACTGGGGAATTGAACCTGGGTTGGCAGGCTTTGCAAACAAGAGCCTTTAACCACTAAGCCATCTCTTAAACCCTACATGGCAATTGCTGTGTGTATGTGTGTGTGTGTGTGTGTGTGTGTGTGTGTGTGTGTGTGTCTGGTGTGGTGGGTACTCCATATGCTCACCTATGGCAGGGGACATTTGCCTACAGTGGCCAGAGCAGGACATCTGGGATCCTACTCCATCTTTCTTCATCTTAGTCTTTTTTTACATAATATATATATTTGAGCCATCTCTCCAGTCATTTATACATCTTTGAAAAAAATGTTTGGGCTGGGCTGGTGGCTCATGCCTTTAATCCCAGCACTCGGGAGGCAGAGGTAGAAGGATCATCGTGAGTTCGAGGCCACCCTGAGACTACATAGTTAATTCCAGGTCAACCTGGGCTAGAGTGAAACCCTACCTTGAGAAACAAAAAAAAAAAAAAAAAAAGTTTGGAATTTTACTTACCTGGCAGGGGAGATACCATGATCAAAAAATGTTTGGAGGATTGCAGAGATGGCTTAGCGGTTAAGGCGCTTTCCTGCGAAGCCTAAGAACTCATGTTCTACTCTCCAGGTCCCATGTAAGCCAGACACACAGTGATGCAAGCACGCAAGGTCACACATGTGCACAAGGGGGCGCACACCTCTGGAATTTGATTGCAGTGGCTGGAGACCCTGGCGCACCAATTCTCTCTCTCACACATTTAAAAAAAAAAAAAAGGCAGTCTGTTGGGCTTGCCTCAAAAAAACATGTTTGGAGTTTTGTTTCGCTTTGCTTTGTTATGAAACAGAGTCTCATGCATCCCAGGCTGGCCTAAACTCACTGTGTAACCAAGGCTGACCTTGAACTCCTAATGCTCCCGCCTCCACCATATCCTTCCTCGCACACCACCACGCCCAACTGAGAAGACAGCTTTCAGTGGTTACCAAAATAATGGATGAGAGGAAGAGCTGAGGGGAAGCAGAGTCAAACCAAGGCTGGAGGACTTGGCCACGAAACCCAGCCCCGAGCCAGGGCCCATGTGGTCCTGAGAACTGCAGGCCCCTGCAGATGCCTCTTAGAAATCCCACCCGGCCGCAGGGCAGCCACACCGGTCTCCCCCGTGGCAGGAATGCCCGAGCTGATGTGGTTCCGCCTGGACTTGTGAGCTCCCTAGGAGCAGAGGCGGGGTGGAGACTGGGATCGGGGAGCCCAGCCTGCTGGATGGACGCTCGGCAGGGGAGGGGGCGCCGTGGGAAGGTGAGGAAAAGGCAGTCCCTGGGTGGAAAACTCCAGTTGGGAGCCTCGGGCCATGCACTTACTGGCACAGAACAGGCAGCTTAATAAGCACCCCCAGAACTGTGTGAGTTCCCAGAGCAGAGGTGCTCTGTGGCACGGCTCCATTCCTGGGGAGCTGCTGTATTAATTACCTCACTGATTGATTCATGACCAGACCCGGGAACAGTTGACAAGACGCTTCCAACAAACAAAATGCCGAGTTCGGCTCCTGGCCCCTCCTTTCGATGGCTGTGTGACCCTGGGCCAATTACTTGACTTCCCAGAGCCACTGACCTGGTGTCACACAGTACAGAGGCCTCTGGTCACTCATGATGACTTGAACCCTTGACGTGTGCTGAGTTCAAATTGAGACACCCAGGTGTTGAAGGTGCTTCGCCATGCAAAAGAAGGTATGACAGATCTCATCAAGAACGATGGGGGCGGGGACATGGCTCAGTGGGTCAAGGGCCTGCCTTAAGCCTGAGGGCCCGAGTTCGATCCCCAGCGCCTGCCTGAAAGACAAACATGGTTGCCCACGCCTGTAATCTCAGCAGTGGGGAGACAGAGGCGGGAGGATCCTGGGGCTCGCTGACTACAAAGCAGTGAGCTCTAGCTTTAGCCAGAGACCCTTGTCTCAAAGAATAAGGTGGAATATGAATGTGGAATAATAATATGGAGAAAGACACCTGACGTTGGCCTCTGGCTGTACATGTACATGCACATGTACCAACAGGCTCATGCACACAGAATGAATTCTGCCCTGAAGTGACAGTACATTGGATGTATCATGTCCAATAAAATAGGTATGGGCTGGAGAGATGACTTGGTAGTTAAGGCACTTGTCTGCAAAGCCTAAGGACCCAGGTTTGATTCCTCAAGTACCCACATAAAGCCAAATGCACAAAGTGATGCATTCATCTAGAGTTCATTTACAGTGGCTGGAGGCCTTGGTGTGCCCATTCTCTCCCTCCCTCCCTCTCTCTCTCTCTCTCTCTCTCTCTCTCCCTCCTTGCAAAGAAATAAATAATTTTTTTTTTTTTTTTTGGTTTTCTGAGGTAGGGTCTCACTCTAGCCCAAGCTGACCTGGAATTCACTATGGAGTCTCAGGGTGGCCTCAAACTCATGGCGATCCTTCTACCTCTGCCTCCCAAGTGCTGGGATTAAAGGCGTGCGCCACCACACCCGGTTCTAATTAATAAAAAATTTTAAAAAACACATTAGTAAAATAAAATTGATGAACCTGTTCTTGCTATCTATTGTTTTTATGTGACTCCGAGACAGTCTGATGCCACCCTTTTGGCTCACACCTGGGCTTTGCTGTCACTAGCCACAGGACAACCACGTCCTGTTGGGCTTTGTCACCAGCCTTCCTTCTCCTCCACCCGTAGCCCCTGGATCGCCCTGGAGGAAGCTCTCCCTCAGAACCGGAACCGCTGCCACACACCTCAGCCCGAAAGGATGGTGGCAGCGGGAGGCATGGGGGTCTGAGGAGCTCTGGCAGCCAACAGGAGTGCCGAAGACAGTCCTGCCTGGAGCTGGTAGAAGCCGGCAGGTCCCCTGTTGCCCGTTTCTCATTTCCATGACAAAGGCGGGCTGGGGTAGGGAAGGCTGGGCAGAAGTCCAGAGCACACTCCTCCCTCCCTGTCCCCATGCTGGCCCTCGGGTGCACTATGACCATGAGCAGAGGGAAGATGTGGCCTTCCACATTCTGTCCCCCTCCCTGCCCTGTGAGGCGCCCTGGATCAACAGAGACACCCAGAACCCCCAGAAATGCCCCGAGACACAGCTTTCAGGATCTCACAGGGAGATGAGAACCACCTGGGGGATCCAGGGTGACCTGGGGGATCCAGGGTGGGCACACAGAGCCCTCACCTCCCAGAAGCAGCCTCGCCATCCCCTGAGAGACGGCAGGGACAGAAGAGTGCAGGAAAAGCCCGAACTAGTTCGAAATGTCTTGAAGGAGAGAGCAAGCGATTCCCGAGAGTCCTCTGCCAGCCAGACCACATGGAAGAGGGAGCTCCCTCCGCTAAGCAAAGCTATGGGGTGGTGGGACGGGCGTGTTCCCACATCAGCAGCCACTCAGACCAAACGCTCCGGAGCACCGCTGCCTTGGGTTCAAATCCCAGCTCTGGCCCATGATAGCTGTGTGAGCTTAGGCAAGTTATTTAGCCTCTCTGTGCCTGAAAGCGGAGTGGGGCAGATGATGGTCTCTGCTGCCTGAGGGGCTGCTGTGAAAGTGGGTAGGTCAGCGCATGTGGGGCCAGGCTATCCCAGGAGCTCACAGGTGTACTGGGGCCCCCGCCGGGCCGAGTTCTTTCTCCTGAGGCTCAACAAGCAGAGGCAGGGGAACGAGTCTGGCTCCGCACACCATTCCTTGTGGGCAGAATTTACTTGTTTGTGGTTGTGGAACTTCTTGGGGACCGTTGTCTGGGACACCTGTAGACCCCACTGTATGCACAAAGCTCCAGGGAAAGCCTCCTGAGCATGCTGAGGGATGGCAGGCCTGAGGAGCATGACCATTCCCAAAGCCTGTGGTCACTGGGGAAGCAGGTCTTGAGGAGAGAGGCGCCACAGGATGTGGGTACAAGGCAGCTGGCTCACGGGGGGGCTGCCTATGTTCTGCAGCCACATGCCCTCCCTTCCTCAATGCCATCTCCCTCTGACCCCAACCCTGTGGAAACAGCTCTCCCTTGCCTCAGCACACAGTAGAATGCCAACTCCATGCTGCGTGATCTTAGGAGACTCACTGCCCTCTCTGAGCCTTGCCCTGAATGGAAGCCTAGGGCAGCTTTGCCCTGTAGCCATTGCGGTGCCCGTGTTGTTGGAAGATGTGGAGATCGGATGGGGGCGGGGGAGGGCCTGCGACCCCCGTGTGGCAGAACACTCCCCTCCGAGGCGGCGAGGTGAGGAATGGAGCACCTGGGAAGTGGTGACGTCATGAGGATGGGGCCCTCCTGGATGGGTACAAGCGAGGGGACGGAGAGGGCGCCATCTGTGAGCTGGGGAGGAACCCTCACCAAACGTAAACTCAGAAGCTTTAAATTTATTTATTTTTTAATCTTATTTTTATTTCTTATTTTTTGGTTTTTTGAGGTAAAGTTTCACTCTAGCCCGGGCTGACCTGGAGTTCACTACGTAATCTCAGGGTAGCCTCGAACTCATGGTGATCCTCCTGCCTCTGCTGGGATTAAAGGCATGCACCACCACACCCGGCAGAAGCCCCCTTCCTCGCTATCCCTGGCTCTTGGTCTTCTTACTCTCTCGGCAGGGACCAGACTGGCCCGTGTGATACTGAAGGGCTCCCAGCACCCACTATGGTACCTGAGGCTGTGTGAACAAAGGGCTTCTCAGAAACGAGTGGATTTTTTAAAAATTTGTATTTATTAATTTTTACTTGCACGTGAGTGTATATATGAGCCATACTAGGGTCTCTTTCTAGTGCACACGAATGCCAGACACACACGCCACCTTGTGTCTGGCTTTACACGGGCGCTGAGGGCATCAAACTTGAGCCAGCAGGCTTTGCAAGCAAGCACCTTTAATAGCTAAGCCATCTTCCCAACTCCAAAACTTTGATTGCACTTTTGTTCCCGTGGGCTAGGGATTGAACCCAGAGCTTTGCACATGCTAGGCAAGTACTCTAGCACTGAGCTCCAGCTCTGGGAACAACGGGTTAAGCCACCAGCATCTTGGAAAAGCACGGGGTCTACTCCTTCCTTCCTTCCTTTCTTCCTTCCTTCCTTCTTTCCTTCCTTCCACTATATATCTCCATTTCTGTGCAGGGTGGGAGGGTGGGACCTGATGCTCTAGAGGTCTCTACTGGTGGGACTGTCCTTGAGACACAGACCTGGTAGAACTTGGTGAGGCCAGAGCTGGGCCCTGGGCCAGAAGGCACTGCCTGACAGCAGGCAAACGGATAGTGATGGACAAGTGGGCTGAAGATGACCAGCCAGATGGTCAGCTTGGGCAGCGGGAGCTATCTGTAGCTCCAGGGGTCCTTGGGGCCCAGGCCTCTAACCTGAGAACCCCACCACCACACCTCTCTCTGGCTCTCTGTCCAGGAATGAGGACCCGTGTTCCCTAGTTATCCAGCCAGGCCTCGGGCACGGGGCAGGATGGCACTGGCAGCTCATAAAAGCAGGTGGTGGGTACAGCTTCAGCAAACTCTGTGGCTCCCTGGCCCTCATGCCCAGCTTGCCCTATTCAAAGCCAGTCCCAGCTCTCAGCTCCACCCCTGCACTGTTATGATCACCTCCTTGTCCTTGGCCTCGATTGTCTCATCTTTAAGATGGGTCTGGTGCCCAGATGAATGAATGAGTGAGGGAAGAAGAAAATAAAAAGGGAAGAGAAGAATAGATCTACTTTGTTCTGTCAAGAATCACAGCCCTACTAGATGCCAGCAACCAAGACTGCCTTGAGAACCCTTCTCTTCCACCAGGTCTATCCAGAGCGACCTACATTCTCCGTATGTTGCCCAAAGGGAAGGCAACCCCACCCGCCAAGGCTTAGCCCGTCATCAAAATCCAGGCATTTTTCCTATTGGAAAGTTTTCATTATCTTTAAATCCGATTCCAGGGGTATGAACGTCCCCAGTTCAGGCCGTGTGACTCACGAGCCGTCGGCAAGGAGACACTGTCAGGGCTTGAATGAGGGCGGGCAGAGATTTCCAAAGACCGGGTGGGTTTCTTTAAGCCTCTCAGAAGTCCTCATTTCATAACCAGCTGACACGCACATAAAGAAGCGACATTTTTCCCAAGGAAACGTCTCCCACAGCCAGGGCGAGGCTAATCGCCCCACAAACGCCTTTGATCCTGCATCGCTCCTGCTGTTGGGCACCCGTCCCCTCCTGGCGACCAAGGTGGTTTTTTTCGGGAGGGGGGGTTCTTACCAACGAGCCATGGGACTGCTGACTTTCTTGGCCATTTTCAAGGCCAAGGGACATGCTGGGCAGGTTTGGGATGGAGGCAGGACAGCAGAATCAGGGCTCCAGAAATGCAAGTAACCGCTTCAGGGTTCTGGCACACATCAGGTTAGTGAGAGCTGCCACCTCGCCCTGAGCCGTGAGCTCCCCACAGGCCAGAAGGGCCTGACAGATGACATCTCATTGCTCTCTCCCCCATGCAAGGACCTTTCACGTGTGTATTCTTACCCCCACTTCACAGATGAGAACATTGAAGTTCGTGGCGGTGGGGGGGAGGGTGAAGTCACACACCCAGAATCTCACTTCTACCAAATGGAAGAATGGGATTTGAACCCATGTCTCTTTGGTTCCAGCCTCTGCCCTTCACTTACCACCTCAGCTTGTCACCAAGACTTACTACAAACATGCAGATGTTATCATAAGACACAGAATGAGGACAAGCAAGACCCCCGTCCTGAAAGAACTTACAACTTGGTGTCTGGATGAATGAATGAGGGACCAATGACGCTAAACTGATTGACTGTGTTTTCCTGGCTTGCAATCTCACTTGCTCTAAATTGGCAGGATCTTGACAATGGCTGTGGGCGTCTCCCTGTGCCTCAGAATGAGGCTGGCACCAATGGCACGGACAAGGATCAGGGACGAGGGAGAGTAAGACATGGCAGAAGAATGGGCCAAGCTAAACTGACACACTCCAGGCACCCGGGGCTGCCGTGCAGTTAGGACAGACCAAGTGCCTGCCCAAGAGATGGAGCAAGGACTCTGTGCCCATGCCCATGGTGAAGAGGGGTCCTGGAGGAGTCAACCCCTTGGACCTCCTAAGGATGTGGGTGCTGCAGAACAGCCGAGATGCTTTCAAAGGCATCACAGCCAACAAGCTGAAGACAGAGAAAAGAGACACCGTCAGGGTCCACCTGCTTACAGCCTGTGCTGCAAAGAGTCCAGTCCATAGAAGGGGCCGCACTGAAGCTGGCCTGAGCTGAGGTGGGGAGAGACACGGAAGTGGCAGACACAGAGCCCACTGGCTCATTCACTCATTGTGTATATGAGCATGTGCAAGGCCCTTGGGAAACAAAACCCCAGTGGGTAGAGATATGGGTGGATAAATGGATCATGGGATGGAGATATGTGTGTGTGTGTGTGTGTGTGTGTGTGTGTGTGTATGTATGTATATGTGTGTGTAAAGGCAGATAAATGAGTGAATGAGTTGGTGGATGGATGGACCGATGGGTGGATGGGTTGATAAATGTATATATGGGAGGGCAGATAAATGAAAGACTGAGTTGGTGGGTGGATGGATGGACAGATAGATGGATTGATAAATGTATATATGGAAATGTAGATGAACAAATGAGTTGGTGGATGGGTGGACTCATGGATGGATGGGTTGACAAAAGCACATATGGAAAGGCAGATAAATGAATGAATGGGTTGGTGGGTAGATGGATGGATTGATAAGTGTATATATGGAAAGGCAGATAAATGAATAAATGAGCTGGTGGTGGATGAATGGATGGGTGGGTGGGTTGGAGGCAACCCAGCTTCCTTGTGTTGCCAAAGGCCCAGCCCACCTCTGCACTGGGAATATGTCCAACAAACAAGACGAGACCCTGATCCAGGTCGGGGCTGGAAAACCAGCCAGATGCCCTGAAACAGGCCTTTGTGTCAGATGTAGCAGGGCGGCGGGGCGGTGGGAGGCTGGACGGTGGGCGGTGGCTTCTGGCCAGGACACACAGGCTGTCTCCTGATGGCTCCGAAGGGATGCTGTCCAGCTCGGGAGCCTGTGAGCCAGCCTTGAATCCTGGCTGCCTCCTCCTAGGTGGGTTGGATAGCATGAGGCCAAGAATTCCCTAGGTCTTCATTTCATATCAATAAAGCTGGTAGAGTTTCCCACCTTGGGGCATCCTTGCTGGGGCAATTATCCTCATGTATTAAACTTGAGTGACAAAATCAGGCCTTGGAGAAAGTTCTAGAAGATCCTAAGACCTCATTCCAGGCTAGCATATCTAGTCACAGTGACAGAATTTAAAGGTTGGGCAAAGAAATTTGGAGCCCTGACTATGCTCCAGATGAGCTTCTTCCTACCCATGGCATGCATGGCATCTAGAAAGAAGCGAAGGCCATGCTTACAGTCTTCCTGTGTGCTGAGAACACAACCCGACGTTGACCGTCTATAAGCGCAAGACGTCCACATCACTGGGGACCACAACCCAGGGCTGGTTTTAGAAAATTGGGTGAGCTGTCAACTCCACTGGAGTCTGCCAAAGATACTCATGGATTGAAGGTGGTTCATGAGAACAATACAAAGGGCAAGAATGGAGGGGAGGGACGAAGGGAAGAGTTACTGATGGGTGGAGGTTCTTTGAACGGGTGAATAGAGCTCAGTGGTTAGAGGTGCTTGTTTGAATAGGTGAGCAGACGGATGGATGCTTAGTGGGTGGATCAATAGGTGGGTGGGTAGATGGGCGGATGAATGGATAGCTGGGTGCAGGGAAGGAGGGAATGACTGGTTGTATGTTTGGATGAATAGTTAATTGGTTCATAAGTTAATCAGCCTGTAAGTTTGTAAATTAGCAGCTTGCATCACGGACCACCTGGTAGCTGGGACAATGAAAGGCCCTGCCCAAGGCCCCACCTCCAATATCCCTTTTGGGTTCATCCCCTCCCAGGCCAGAAAGAGACACATTCTTGTCTCATGCAAAGATTTCAGTGTGGGCCTGTAGCTCAGTGGTAGAGCACCGCCCTAGCATGCACATGGCCCTGGGTTCCATCCCAGCACCGAAAAATAAATGTTTTCAGTGACTCTCAACATGCACAGAACAAAATCCAAGGGCCACCCCCAGACCCTTAAATCTCCCCGCACACAGTGTCCCTGTCCCTGGTCCACCAGCCCCACTCGCAGCCCCTCCTCTAGCGATCCTGGGGAGTGTCCCTCTGCAGGGTGTCACTCAGGTAAGCACCCTCCGTTCCCTTCACACGTGTCCACTTTCTGCTTTTGGAACAAAATGCAAACATCAAAAGTCCATATGCCAGTGTACAGGAGCAGGGTAATGAGGTCTCTTTTACTTAAAAAGAAAATAAACTCAGTGTATTAACTAACGTAAACACACATGTTGACCTCAGTCTGTTTCTGATCTATCCACGCACAGAATGGCAACAGAGACTTTGGAGCATGTAAAGCGATCCTTGTCCTGTGTGTGCCAGGCTGGCCTCTTCCTACCTCTGCTCCTTCACGGCCGCATGTAACGGAGCCCATGAGAAAAGAACATGGGGATGGTGCCAGCTGCTGAGGGGAAACTTCAGCCTCAATCCTGGGGGCCTCCTGTGGCAGGAAGGGCACAGATCTGAGCCCCTAGATCCTCTCTCAGCCTTGGGGAGTCTAGATGGAAGTCATACCATGGTAGCTGAGGCAGATTCCTGAATCGCTGTGAGGTACCTGTAGGGATGGCGGGCAAGGACGGAGAATCCCCCGGAGGAAGGTCGCGCTGTGTGTCCTGATGGGGGGGGGCGGGGGGTCCTAGAGTCCCTGGATGGAACTTCAGCGAGTGGATTGGTTCCTGGATGGGAGTTATGGATCCCAGCCACACATGGGGGTCCAACCACAACAAGGATCTCACGAGTGACTTCCTCTGGGGAGAGAGGAAGGAATGCCCAAAGGTCCTTTTGTCTTACACATTAATGTCTAATTTGAACTTGGGTTGGAGGTGGAGGAGGGGAAGAAAGGGAGGCCAGGATGCTGTCACCGAGGAGCTTTCATAAGCCACACACTGGGCCCTTCATCAAACCCCAAACTCACCCTTGTAGCCATGTAAAGATTTACTGAAGCCCTGGCAAGGACTCATTTATTTTCCTCCAAACCGAGTTTAAAAAAAAAAAAAATTTGCATCTGTCCTTAAAAAAAAAATGTGCACATTTGACAAACTGTGTTTGAAAAATCTGTTTGTCCCCAAAGAGGTGGCTGTGTGTTTGGTAGGGAGCAGGGATGTGTGTCAGTGAGGAGACTGTGCTTGGGTCCCTCCCTCCCATGCCCTAGCCAGAGAACATGGAGTCAGACATGCTTTCTTTTCCACTGGGTCCCACAAAGGTGCTTATACTGGGGCCCTTGGCTTTAGAGAGTCTGCCCAGATAGCTGCAAAATGTAAGGAAAAGTATACAAGCTGTTGAGGAAAAAAAAAATCGGCAGCCAGATATTTAAATATCAGCTAGCTTTGAGAAAGGGAGGAAATCTCTGTTTGCTCCCAGCAGAAAAGAGCGCTGACCCCTTCTTTCAATATCTTGAATATGCAAAGAGCTCTTGTGAATCCTTAAAAAAAAAAAAAAGAAGGAAGGAAGGAAACAATAATAAGGGGCTGGAAAGATAGCTCAGCAGTTAAGGCGCTTGCCTGCAAAGCTTAATGACCACGGTTCAATTCCTCAGTACCCACATAAAACCAGATGCACATGGTGGCGCATGCTTCTGGAGTTTGTTTGCAATGGCTAGAGATCCCAGAGCACCCATTCATTCTCTCTCCGTCTCTGTCTCTCCTTGCAAATAAATAAACAGTAGGCAAATGAGCAAAAGAATTCATAATAGGAAAGTGGAGTCACACACTGTTCAATTTTGCCAGTCATCAATGAGATGCAACTTAAAGCACAGAGAAGTGAAAAATCATTCTTCAATCAGCAAGCTGGTGGAATTGCAAAAGAATGGCGGTGCCATTTAGAGGAGGTACAAGCAGTGAGGTCCGTGGTAACCCCTGTATATTGTACGGAGTTTTGGCACGTGAACTCATGGCCCAGACCCACACATCCTCGGTGACCAGCTATTCTACTTTTAGGAATTCCAAGGGTGCAGAAACTCACAGGGGCCCCTCCCAGATGGAGAAGTAGGGCTCCGGCCAGCCTGAGCTTGTCCCTGGCGGCAGCCCGGGCCTCCCACAGCCCGATGTTCTAGGCAGCAGTGCATGCGTGTCCCTCCACGTGAGGACCAATCCAGTGGAACGTAAGATCTGGGAAAAAAAAAAAAAAAGCCACTGCCTGGCTGCTGGCTGGCCTTAGGAAGCAGGGAGGCCAGGCCACAGGTTTCTGAAAACCTGGGTGGGGGGTTGTTGAGGTGAAGCCCACTCTTTAGTAGTTCACTAGAAGTCTCTGTGATGGACGAGCACTCTTCTCTATGCAGGTGAGTGCACCTCTCCTTACAGTCGGGTGTTCAGCCTTAAAACAAATCCCAACTAACATCACCATGCCCACCCCGAGAGCCTTGCTGAGAGAGGCGGGGCAGCTGTGACCATCACAGCTGGGCTTCGCTCAGCGTCCTCACAGACCAGCTTGCCTGAGCACCATGGCAGGGTTACTCCCTACACCTAGGTGGCACGGGGCCAAAGGCCAGTCATGATGGCTCCTTTTGTGCTCTCCTTCCATGCCTCTGGGCCTCAGTTTCCTTATCTGTCCAATAGCAGGCCTGGACCTGTCCCACCAATCTCACAGGGATAGTAGGAGGTCCCCTCGGCAAGATAAGAAGCCAGGATCTACCCCGTGCTTGGGCCTCTAGTAGAGGTCTCTGCAGAGGGTGCCCACCCTGGCCTGTCTGCCCCTACCCTCGGCAGGGGCGCTGGGAGATGAAGACAGTCAGGTTGTCTCAGCTGCCGGGTTGTCCTGGCCTCTGGCATACAGTAGGGGTTTACTATGTGCTGGTCACATGCCACTGGCATACAGTAGGGGCTTACTATGTGCTGGTCACATGCCACTGCAGCCTTCAGTTAGCGCGCTGTGACCTCAGGCCAGAGATGCTGGGAAGTGCTGATGGCAGCCCGTGGTTCCAGAAAGGTGCTCCCTTACAGGTCCAGGATGGTAACTGAGACAGGCATGGAAGGAGGGGGCGTGACAGGCCCCTGAGCCCCAGGGCTGAAAAGCAGCAGGGGTGCTCTTATCCCAGCTCCTCTACACCCTTATCCTAAAGAGAAAACAGCTTCTCAGATAGGACCCAAACAGGAGAGGAGGGAGGGAAGGAGGAAGGAAGGGGAAGGAAAGGGAAGGGAAGAGAAGGGGAAACGAGGGGAAGGGAAGGGAGAAATGGAGAAAGGAAAGAAGGAAGGAAAAGGAAGAAGAGAAAGGCAGGAAGGAAGGAGAAAGCAAGGGAGGGGACGGGGAGCAGAGGAGAGAAGAGCTGGGGAACTCAGGCCACCATCGGCCGAGCTCCTGGTCACAACACACTGTCTTCTGCTCTGACTGACGAGAGTCCCTGCAGACCGGCTGTCCCACATCAGTATTCATGACATCTGTCTGTCCCTATCAAATGCCCCGAAAGGAGCCTCCCCCGGTACCAACGGGCTCTCTCCCCTCTGCCACTCTTTCTTCCCCTTCAAAACAGATTGCGGGACAGATGACCGCATTGTTTTGCCCCATTTCCATCTGAAAACTCCCCTCCCTGTTGGCCACTGGGCGCCCCTATTAAGGGCCTGGCAGCGTGGGGCCACGTGGGGTGGCCCAGCCTCCGGCTCCCCTCCCTGGGGCCTTTCCATCGGAAGAGGAAAAAGGGCTGGACAGACAAAGATGCGGGACATAAATTAAGCCCCGGCTTTTTAAGTTCAAACTGAATCTTCTTTATTTCTCCACAGCTGTCAGAGGAGTGGGGAAGAGACGCAGCAAGGCATGTGTAATGTCTCAAAGAGGAAGGGGGAGAAAGCGAAGCGTCCACCCCGAATGTTCTGTCCGCTGACTTGTGTTGGGGACATTATTTCGGGCCAGTGAACTCCGAGCGAGTCAAGTGTGGAGACGTGGACAGGGGCCAGGGACCCCCCCCCACTGGCTGTCATATCTACCGAAAGCTCACTCATCATAGTCAGTCGGGATAAGAGGGGGACAAATGTCTCACAGACCTGGGAGCCGCCACCAAGCGGGCTCCATGGGGCCAGCTAGTTGGCACTGGCTCGACTGCATGTGTAGACCTGCCATCCTTAGCGTTGGGCCTTCTAGCTCTGTCTCTGGCCTTGGGAAGCCAGCCCTTCAGTAGCATTGAGTCCTAGCTTAGCGAGCAGACCACAGGAAGAGGAAAGAGCCCAGAGGCCAGTTCCTCCTCACCACACTGGAATGAGCAGATAGGAGACAACCCCAACAGAGCAGAGATGTAATCCTGGCAGGTAACTTGGCATCACCACAGCGACACTGCAGCCCCAGCCAGTTACTATTGATATCATGAGGTGCCCACTTGGAGAATGGAGGTAGAGGGGATAGCATTGCCTCCTGCCTTGGAGATGTCTGCCTCACCAAGCCCACAACCCACAGGGCCCAGAACTTAACCTGTTCCTGCCAGAGGGGAAACCACAGAAAGTACGAGGGAGTTCACCCCCTTCCTTCATGACAGATTCAGTGCCCCCCTGCCCCCCCGCCAAAGAACCCTGTCCAGAGGTGGGGGGGCAGCGGCCCGGAGGGTGGCAGATGACTGGGTTCCAGGCGGGCCTGGAAGCGGTGGAACAGCTTCCGGTCCCGCTTTAAACCCCACAGAGGGACAGAGATGGCAGTGTGTGCCAGTGTCCTCATGACCAGCCACACTGGAGTGGGTCACTTGAACCAAAAAAAACCAGCCGGGCATGGTGGCGCACGCCTTTAATCCCAGCACTCAGGAGGCAGAGGTAGGAGGATTGCCATGAGTTCAATGCCACACTGAGACTACATAGTGAATTCCAGGTCAGCCTGGCCTAGAGTGAAACCCTACCTCAAAAAAAAAGAAAAAAAAACCTGTCCAGCAGGGCCCCTCACTCCAAGGTCAAAGCAATTGCCCCTGTACAGACTGACCCAGCATCCCAACAGAATGGTCAAATGATTGTTTTTGAAAGGTGGGGGATGTGTGTGTGTGTGAGAGAGAGAGAAGGAATGGGCGCAACAGGGCCTCAGCCACTGCAAATGAATGCCAAATGCATGCGCCCCCTTGTGTGCATGTGAAGCATTGCACGCTTGCTTCACCATGCATATGGCTACATGGGAACTGGAGATTTGAACAGTTCTCAGTCTTCACCAGCAAGTGCCTTATCCGCTAAGCCATATTTTAAATTTATTTATTTATTTATTTATTTAAATTGTAAATTACTGTGTTTATTTAGGGAGGAATCATAATTTGTGAGGTTTATGTAGGGAAAATTGATATCTAGGAAAAGGCTGAAGCAGTTACACACACAAGTAAAAGATCAGACATAGGGCTTAGCAGTTAAAGTGCTTGCCTGAAAAGTCAAAAGACCCGGGTTCGAGTTCCCAGGACTCATGTAATCCAAATGCACAAGGTGGCGCATGAGTCTAGAGTTCGTTTGCAGCAGCTGGAGGTCCTGGTGTGCCCATTCTCTCTTTCTTTCTCTCTCTCTCTCTCTCTCTATCAAATAAATAAAATATTCATTTTTTTAAAAGATTAGACATACTGGAGAGATGGCTTAGCAGTTAAGCATTTGCCTGTGAAGCCTAAGGACCCTGGTTTAAGGCTCAATTCCCCAGGACCCATATCAGCCAGATGCACAAGGGGGCGCACGCATCTGGAGTTCGTTTGCAGGAGCTGGAGGCCCTGGCGCGCCCATTCTCTCTATATATATCTCTGCCTCTTTCTCCCTCTGTCAGACCAGAGAGGATTAAGAAACAGTGTGTCTGCCTCTCACCTCTCTGCAGGAGTGCTGGGGCTCCAGCTGCAAAGCCTCTGTCCCGTCTTATGTGGGTTCTAGGGATCTAAACTCAGGTCATCATGCTTACACGGCAAGTATTTTTACCCATCTTCCCAGCCCTATTTTCTTATTTTTTTAACGTATGTGTCTGTGCATGTGTGTATGCATGTTCACATGTGTGCTGGTGCACACGTGTATGTGTGTAGGCTAGAGATGCACATCCATGTCCATGCTGACGCATATACGTGTGACTGTGCATGCATAGGTATGCATACGTGGGTCAGAGGAGCCCCAGGCATCCACCTGAGGAATGCCTTCCATACCTTTGGAGACAAGCGCCCTCATTGGCCTGGAACTCACCAATTAGGCTACACTGGCTCTCCAGCCAGCCCTGAGGAGCCGTCTGTCTCAATCTCCTCAGCCCTGGGATGACAGGGACATTAGTACACCAGCATTTTTATATGGTTTCTGGGGCCCAAATTCAGGTCCTCAAGGCAAACACTTTACCCACTGAGCCGGCTCTGCAGCCCACAGCCAAATGACTCCAGCAAGTGAAGGAACTTTTATCACCACTGACCTGGCCCCCATTGTCCCAATAAGGAGGCTGATGCTAGGGAACCCAAGTCCTGCCACTTGGCACTGGGGTTGAGCTCTGGCACTCGAGAGCCCACGGCTGTTTCTCCATTGGTCTCTCTAGGGCCTCAGGCTGACAGGCTCTGCTCTCAGAGGTGGTTCCTTCTGCCTCAGCCAGGGAGATCCCCTGGGTCTCAGTGGCCCTTGGTTCAGTGTGTTTCAGCCATCATTAATACCAGGAAGGGAAGAGGACCCCTTCTCAGTGACACTGAGGTTGCCTTGAAACCAAGCCAGCTTCTCTTCGGCCCAAACAATGGCCTCCAGTGCTCCAGACAAGGGAATTGTCCCTCATCCCAGACGTGGGACTGGAATTGGGTGATGTCCCCATGACAGTCAAACCAAACAGAATCCCTCACAGTATCCATGACAGGGCAGAGGAGAAGATGGGCCAGGCACTGGAAGAGACAATCTTCCTCCCTTTCTACTGACCTTGGTCCTTGTCCAGCCCAGACCTAACCGAACAAATCCTCTTGCATGGCCCAGCACCCATCCAGCCTTGCTGAGAGCCCCCTCTAGGTACCACCCTTCTGAGACACCCTTGTGGGCCCAGATGCAGAAGATGCCAGACCCGACATGCCCAGAATGAATGTGTAACCTCAAGCGAGCTCTGCCTTCTTTCAAGCGTCAGTCTCACCATCTGTACGATGGGCCAAATGCCCATGAACAGTCCACCCCATCACGTCATCATGATCCTAAGTGAGCAAGGTGGAAATTGCCAGGAAATTATCAGCTTTGATCCAGGTCCAAACCAAGGCTGTGTACACACTGACCCAGGAACCTGACGCACACACGGAGCAGAGGTCAGAGAGTCCTAAGCTGGCTGTCCCCACTCTCTGGGGACGGCAGTGTGTGTGCACTAAGGGGCCAAGCAGCCCTTCCAGTCTGTTATTTTTGCATGCGTATGTTTGTGAGTGCACGTGCATATGCACATGTATGTGCTAGAGGGTGGGCTGACACCACATATCTTACTTGATCACACGCCGCCTGATCTATTAAGGCAGGGTCTCTCACTTGAACTCAGAGCTCACTGGTTTGGTTAATTTAGCTAGCCAGTTTGCCCCTAAAGAGTCCTCCTTGTCTCCACCTCCCTCTGGGATTACAGAAGGGCCGCCACACCTGCCTAGTGTTGATGTGCACAGTAGCAATCCACACTCACGTCCTCACGCCCACACAGCAAGCGCTTTCCCGACTGAGCCATCGCCCCAGCCCCTCTCCCATCTTACAATGCCACTTTCCTGTGATTCCAAACCCAAAGGGACATCAAGTGGCCACTTGCATAGTCTGGAGTCATGGCTAGTTGTGCCCCAACCAATGTTACACAAGTGAGCCCTGTGTGTCTCACCCCCTCATGAGCCTCCTCGAAATAGCACAGCAAGGAGCTTGGGCTAGCAATCCACAGTGAGGAGCGAGAAGTTCGGAGGGAAAAGCCCAAGCCCAGTGCAAATGCCACGCTCAGGGTCCCAGGGGAAACCGCTGCGTCGACAGGGCCACCGTCACAGCTGCTGGCCACAGGCTGGGCCTGGGCCTCACGCGTGTTTGAAAATCCGGGAGGGAGGGCCCGAGCGACGGGCACCACAGGGCAGCTGAGCAATCAGGGCTGAAAAGACAACAAGGAACCAGCCAGAGCCTCTCCAGGACAGAATACAGCAGGAGCAAGAGCCTCCGAGAAGCCACCGGGAAGATCACTACATCACCCTCCCCACAGTCCCCCGGGCTGGCATCTCCGGAACATTCAGCATGAGCCTTCCCTGCGCCAGCCACAGTGGAGAGAGCCCAGCCTCTCACAGCCCTGCTCTCTGGCGAGATGAGGAATGCCGTGTAAATTCCCACGCTGCTCCCTGCACCTCACAGCGGGTGCTTAGTCATACGCAAGACACCCCGAGACATAGTCCCAATATCTGCTTTACACAGGAGAGGGGGGTGAGTGCAGATGCCACATCTGACTCGTCACTTCTCTCCTCCTCGGCCTAGGGTGGTCCCAAGGACTTAGCGGACTCTGACGTGTGCTTGCGGAAGATGTCTGTGGACAACAAAACGGGCTGCCAGAGGCCAGCAGCCAACCCGTCACCCCTGACTCGGACACAGGCAGTGGGTCCAGGTTGGGAGAATGTTCACGGCCAAAGACTGGATCGTGGGGGCTGGAGAGATGGCTTAGCGGCTAAGGCGCTTGCCTGCGAAGCCTAAGGACCCATGTTCTACTCTCCAGATCCCACATTAAGCCACACTCACAAAGGTGAGGCAAGCACAAGGTCGCACATGCCCACTAAGTGGCGCAAGCATGTGGCGTTTAATTACAGTGGCTGAGGCCCTGGCATGCCAATTCTCTCTCTTTCTCAAAATAAAATAAAATAACAAAAAAGAATGAACCATGGGCTGGGGACGTGGCTCAGTGAGTAGAATGTTCACATCCCATGCACAAGGCCCTGGGTTTGATCCCCAACACCACATAAATGAGGAGTGAGGTGGCTCACGCCAACACTCAGGAGGTGGAGGCAAAAGGATCAGAAGTTCAAGGTCACCCTCCACTACATAGCAAATTCCAGGCCAGTCTGGGCTCCGTGAGGCCTTGACTCCAAAAAAGAAGAGGAAAGATGGTCTGGTAAGATAGCTCAGTGGCTCGAGCCCTTGCCGTACAAGCAAGAGAACCAGAGTTTGGATCCTCAGTACCCATAAACGTGCTAGATGCATGTGTGACAGGCTGTCTGTAATCCCAGCACTTGGGAGGTGGAGACAGAAGATTCCTGGGTCAAGCCAACTCGCTAGACTAGTGGAAGCAGCCAGCCCTGGGTTCAAGTGAGAGGTCTTGTCTCAGCAAATAAGGTGGAAAGTGATTGGGAAGGACACCCAACATCAACCTCCAGCTTCCACACAGGCACACACATGTACACACATGTACATGCACACCACCCACACGTGCACTCACCCATGTGTACACACACACACAATTTTATTTTAATCAGAAGAAAAAAAACAAACAGATTACTCCAAAAGTGATCATATCCAAAGAAGTGATCACCTGGTGCTGGCCATCCCTGGCATGGCTAAGTTACGTCCTTGAAGCTAATCTGACCTTGACTGGCTCCAGATTGCTGGAAGAGTTGGGTCACATGTCTTTCAGTGCCTATGATTTTGTTTTGTTTTGTTTTGTTTTGTTTTGTTTTGTTTTGTTTTTAATCAAAAGTCAAGGTATAGGCTGGAGAGATGGCTTGGTGATTAAGGCACTTAACTGAGAAGCCTAATGACCCAGGTTCAATTCCCCAGGACCTACATTAGCCAGATACACAAGGTGGTGCATGCCTCTGGGGTTCGTGTGCAGTGGTTAGAGGCCCTGGCGTGCCCATTCTCTCCCTCCCTCTCTCTCTTTCAAATAAATATTTTATTTTATTTATTTATTTGAGAGAGAGAGAAATAGGCAGTGAGAGAGAGAGACACAGAGACAGAGAGAATGGGCATGGCAGGGCCTCCAGAGCTGCTGCAGATGAACTCCAAATGCATGTGGGTCCTGGGGAATAGAACCTGGGTCCTTTGGCTTTGCAGGCAAGCACCTTAACTGCTTAAGCCATCTGTCCTGCCCAGTAAAATATATTTTTTTAACAAGTCAAGGTAACAATGCCTGTTCCCATAGGTTGTAAAGATCAGGGAAAATACGTTCGGGACAGACAAACACAAGCACACACCTGTATGCCAGCTCCCGGGCGTGCTCTGACGTGCACTCAGGTGTACACAGGCATGGATACAGCGCATACACATGCATGTGCGCACACACGTCTGCACGGTGGTCTCTGCTCCTCCCAGGAGGATGCCTCCACTGAGGTACTTGGCATGAATTTCCTCCCAGGCCAAGTCTTTAAGCTGACGCTCTGTCCCTAAGCTGAGAGCCCCGCTGCAAACGCCCCCAATCAAGAAGACATGTCCACTCTGGGAGCAGAGCTGGTCCCACAATCAGATAGAGACTCCAGGCTACTGGAAGCTGCTCAGTATTCATTGCTTTTCTGGAAGACACTTTTCAGGGCCATGCACAAGGCTAGTCTGGCCCAGCAGAGATGAATAGAGCCGGCGGAATCAGTTCCTTGGTGCTCTTAGAGAACGAAATGCCCCCAGCCAGCCCAGCCTCTCCTGCCTCATCCTGACCAGTGCCCTGCCTCCAAACCAATCCCCTCGGGAAGGCCCCCGTGCCCCGAGGACAATGACAGCACCTGCCAGGCCATGCGGTCCCTGGGGAGCCTGGGCCCGTGCCGGAGGCCGGAGCCTGGCATGAGGCCCCCATTGTTTGCCTCCCTCCCTCACTAGTGCTCCTCCATGAAGTGACAGGGCAGCCCCCAGGGTCACCTCAGGGGCACTCGCAGAAGCTCCTGGGCATCTGTCTCAGGCAGTGGGCAGCAGGAGGGGGCTGGCAAGCTATTGTTTGAGCCCAGGGCCACCCCTACACAACAGGAGAGAGGCTCATTGTTCTGAAGCAATCTGCCATGCTCTGACCACCCTATAAACTCCCAGAAAGGGGGGAGGCATCGCAGCATATAGGATACCTAGGTCAGTGCTCAGGAACAGCGCCTGCCCTTCGCTGGCCCGTGCCCGGCCGTCCTTCTTGCCCCACTTGCTGTTATCTGATCTAACGTTTATAGTATTTCTTTTTTTTTTTTTTTAATTTTGTGTATGTGTGTGTGTGTGGTACGCATGCATGTGTGTGAGCCCACATGTATGCATGTGCAAGTATATATTCATGTACAGATCGGGGTCAAAGTCTAGTTTCTTTCTCACTCGCCGCATTCATTTCTTGAGACCATGTCTCTTGCTGAACCTAGAGCTCACTGCTTCAGCTAAGACTAGCTATCTGGAGAGTCCCAAGGGATACTACTCCTGTATCCCCCCTCCCAAGTGGGATAATAGGTGCACGCCACCACGTGCCCTGGGGAATCGAACTCACATCCTCATACTTGCATGGCAAGCGCTCTTCCCACCAGGCCTACGTCCTGCATTCTTAAAATTGCTAGAACCCCCGATGCCCATTTCCCGAGCTCTCCTGGTTTCGGTTGGCAGGGGCTCAGCTTCTCCCAGGCGCTTCATAACTAAAATATGTTGGAACGGGGACACCACGAAGACACACCTACTGCTTCCTGCATGATGTAATGTGACATCTCACTCACCCTCCTTCCCAGCTCTGCCAGATGTCTGTGGGAAAGCTGCCGCTGCCGCCCCTCACTACTCCAGCTAGCATCCAGCGGTGGGGGGTGGCCAAGGCAATTCCCTCGACACTGGAAAATTCCATTGCAGGAAAAAAAAAAAAAAATCTTTTTTTGTGAAAAAAAAAATTCTAAATCAGTGTTGTTAACAAGGAGATTAGTCAACGAGGCATGTCATTTGGGCTCAATAATCCTTGAATGATATCAACCCAGATGATTATGGGCCAAAGCTTGAGGCTTTTGGCCACAGCCCTATGTGATGTGTCATATCCATCCAAAAAATCTGGCAACAAGAAAAAAAAACAAGGTGAGTGAATTCCACTCCCAGTCCATCAGTCCCTGGCAGCCTGCTTCTCCATAAACCAGAGCAGAGCCCCTGCCGTGGTTTGATTCAGGTGCCCCCCATAAACTGAGGTTCCTTGAATGCTAGATTCCCCAGCTGTTGGCAATTTGGGAATGAAGGCCTCCTGAAGGCAGTGTACTGTTGGGGGTGAGGTATGGGTGTTATGGCCAGCTTCCCCTTGCCAATGTCTGGCACACTCTCCTATTGCACTTGTCCACCCTCTGCTCATACCATCATTTTCCCCTGACATCATGGAGCTTCCCCTTGAGTCTAACAACCAAAATAAACCCTTTATTCCCACAAATTGCTCACGGTTGGGTGTTTTCTGCCAGAAAGGTGAACCTGACTGCAACAGTAAAATTGGTACTGAGAGAGGGGTCATTGCTGGTAGACACCTGGCTATGTATGTGGCTTTTGGTCTTTTGGAGCTAATTTTTGAGGAAAGAATGTGGAAGAATTTAAAATCTTGGCCTAAGAGATGCATGGCAGTGCTGTAAGTACAGCTTGATGGACTATTCTGATCAGCAAAGGGTGGACATCACCCCTGGCCAACATAAGGTAATAATAGGAGAGTGTGCCAAACACTGGCATGGGAAAACTGGCTATAACCCATAAGCCTGCCTGCAATAATACACCACCTCCAGGAGGCTTTAATTTCTTTTTTCTTTTATTTTCATTTATTTTTTAATTTTTTTATTGACACTTATGTAATTATAAACAATATCCCATGCTAATTCCCTCCCTCCCTCCCCCACTTTCCCCTTTGAAGGAGGCTTTAATTTCTAATTGCCATCAGCTGGGGAGCCTAGCATCCAGAACACCTAAGTTTATGGGGGACACCTGAATCAAACCACCACAATAACAAATGCAGGAAAGAGAGGGTCGTTGAATTCGCAACAGTTTTGTATTTTGGAAATGGCCATGGGCAGTGTGAAGTAGGCTTGTTCAATTACCTGCATGAAGCCCAATGGAGCCATGAAGATGAACTGTGGGTTGCAGTAGAGACCCAGTGGAGATGCCAGGACTATGGGATGGCTGCCAAGGAGAGCTGCTGGCACCAGATAAAGTTTTCCAGGACTGTGAGTAGCCTAGCTGGAGGGGCAGAATTGGAACTCCAGAGACTTGTCTCTGGTTAGAATTGACTTGGAGACTTGTCGCTGGTTAAGAGTTGTTGGAGTTGGAGCTACAGAGTTTGATGTTTGCCCTGTTTAAATCTTGTATTTGTTGAATATTTCTTTGCTACACCTAATCCCATCTTTTGCAGTATAAATGTTTATTCTGTGCCATTATGGGTTGTTTGTTTGTTTGTTTGTTTGTTTTGGCTTTTCAAGGTAGGGTCTCACTCTAGCCCAGGCTGACCTGGAATTCACTATGGAGTCTCAGGGTGGCCTCAAACTCACAGTGATCCTCCTACCTCTGCCTCCTTAGTGCTGGGATTAAAGGCATGCACCACCATGCCCGGCTGTTTGTTTGTTTTTTGATATTATGGCTCAGTTAAAAGACCTTGGACTATGAAGATGTTTGAACATCATTGGGATCAATGAACACTATGGGGGCTTTTAACATTGGGCTAAATGCATTGGATTTTACATGATGTATGGTTATCAGTTCATCAGGGGTGGAATGTGGTGGTTTGATTCAAGTGTTTCCCCATAAACTTAGGTGCGCTGAATGCTAGGTCCCCAGCTGATGGCAATTTGGGAATTAAAGCCTCCTGGAGGCTGTGTATTTTGTGGGGTGGGTTATGGGTGTTATAGCCAGCTTCCTCTTGTCGATGTTTGGCACACTCTCCTGTTGCTATTGTCCACATGACATTGACCAGGAGGTGATGTCCACCCTCTGTTCATGCCATCATTTTCCCCTCAAGTCTGTAAGCCAAAACAAACCTTCTCCCCCCCACCCCCAAACTGCTCTTGGTCGGGTGTTTTCTGTCAGCAATGTGAACCTGACTGCAACAATCCCAAAGCAATGTTCCTGCTGCTCTGGCTAAGATGGGCTTTAGCTGAACACAACAAAATGGAGAAAAGCAAACCGATCAGAGGCGGAGGCTGTTGAAGGAAGGAGGGGCCTGTATGGCTTGATTCTTTTTTATTTATTTTATTTTATTTTTATTTTTTGAGAGCAACAGACAGACAGAGAAAGAGGCAGATAGAGAGAGAGAGAGAGATAATGGGCGCACCAGGGCCTCTAGCCACTGCAAACAAACTCCAGATGCATGCACACACCCCCCCCTTGTGCATCTGGTTTATGTGGGTCCTGGGGAATCAAGCCTCGAACCAGGGTCCTTAGGCTTCATAAGCAAGTGCATAACGGCTAAGCCATCTCTCCAGTCCCATGGCTTGATTCTTAAGATGAAGACCAAAAGGCAGTTGGTTACCCAGAGGTAGTAAAGTGCTGATTCTAGGTCAAACCTTGCAAGGGCCTTTTGAAGCCATTCCTCCATTCTAAGAGTAGGTGATGCCCTAGTCATGGTCCTAAGCACAAGACTCACTCCACTCTACTCCTCAGGAGCAAGCACGGGACCCATCCACAGTGTCTTCTCAGTTGTTACTTGGAAGAAGGGATGGAGACATGGAGGGATGGAGTGGTACATGGATGAGGGGTGAATGGAAAGATGGATTGATGGGTGGGTGGAGGGATGGACAGATAAAAGGACAGAGACATGGAGGAACGAAGAGATGGGTGGGGAGAGATAAATGGAAGAATGGGACAATAGATTGATGAGTGGGTAGAGGGATTAAGGATGGAGAGATTGGTGAGGGAGGAATGAACAAAAAGGTAGAGATGGGCATGGAAGGATAGAAAGATGGATGGGAGGGATGGAAAAGATGGAAGGTTGGGGAGATGGAGGGATGAAGGAATGCAAGAATGGAAGGGAGATGAACAGAAGGATAGTGAGATTGAAGGATGAGAGATGCATGAAAGAATGGAATGGTGGCTTGAGGGATGGCCGGAGATAGGAGAGAGGCAAGGATGGAGAGTTGGATGGGAAGGAATAATGGAAAGAGGAAGAAGATACAACGTTGGGGAGGCAGGATGAAGAGATAGGTTGATAGATGCATGGGGGAAAAGAGGGCAAGAAGAATGTGGGGGTGGACCACAAGCATGCAAAGGTCCCCCTAATTATTCTCTTGTTCCCATAAATAATGTTTGTCCTATCTAAACCAAGTAGCAGGAGAGAGAGCTGGCCGGCAGCAGGAGTGAGCCATTTCCCTCCTTCCTAGGTCCTTTGTGCCTAGAACCACCTTACCATCATCCTCATAGGTCACCAAGCTGCTTCCCAACCAGCAGGCACCTTCCCTCCCTGGCCCGGAGAGCCCAGCGTGAAGGCTGACCTATATCTATTGTCTGGTGGTAGTCCCCTTTGGCTGGCCAGTGACAGACCTAGAGATGGCACGGGACATGAGGCTGCCAGTGAGACCCTAGAAGGACTGTGAGGGAAGAGCTGTTTTCTCCTTGAAAAATGACATCACCCCAGGAAAGATGCCCTTTTACCCCTTGTCCTGTTGATAGGAGACACGGTAACAGAACCCCCACCTTCCTGCTCCATTACCCTCCTACTTTCTGAGGCCTCCAACACTCCCTGCGCCCCCTCTTGTCAGATCTCTGCTCCACGCAGCCACGAGCACCCACCACCGCCCATCAACTGCTGTAAAGACACACTGATTGTCACCCTCAAGTCAATGAGGAACATGAGACTGTCAGAGGCTCCTGGGCCCGTGTTGCTCTGTCTGTGACCAGGCTGAGCTGCTCCAGCGTCCCCAGTGACAGCCCCACTCTGTTTTCCCTGAGGCCACCAGTCTACAAAGTGTCAACCATGTCCCTGGAGACACAGCTGGGTCTTAAAGGCATAATTTAAAAAAAAAAATGAAAGAAGTCAAGCTTAGGAGATCCTAGCCATATGGATTTCATAATGTGACATTCTGGAAAAGCCAGCCGTAAAGACAGAAAGTGGGTAGACCTGTGACTAGAGGGGAATAAGAAGGGACTGGAGAGATTACTCAGTGGTTAAAGCACTTGCCTGTGAAGCCTAAGGACCCAGGTTCAATTCTCCAGGCACCACGTAAGCCAAATGCACAAGGTGGCGCATATACCTGGAGTTTGTTTGCAGTGGCTAGAGGCCCTGGCATGCCCATTCTCTCTCTCTATCTCTATCTCTCTTTCTCCCTCCTTCTCTCTGTCTCTAATAAATAAATAAAAGTAAAAATAGGGCTGGAGAGATTGCTTAGCAGTTAAGGCATTTGCCTGCAAAGCCAAAGGACCAGGTTCAATTCCCCAGGACCCATGTTAGCCAGATGCACAAAGGGGCACATGCATCTGGAGTTCTTTTGCAGTTGTTGGAGGCCCTCACCCATTCTCTCTCTCTCTAAAATAGATAAATAAATGAAAATATTTTTTGTTTTGTTTTATTTTTTCAAGGTAGGGTCTCCCTGTAGCCCAGGCTAACCTGGAAGTTACTTTGTAGTCTCAGGGTGGCCTCGAACTCTTGGCGGTCCTCCTACCTCTGCCTCCCGAGTGCTGGGATTAAAAGCATGCACCACCACGCCTGGTTCATAAATAAAAATATTTTTAGAAATAAATATATTCTTTTAAAAAAAAAAGAAGGGACATTCAGGGATGAGGCAAGCACTATGTGTCTTGACAGTGGTGCTGGCTATGTGGATACGTGCAGTGTTTGAAATTCATCCAACCAAGCAGAGAGTGGAGCCACAATCCTTTAATCCTAGCACTTAGGTGGACAAGGGTGAATGACAATTTCAAGGCTAACCTGGGCTACCTAGTGAGTTCCAGGTTAACCTGGGCTATACAGTGAGAACCTATCTCACTGCCAAAAATTAAAGGGGGGGCTGGGGTCTGGAGAGATGGGTTAGTGGTTAAAGTGCTTGCCTGTGAATGGCACATGCATCTGGAGTGGCTGGAGGCCCTGGCACACTCATTCTCCCCTGCCCTCTTTCTCCTTCAAATAAATAAATAAAATATTTTTAAAATGTAGGGGCTCAGTCAGAAAAGCGCTTGCTGTACAAGTTTGAGGCCTGAGCTCAGATCCCAGCATCCACATAAATGTTGGGCGGGCAGATGAGCGAAAAGATAGGTGTTATGGGCTGCCTATAACCCCAGCTTGGGAAGCAGGGGACCCCTAGAACAAGCTGGAATCTAGACTTGCCTAATTGGAATGCTGAGTTCAACTGAGAGACCCTGTCTCAATAAATAAACGGGAGAGCAATTGAGGAAGACCCCACTCTGGCCTCCAATGCATGCCCCAAACACATGTGAACACGTACATGCATGCAAAAGGGGAAAAGAGAAAAGTTCCTGCACTGTATACATGGCAAAAAAAAAAAAAAAAAAAAGCTGTACCTCAGATAGATGACATTTCTGTCCTCAATGGGGGAAGGGGTCCCTGGACAATGACTGACAATTTTGGAAGTCATCTTGAGGCTGGTTCACTTTGTGATCAACACATCTCTTCCTTAAAACAAAATATCAGCAGAATCCCAAACTATACATGAGGCTAAAGCAAAGATGCCTTCTTGCTGGGCGTGGTGGCGCACGCCTTTAATCCCAGCACTCGGGAGGCAGAGGTAGGAGGATTGCCAAGAGTACAAGGCCACCCTGAGTCTACATAGTGAACTCCAGGCCAGCCTGAGCTAGAGTGAAGACCCTACCTCAAAACAAAACAAAAACTGCCTTCTCATCAAACCCAAGGTACCCCCAGGAAATCCCAGGACCCCTAGGAATTCATATGCTAACACCCTGGTTAACCAAGGGCACACTGGTTCCACCCGACCCGCAAAGCTGGTGGCCGAGGTGCTTTGTTGGAAGAGGGCCTCAGGCTCCACAAGCCTGAGCATCCCAGGAGCTTAGAGCACTGCTGGACATGGGAAGGGAGCGGAGCCATGTCATAGGCATGTTACCACACAGAGTGGGACCAATCAGCAGCTGGGCAACTGAAAGGTGAAAAGAGGTGGCCATGCACACGCTTCACGGGGTGACCCCACTCAGGTCACTCTGCTGCTCTGGACCACGTCCCCTCAGGGACAGGATGGCAGAAATCAGGGCTGGCCATATTTGATTTCGACTGCTGAGAGAAGAATGAACCTAAGAGATCGAACACTTACTAACAACCCACTGAAAGTCTGGTGGCAGCAGCTGGCCGCACCACCATCCCCCAGTTAGTGCGGGGCTACATCTTGGGGTGGGCTGGGCTGGGAGCCACCTGCATGCCGCCCACCCCGTTGCCTTCCCCTTGACTCATCTGGTTTGACCTGGAGGGCCCACAAGTGACCGGGGACGAAAGAAGAACTCCGATGCTTGATGAAGTTGAAAACTGGCCTGTAGGCCTCCCACCAGCCACCTGGGACTCAGCCCAGCACTGGCCTTGGGCCTGGAAACAGGCCTGAAGCTGCTCAGGCATCCGAACCAAAACCCCTGTGCTGGGCACACATTTTCCAAGCACTTGGAGGATCTGTGAGGTCCTGGGAGGTGGGAGGGTGGAGGTTGTCTCTGCCCTCCCCAGGGCCTTCCACCTTCAGTGGAAGGAGAGTCCAGTTGCCCAGCCAGGCAGGCCATGTGTTTAAAGTTTATAAAAACGTAGCCGGCAAAAATGCGAGTTATTTCAGCTCCCACAGTCACACAAGCATGTGTCTTACCTGGAACAAGTGGTTTATGCAGAAAGAATTTCCCAAATGAGTTCCATATGCTGCTGCTCTCATACAGGGTGCTGCACAGGGGCTGGGGCGGGGGCTGGGGCTGAGCCCTCTCCTCCTCTACACCGCCGCAGCCCTCCGCAGCCCCGGCTGGAGCTGTTTAAACAGAGGACGTAATGGAGAAGGAGCTTGGCAGATTCCAAAGACTGTTTCATTGCGGAGAAATTGCTTCTGGAGCCGGACCAGTCCCAGGTGAGCCCTAGACACCGTCTGTGAAGTGCACCGGTCCTTCCCCCAGGATGCTCACCACAGAGGGCCTCTCCGTTCACCAGCTACTTCCAGTTATTCTGTGGCAGACAAGACCATGTGGACAAGGTCTGAGATGCCTGGGAGTTAGGAGGTGGAGAGCCAAGGGGGTATCTCGTTGTATTTCCCATGCACATCATACAGATGAAGTCACCCACTCCCAAAGAGGGTACCGTTAATCCAGGATTGAAACTCTAGTCAGCCACAAAGAGGAACATGACTCCAGGGGCCTAACTGGGGCTCCCAATGTAGCCAGCCCGGTTAGAGTAGAGAAGCTTTAATGTGTGCCCCTCGTCATGGGGGCTTCCTTCCAGTGCATACAAAAAGTCACCTTCTCTTAGGGGCCCGAGAGGTGAGCTTTTCCATCACATGACCTGAATCCCTCCTCTGCAGCATTCTCTGTACAGTCATCAGTGTCCTTGTTCACTAGCTCATTAGGACTGATTCCCAAAAGAATAGGGACATTTCACGTGTTCACTGTGGTTTCTCCATGCCTGGGACATATGTTATCATATAACAAGTGTCTGGCTCATCATTTTCATCTCTACCACTATCACCATCACCATCTCCTTCACCACCATTATCATCACCATCATCACCACAACCATCATCCATTATTATCACATATAACCATCATTTTCATAACCATTGTCATCACCATCATCACCATCAACACCTGCTCTATCATCACCACCACCATCAGTACCATCATCACCTCCTCCACTTCACCATCACCATCAGTACCACCATCACCTCCTCCATCATCACCATCAATACCATCATTACTTCCTCCTTCACCATCACCATAAGGACCATCATCACCTTCTCCACCATCAGTACCATCATCACCTCTACCATCACCATCAGTATCATCATCAGTACCACTATCACCTTCACCATCACCACCATCAGTACCACCATCACCTCCTCCACCATCACCTCCTCCATCATCACCATCAATACCATCATTACTTCCTCCTTCACCATCACCATAAGGACCATCATCACCTCTACCATCACCGTCACCATCAGTACCACCATCACCTCCTCCACCATCACCATCAGTACCATCATCAACACCACTATCACCTTCACCATCACCACCATCAATTCAACCATCACCTCCTCCATCATCACCATCAATGCCATCATTACTTCCTCCTTCACCATCACCATAAGGACCATCATCACCTTCTCTACCATCAGTACCACCATCACCTCCTCCACCATCACCTTCACCATCACCATCATTAGTACCATCATCACCTCCTCCATCATCACCATCACCACCTCCTCTGCCATTACCTTCACCATCACCACCATCAGTACCATCATCACTTCCTCCTCCACCCTCACCATCACCACCACCATCAGTACTATCACCATCAGTAGCATTATCACCTCCTCCATCATCATCATCACCACAATCCCCATCATCACCACCATCACCATCCCCACCATAACAATACCAGTAACAGCTACCCCACATTCAGTACCAACCATGTCCTGATCAACATGCTAAATGTGAATTTAACCCATTATATCTCCTGGGGCTTTAATTATAAATATCATTGTCCATTACACAGGAAAGGACATTGAGTCATGGGGCTTAGACATTTGTCTGGGCTATAGGACAGAGCTGAAACATGGCTCCAGAAATACCCCCTGAATGACAGGTAGCCTCTCAGACCACTTGGGGCAGCCCTCTGTCCTCATGGCACCTGGCAAAGTAAATGTGTCTCGAGGGAGAATCTGGGGCACAATGAGGTCCAGCCCATTGTGTGGGGGGCATCCATTAGCCACACCAGTCCCCACGATGGTAGATTACAGCTGCTGTGGTTCAGCAGACCATCTGGTACAAGAGCCTGGGCCTGATGACCGGTGGCTCCCTTGACCCCTATACATCTGGTCCTTCTCATTTTTTCTCAGCGCTTAGCACACCATCAGTTCTGATCGTGAGTCCTGTGCTTTGACTCCAACCGGGTGGACCTTGACGTTGGCTCTGAAGCAAGAAGGTCCGCATGCTTAGCAGATAGACCCATGAGCGTCTAGGATGAGTCTCTCTACCATCCATCCACACCTCTACTCACTGGTCATTTCTCTACCTGCTCACACCCCTCCCCGCAGGTTCAGTGTGACCAGAGCTCTGGAGACATTCCAGCTGATGTACCCAAGGAAGTGGAGACGTCAGGATTAAGAAGAGTGTTCAAGTCTGTATGTACCTGATGTCATGTATCCCAGAGAGACTCGAGCTTCCACATCAGAAGACTTAATTAAACTGGGGGCTTTCTCCACCTCTGCGCAGCCTCAATTTCCCCACCACCACACAGTGTCCACTGGAAATTGAGGGGGTTCTATCATTGCATGGGATGGCCTGAGGTTGAGTGCTTTGAGTTCTCAGGTGTTTCTGGGAGTCCTTTGAGAATTTGAAAGAGGCTTATGCTAAAGGTGTGGGTGCAGCTTTGAAAGTGGGGCTGCTCTGAGGTCTTCAGAATTTCTGGGCTGTCTGCCAGATTCTTCTTCCAATTGCATCTGAGATGAGATGTGGTCATACCATACCATACTGGGGCTTCTACAGGCCCCAGTGAGGTGAGTACACAGACACACACACACACACACACACACACACACACTTACACCACAAAGAAAATTTTAAATGAAGAGTTCACTCAGTGACTATCTACGACCTGGGGCACAGGAGGAGACAAGAATGATGATGTCCCCTGCAAAGTCCTGGGACAGTTGTCCCTCCAGCTTCAAACATTTTGCCCAAGATCAAAGAGTGCCTGGGTGCCATGCTGGCCCTGAGCAACACTTCAGGAGCCTCAGAATAATACAAGCCAAGCAGACCACATCCCACCACGGAGGTCCTAGGGTGTGTACGTAACTCCCTGTGGATGCTTTACACGTGAATGATAATGTCTTGAACAACTCAGAGTCGGGGGGGAGGGCGGAGTAGAAGATGGAGAAACTGAGGCACTGGGTGCTAAAGACCTGCCAGAGAGTGGGAAAGTGGCTATGAACCCCTCAGGAGTGAACCAGAGGCACTTCTGGGCCCTCTGGGGTCTGCCTGAGCTGGTGAGCACACAAGGAAACCCAGGAACCAGGGAGAGGCTTCAGAGTGCATGTGTGCACGCTTTGAAGGGAAGAAAGGAACAAAGTGCCAGGTAGGAAAGCCAGGCGCCCAGAGCCAAAGTCAAGGGGAAGCTGAAAGGCAGTACCCCCACCTCTGAAGCTTCCATGGGCAAGTGGCCTTCTGGGGGCTCTCATTTGTAGGTGCCTGACCATCAGAATCACTGTGATGCAGGGACCCTGTGGCTGAGGGGTCACAGCTAATTGCGGGGGAAGGGTTCTGTGAATCAGAGGTGGCTATCATGACCTGTGATCTGATTACCAGATGGGCTCTTTCCCTAAAGTGACAGGAAATTCACATGAGAAGCAAACGTTTTATTTTCGCCCTCCTCCTTCCTACTTCCCTCCTATCTGCCATGGCCCATGAACACACAGCTCCCACATTACTATGAGGACGAGGAAGGGTATTTACAGCCCTGAACCTGTTACCAGCCACACCATCAAAGGCTGAGCCTGGCCCAGGTGACCCCAGGGGCTATTTCAAGATCCGCCCCCCCTTATCTAAGACATGTCTAACTCAAATTCAAGGTGACGGCTATACTATTTCATGTCAGGCCCAAAGAGATGGCTTCCTGTTTTGCAAAGGATTTCTGCTTGATCTCAAGGCATATAAAGATGACTAGGAAATGTCACTCCTGCACAAGGCCAAGGTCATTGCAGGTCTGTTCTCTGCCTATAATTCTACTTCCAAGACCATACTCATTGAACAAATTTATGGGCAGGGTCCGCAAGCTCCTGGGAGACAGAGCATGTTCTTGTCCCAGTTTGCCACTGAAGCTCCTGGTGTCATTGGCTAAGTCACGTGCCCTGTGTCACTTAGCTACTTCTCCTTTTTTCTTCAAGTTTTTAGAGAGAGCACCTGAGACAAAGAGAGAAAGAGACAAAAAGAATTGGCTTGCCAGAGCCTCAGACACTACAATTGAACTCCAGACGCTTGCGCCACCTAGTGGGCATGTGCGACCTTGCACTTGCCTCATCTTTGCGTCTAGCTTATGTGGGATCCAGAGAGTCGAACATGGGTCCGTAGGCTTCACAGGCAAGTTCCTTGAACACAAAGCCATCTCTCTAGTACCACTTAACTACTTCTGTTCCCACCTCCAGCAGTTGCATGTTCCCATCTAAAGTTCCCATCTAAAGCCGGCCTCCCACACCCCCAGCAACACGGCACAGCCCAGGTGCCCAAACCCCTCCCTGGTCTCAAACCAAATTTGCATGTTGCCTCACCTGCAGTCTTTCAACATCATTCCACTCAGAGCCACAGCAGCCCAGCATGGAGGGGGCAACTACAGGTTCTGCTCAGCTGTGGGTGCAGAACCCTGGGCGCCCCGGCCATGCACTGTACATTCATCTGAGCCCCGGGTGAAAATCAGCCTCCCATCCCAGGAGAGCTTCCAGGACAGGGGTAGACATGGAGAGATGAACTCACTGACGTCACTAAGGGGAAGAGTGACCCAGCCTGGTCTGGGCTCCAGGACTACCAGAACCCATACCTCTGAAGACTTCCTTCCTCCCATAGTAGGGTCAATAGTTATGATCTGCATCTGGAATATTCCCAAAGGCCCTATGTTGAAGACTTAGCCAGGAGCGCTCGGTGACATTAGAGGCTGGTAGCAACTTTAGGAGTAGGCCGGGCCTAGTGGTAGGAAGTAAGGTTGCTGGGGGTGTGTCCTTACAGGGGCATATTGGAACCCCTGACCTTCTTCAGTCCTTCTGGCTGCCATGGGGTAAGCAGCTCTCTCCAGCATGTGCTGCCACTGTGACATGCTGTGCCAACATGGGTCCAAAACCACCAAGGGGCCCAAGAGACCACAGGCCAAAGTAGCTCAGACTGTGAGAAGTCATCACACCGTTCTTTGCAGATTAAACAGGTGATTAGGAAGATCCCACCTTCCCTTTCCACTGTCGCCCAGCTGGCTGAGAGAAACCTAGCAAGAGCCCAACCTCCCGCAAGACAACTTCAGCCAGAATGTCCCCACTTCTCTTTTTGAAAAAGAATAGAGAGAGAGGGCTGGAGAGATGGCTTAGTGGTTAAGCGCTTGCCTGTGAAGCCTAAGGACCCCAGTTCGAGGCTCGATTCCCCAGGACCCACGTTAGCCAGATGCACAAGGGGGCGCATGTGTCTAGAGTTCGTTTGCAGTGGCTGGAGGCCCTGGTGTGCCCATTCTCTCTCTCTCTCCCTCTCTCTCGCTCTCACTCTCAAATAAATAAAGATAAAAAACACTTAAAAGAAAAAAAAAAACATGAGGGGCTAGAGAGATGGCTTAGTGGTTAAGGTGCTTGCCTGAGAAGCCTAAGGACCTATGTTCTACTCTCCAGATCCCATGTTAGCCAGACACACAAAGGTGAGGCAAGCGCATGGTTGCACATGCCCACTAGGTGGCATAAGCATCTGTAATTTGATTTCGGTGGCTGAGGCCCTGGCACGCCAATTCTCTCTCTCCCTCTCCTCCCTCCCTCCCTCTCTCTCTTTCTGTCTCTCTCAAATAAAAAAATAAAAAAATAATTGTAATGAGCTAGAAAAGATATCACTCCAAAGAAAGTTTCTATAATACCTCAATTGTTATTACTTTTGTTTCCACTTAAAACGATCATTGTAAACAATGCAGGCTTTGTACTGGCTAGGAAAAAGCTCACTCTCCCAAGCAAATGGGCCCTGCCTGCCTCTGTCTGCACCTAACCCATGCAGAGAAGACAGCCACTTCCCGAGATGCCTGCCTGATGTCCCGGGTCAGGTCCTATCCATGACTCAGTTGGTTCTAGCCTCTCATTGGGTTCTGGAAGGGCGATTGTACAGATAAAACAGAGCAGCAGCCTCCACCACTGCCACGGGGTGGCCTCCATCACCAGTCCTGCTTTCTTTCTGTCTTCCCAGGGCTGGGGACTTGGGAGCTGGACTTGGGGTCAGGAAAAAGAAGTCCTTAGTGGAGTTTGGGGTCACCCACCTCCATTCCAGCCCTCCATGCCTAACCCTTGTCTGAACAGCAATAATAAAGGACATCGTGGGCACAGGCAGTAAGGAAGCCATATAAAAAATAATGCTGACCATTGTCTCTGGGCCTCCTCGTGTACCTCAGGTCAATTGTCACCCTGCTGAGGCAGGTGCCACTATGTCCTTCTACAGATGAGTCACTGAGGCAGGCACGGGGTGAAAAGTGGTCCACAGTCATTCAAATAACAGGTGCCAGAGCCAGGATTCAAATGCAGGCAGTGAGCACCAAGGCTGATGGGGACTTGTGACCCTGGGCCATCAGTCAACAGCCTCCCAAGGCCCCAGATCTCCCCGAGAGGCAAGTGAAGCCAGACAGGAAACACAGGTAGTTTGACCCACTGTCTTTGACAGTCCTGTCACAAGTGTTCCCATAAGCCCAGGTCACCGCCTTCAGTCCTTCATGTCAAGGGAAAGAGCTGGGCTGAGCACTGGAGGCCCTCATCCCTGCAGGGGAAGTGCTCCCTCCTGATGGAACCCATCGCCTGGGCCTTCCCTGAGCACTTTCTTCATCGATGGTGGTGATGACGGTAGTGGGAAGGATGGTGGTGATGGTGATGGTGGTGGTGATGATGGCGGTGATAATTAGAAGGTGATGGCGGTGGCAATAATGGGGGTGATAAAGGTGATGGTAATGGTGATGATGATGAACGATCATGATGATGGCCATGATGGTCAGAACTATGGTGACAATTCTGTTGGTAATTAAATGACAAGGATGGTAATGGTGAGGAGGAGGCTCGTGACAATGACATTCCTATCAAATAGCCCCATGCTCTCTGCTTCACCTTTCTCCTGCACTGGCTGCTCTTTGTCCTGTCACTGCCAAGAGCATACGGGGCTAAATTGTGGTTGTTATTTGTTTGTTTGTTTGTTTTGTTTTCATTTGACAGAGAGAGAGAACGGGTGCACCAGGGCCTCCAGCCACTGCAAACGAACTCCAGATGTGCGTGTGCCCCCTTGTGCATCTGGCTAACGTGGGTCCTGGGGAATCGAACCTGGGTCCTTTGGCTTTGCAGGCAAATGCCTTAACCCTCTAGCCCGGAATTGGCTTTTATTGTTGCTTAAGAAACAGTCATAGCTTTGATGACTTAGGATAACACAAATACATCAGTCTACAGTCCTGGAGGTGAAACCAGTGCCTCTCCTCCCCCACCCCCCAACTCCCCCGGCCTCAGTCAAGGGTCTGGCCTGGCTGGTGCCGTCCGGATCCCTGGGGAGGAGCTTCCACTCTTCCACCTTTCCCAGCATCTGAACCCCGCCTTCCTCCACCAGCTTGTGGGCTGACTCCTTCATGTTCAAAGCCAGGTCCTTGCCTCTCCCCAACTCTCTTTTTCCTCTCCCCACTACACCCTCACTTTAAGGACCCTCGTGATGATGGCATTGGGCCACTTGGACAGTTAAAGGTCATCGCCCCCTCTCAGAGACAATTGATGAGCACCTCCCTTGGACACACAGTACCGTCCCCCACCTTTCCAAGTGCAGACAGCGTCCCGGCATCCCTCCGGCTGCTGAGTCACATTTACTTTGCGAGCAAGTCAGTCCACGCATGCTCCCACTCACCTATCCTCTCTCACTCTTCTCCAGGGCTACTCCTGTCCGCTGCTCCTCTGGCATGCAAACCCTACTTCTTACCTGGTCTCCAGGTGTGGCCACACTTGCCTACTGCCTGCTGCACCCAGCCCCGCTCCTGCCACTGACACTACCTCCTCTACCAACCCCTAAGTGCCTCTTCCTTCTGGGCTGGGCTGGAGTCCTTCTCCGGCTCCCCATTCCTCTGACTACCCTGTCCGTTGGTGACACGCCCACCCCAGCTATAGCTTCTCTCCAAGCTTCCCCTGCATGTCGCTTGTCTTCAATGGAGCTTCAGATGGGGTACGACACTCCTGGGGCCGCTGCAACGAGCAAAGATAAAGCAGGTGGCTTCAAGGAACACGCTTCATCCCCTCTCACTTCTGGATTCTAAAATCAAAGGGTTAAGCCTGGCGTGGTGGCGCACGCCTTTAACCCCAGCGCTCGGGAGGCAGAGGTAGGAGGACCGCAGTGAGTTCGAAGCCACCCTGAGACTTCCCAGTGAATTCCAGGTCAGCCTGGGCTAGAGTGAGACCCTACCTCTACAAAAAATGGGGGTGGGGGGGGTTCAGCAGGTCTAGCCACAGAGAAAGCTCTAGGGGACGGTCCTGCTTGCCTCTTCCAACTTGGCTTGACCTGTAGACCCATCCCTCTTGCCCCTGCCTCTGCCCTCAGTGGGCTCCTCACCAGCCACACTTCTGTCTGTCTCTCCTTGGGTTAGTTACCTTCGAGTATCTGTGACCAAAATACCCAAGAGAACAGCTTGTGGAAGGATTATTTTGTCTCAGACTATTCTGCCCCATGGTCTTTCCACCTCATGTACTTGCCTTCAAACCTCATGATCGTCCTGCCTCATCCTCTTTGCCATGTACCCACTGGCTCAGGGGTAGGGACACAGGAGGTCCAAAACAGCGTATGGACCACACATGGCCAAAAAAGCCAGTGGGATGGGACACCCATGGTGCTGCCATTCTGGGAGCTGCCACCTCCCCTGGTATCTCAGCTGGAACTTGCTCTGGTAGGACTCTAGAATTTTCCCTGAGCCTGATGGTGTACATCCTTAGGCATTTTAGAAAAAAGACCTAGGAGCCATCCAGCTGGGGGCAGCCACTCAGTTCAGACACTGGAAGGACGTGGTTGTTGAAATCCAGCATCTGGACTTCCCGTCTCTCCCTGGCTGCCAGGGGCCCCTGGAGGGCTTGTGGGCAGAAGCAGCCCACAGGCCCTAAGACAGACACACAACTCTCGTCTGATTGCCTCATCTCCCAGAGGACTTTGATAAATGGCCAGATAGGCCACTAATTCCTGGGTGCTGCAGGGGAAAGGAGAACCAGCCTTCATGAAAATGTGCCCAGCTCCTTATCACATGGTCCCTGCACAAATTGCCAAGAACAGGTTTACATCACCCCCTCGGAGAGCTGCACAGAGTCCGCTAACGTTAATGGATTTGCTCTAGTCAAGATAAAGGGCCATCGCGTCCTCCATAATACAGTAATTCATTTTACAATCAGATTCAAAGGACGTGCTGGGGTCAGGGCTCGGGCCAGCCACTCCAAGCAAGCCAGTCTTCCCAAGATATAGCATCCTGGACTATTCCACACAGAAAAACTTCAGTAAGGACGTCATTGTCACTAGAAGAGGACCCAGAGGATTGAGTTCAAAACCCAATGCCTGTCAACTGTGCCTGTCTGTGAGGTGTGCTTCCGTGAGTAGATGGTTTGACCACTCTGAGACTAAGTCTACTCATCTGTGAAACTGGATGACCATTGGAACCATCTTCCATCACTGTTTTAAGACTGAAGTGTGACCCAAAGCACAGGGAAGGAAGACACAAACAGTGACTGTGACTCTGTGACCAGCAGTGGGATTTGGATAACTGTGGGTTGCAGATAGGAGCTCTGGAGTTAGAGCCCTAGTTTCAAATCCAAGCTGGCTTCAAATCCAAATCCACTGGCTGGGAGACTCTAGCAAGTTACCTCACCTGTACCAGGCTGGAGTGTATCCCCTTTGGGGTACAAGTGTGGGAAGGAAACAAGGAGAGACTTGGGGCCAACATTTGAAGGATAGGTATGAGAAGGGGAGGGCCTGTTTGGGGTGTAGAGGTGGGCACCGGAGTGAGGAAGACAGTCCAGGCCCCAAGAGGGAGCAATCTAGGCATCAGGATAAAGCCAGCTCCAGGATAGCAGAGACCCTGGGGTGGGAGCTACCAGAAGAAGCGGGCCAGGTTCTGGGGAGCCAGGAGCTTTCATAATCAGAGGAGGCCCTGTAAAACAGTGCAAAATTGTCAGCAAAAAGCAACACACAGCTGGAGAGATGGCTCACTGGTTAAGTTGCTTGCCTGCAGAGCCTAACAACACGAGTTCAATTCCCCACTACCCACCTAAAGCCAGATGCACAAAGTGGCGCATGCATCTGGAGTCCATTTGCAGCAGCAGGAGGCTTCAGCACACCCATTCTGTCTCTCCTATCCCTCCTTCTGCTTGCAAATAAACAAATAATTTTTTTAAAAAGCAGGGCTGGAGAGATGGCTTAGCTGTTAAGACGCTTACCTGTGAAGCCTAAGGACCCATGTTTGACTCTCCAGATCCATATAAGCCAGACACACAAAGGTGAGGCAAGCACAAGGTGGCACATCCCACTAGGTGGCGCAAGCATCTGGAGTTCGATTTCAGTGGCTGAGGCCCTGGAGTGCAAATTCTCTCTCTCTCCCTCTCTCTCTCTCTCTGTCTCTCTCTCTCTCTCTCTCTCTCTCTCTCTCTCGCTCCCTCTCTCCATCTCTCCCTCTCTCCCTCTCTCCCTCTCTCCCTTTCTCTCTCTCTTTCTCCTCTTAAAAAAAAAATCAACACAGGAGGATGAGTATAGTCATGATTTGAAGGTGAAATTCTCCCACAGACTCATGTGTTTGGACACTTGGTCTCCAGCTAGTGGCACTGTTTTGGGAGGCTGTGGAACATTTGGGAAGCTGGCGGGTGGGCACTTACTTCTGGCCTCATCTCTGCTTCTTGATCCATCAACATGTGAGGAGCTCTGTGCGCTGACGTGTACAGGATTGGGCCCACCAACTGTCCATCATGGATGAAGGAGGGGCTTATGAGGCTCCCTGAGGAGCCATTGGCAGTTTCTTCACCGGTGTGGCCACTGGCAAGTTGCCCATGCACCAGTAAATAGGAGCCACGCGCAAAGCAGTACTCATGCAAGCAACCCCAGTGAGACTCATCAGACCACAAAAAAGAATAAAAGGGGGCTGGAGAGAGATGGCTTAGCGGTTAAGGCACTTGCCTGCAAAGCCAAAGAATCCCTGTTCGACTTTCCAGGACCCATATAAGCCAGATGCACAAGGGGACACATGCATCTGGAATTCATTTGCAGTGGCTGGAGGCCCTGACGAGCCCATTCCCTCCCTCTCTCTCTCTCTTTCTCTTTCTCATAAGTTACAACATATATATATATGGAATGCAAGAAGGTAGGAGGGCGACTTGCTGGAAAGAAGCAAGGGTTCAATGGGAGGGGAATAAGAGAGGGTAGTGGGGTGAATATGATTAAGATACAGCTTATTGGGGTAGAGAGATTGCTCAATGGATAAGGCATTTGCCTACAAGTCCTAACAACCCAGGGTTTGAGCCCCCAGTACCCACAAAAAGCCAGATACACAAAATGATGCACGCATCTGGAGTTCATTTCCAGTGGCTGGAGGCCCTGGCATGTACATTCCCTTTCTGTCTCCCTCTGAGTCTGCCTCTCTGCTTAAAAATAAATAATATTTTGTTTGTTTGTTTTTTTAATGAGAGAGAGAATTGGCACGCCAGAGCCTCCAATCACTGCAATTGAACTCCAGATGCATGTGCCACCTTGTGCACATGCATGACCTTTCACGTGTCACCTTGTGTGTCTAGATTATGTGGGACCTGAGGAGTTAGACATGGGTCCTTAGGCTTCGCAGGCAAGCATCTTAACTGCTAAGCCATCTCTCCAGCCCAATAAAAAATATTTTAAAAAATACATCATATATGTGTGTGAAATTGTCAAATATAAAAATAAAATAAATGAAAAGATGTGAAGAGCTCTGACCTCACACTCTCACCACCATAAACCCCATGATGCCTTTCCCACCATCATGGACTGTACCGTCTCAAACTGTGAGCCCAAGTAAGATCTTCCTCCCTTAAGTTGCTTTTGTCAGGCATCTGGTCTGAGCTATGAGAAAGCTACTACTTCAAGAATTTACTAGAACAGAGAGAGATCATCATCAAGATGGCAGACATTGAGAATGCCACAAAACACAGAAAAGTACCTGAGTGTTTTTTAACTGCTCAGTCCACTTACATAATGCTGTTTTGGTTTGGGGGCTTCTTTTATGAAAGAGAGAACGAATTAGCATGCCAGGGCCTTCAGCCACTACAATTGAACTCTAGACACATGTGCCGCCTTGTGAACTTACGTCACCTTGTGCGTCTGGCTTATGTGGGACCTAGACAGTTGAACCTGGGTCCTTAGGCTTTGCAGGCAAGTGCCTTAACTGCTAAGCCTTCTTTCCAGCCCTGGCTGTTGCTGCTGTTGTTGTTGTTGAGTTTATTTTTTGTAATTGGGTTACATATATATCTATCATCTCTCTTAACATGACAATATTATTTTGACTGTTTTTTCTGAAGAAGATGAATTTTTCAGTCAGGCTCTTGGTGGGGTGCCTAAGATCTGACACATGGATGAATTCAAGCAGTTTCATTTAAGATGCTGACTCTTCAAACATTCTACTAAGACATAAGATAATTTTGTATCTTGAAGTTTCTGCCACCTTTTTCTCCTTTGGGCTTATTTTGGCTCTGTAAAGCTATCTCTTGCCATTACATTTAGTCTTGGAGTAATCAATAATTTGGAAAGCTATTCAGAAGGAATGTGAAACTAAGGCAGAGGCCAAAGTGACTCCAAGGCTGGATAGATGGCTCAGTGGTTAAAGGCATATGCCTGATGGCCTGGGTTCTATTCCTCAGTACCCATATAAAGGCAGATGTACAAAGCAATACATGTGTCTGGAGTTTGTTTGCAGTGGTGCAGGACTTGGTGTGTCCATATGCATTCATTTCCCCCCCCACACACTCTCTCTCTCTCCCCTTGCAAATAAATAAAAATATTTTTGTCACTTTCCTACGTGCAGAACATTGATTCAACAGTGGATACGTCATAGTGGCATGTCCACGTCTTCAGGCAACTCTGGATTGGCCCCTGTCTGGAACCTTCCAGCTGTATTGGGACAGGAGGATCACACCTGTCACACACTTGAGGAGCAGGGTGGTCCTTTGGGATGCAGACTCGGGCCTTGCCCATAGAGATGCTTTGTGCGTTTGTGTTTTCTGGAAACCCAGAAACTTCAGAACTCATTTTTTTTTCACCATGGCCCACCAAAAAAAAAAAGAGAGAGAGAGTGTGTCCTTAAGAGATGATTCAATGGTTAAGGCACTTTCCTGCAAAGCCTAATCCTAATGATCCAAGTTCAATTCACCAGGACCCACATAAAGCCAGATACACAAAGTGGCACATGCATCTGGAGTGCATTTGCAGTGGCTAGAGGCTCTGTCGCATTCTCTCACTCTCTCCCTCTCCCTCCCTCCCTCCCTCCCTCCCTCCCTCTCTCTCTCTCTCTCTCTCTCCCTTCCTTTTCTCTGTATTTCTCTGCTTCCAAATAAAAACAAGTAAGTAAGTAAATAAATAAATAAATAAGAGTCTAAACAAACTCTGACTTTTTATTTGAGAAAGAGAAAGAGAGAATGGGCATGCCAGAGCCTCTGGCCACAGCAAACAAACTCCAGATGCATGGCCACCTTTGTGCATCTGGCTTATATGGGTGCTGGAGAGCCAAACCGGGATCCTTTGGCTTTGCGGGGAAATGCCTTAACCACTAAGCCATCCCTCCAGCCCCTAGACTCTGACTTCTAATGGTCCATAAGTAATGCTCATTCAGTAGAAACTGTACTTCAGAGTTCAGAGGCTGGAGGTGAGGCTTTGTACTGGTTTATATCGATTGTCAACTTGACAGGACCTAGAATGACCTGTGAGGGACTCTGTAGATGAGGTTAGCATCTGGAAATGCCTCTGAAGAATTATTGATTAGTTAACTTAACTGCAGGCAGCACCATTCCACGGACTGGAGCCCTGTACTAGATGAAAAGGCGAAATGGGCCAGGGAGATGGCTCAGAGGTTGAGTGTTTGCAGCTTGTGCATGAAGATTTCTTGGGCCAGAGACCACCCAGTTTTATTCCCTAGAACCCACATAAAAAGCTGTGCATAGCCACACACATCTGTAACCCCAGTCTGTGGGGTGGGAGACAAAAAAAAAAAACAAAAAACACGAAAACAGGGAATTCCTAGAAATCATGATGCATAGTGATTCCAGATAATACAAGGATGAGTGATAAGAGAAAGATGGCAGATGCACTCCTCTGACCTCTGCACACGGGCCCACTTGCCGAGCAGCAATGGGCAGCACTCTGCTTCCTCGCTGCGCTGAATGCGACCAGCCACCTCAAGCTCCTGCCACCACGCCGTCCCTGCCATGATGGACTGGGGCCTCCAGCTGTAAACTGAAATAAACCCTTCCTACCTTAAGCTGATTCTTGGCAGGTATCTTGCCCCAGCAACAAAGAGGTAACTAAAGGTGGATAATGTTGCGCCCCAAAGAAACCATATATTGTTATTAGAAAACTTTCAGTGCCAGGAGTGGGATGCCTTCCAGTGAGTTGTTGGCCAGGGAGGTCACTGATGCCCTCAAACCATGACAGGCTATTGCCAAGGCTCTTGGTTGCCCTCCAGGACTAGACAGTAAGACCCTGTTGCTGAAGACTCCACATGCTTGGGCTGCAAGGCCACTGAGAAATCACACTGGAAGCTGAGCTAGAAGCACACCTTCTCCTTGTTGACTAGTTGTCAGGATTCTGGAAAGACCTATGCAGACTGTGGGGGGAGAAAAGTCATCAATGGTGTTGATCCGCAGTGGACCCTGTAAGCTTCATGACTGGACAGCCAGGCCAAATATAGCAACTGGTGCAATGGTGGCATGTCTGTTATGGGGGAAACTAGCTGCTCTGTGATTGGACTGAAGACCCGCTTCATGGGTAGGAATTCATGCCTGGTACTGAAAACCCAATCAAAAGCCTATGAGGTCATATCCCTAGGAGGGAAACTGCTACTGTTTTCTGGCTAACTGCATATATTATTCCCACCAAACTGCCTGCTACTTTGGCTGGAGAAGCTTCTCTTTCCGGATGGTGGTGACCACTGGAGTGACTCAAAACTCACCATAGTGCTGAGAAGTGACAGTGGAGTGTTCAATACTAAGTGAGACGTCTCTATCACACCCTCCAAGGCTCAGGGGCCATTGTGGAAGAGGTGGAGAGAAAATGTAAGAGCCAAAGGAAGGGGAGGGCCGCTGATAGTGTTGTCTTCCACACACAAAGCGGCCTTTATATCTGTGAACTCACAGTGCCTGATGCACGTATACAAGACCTGCACCAGAAGAGGATAAAATGACAGCATCAAAATAGAAGAGCGACAAGTTGGGAAGAAGGGATTCTGTGGAGGGAGAAAAGTGAGGGGAAAGAAGAGTGGTGAGGGGATTATGATCATGGTTTTGTCTATACATATGGAAGTTGTCAATCAAAAGTCTAACGACAACAAAAAAAAAAAAAAAAGGAAGGTCGCTGATACAAGAATCTTTGCTCTGGAGCAGATTAAAAAAATCTCAGTGTCTTCCTGAAGTTAGAAATGGAAACAAAACAAAAGGAAAGGCACACCATGAAATTGAGTAAGGCTCAACCGGCAGTGGTCCCACAGAGCAGCCAGCTCTGACCGCCCAGGGGCCCTCGCCTGCCCCATGTGCTTCCCCCACCAAGCTTGTCCTCACCTCTCCCATGACTGGTTGTTTCCCAGGACCCCTATTCTTCCAAAGCAAAGCCAAAATAACCCTCTGCTAACTCAATCCTCCCCTCCACAATGTCGCAGGCTTAGTGGAGAGTACAAGCGAGCCCAGATGCTCCATGTTGAGCAGTAATTAATCCCCAGCACATCTGGGATCCACACAGCCCAGAGAACAATATGGTTTACAATTAGAACCCAGCACACAGTGTAGGAAACGTGAGACAATGCGTCACAGTCCCCCAGGTCTATGCTGCAGGAAAGCCAATGGGTTGACATAAAGACTTGCCTTTAAGCTTCCAGCCATTGGAAGGCAACTTTGGAGCTGGGGTGATGGCTCAATGAGTAAAGTGCTTGCCGCACAAGCATGGGGACCTGAGTTCAAATCCCCCAGCCCATGTGAAAGCTGGGAGTGACAGCTATGTGCCTGTGATCCCAGCACTGGAAAGGCAGAAACAAGAGGATGGTTTGGCTAGTGGTGAGCTCTAGGTTCAGTGAGAGATGCTGTCTCAAAGAATAATGTGGAAAGCAACTAAGGAAGAGAGCCACATTGACCTCTGGCCTCCACATGCATGCACATGCACCCCACACATATGAACATGCATATATATGCATGTGTGTGTATATATGTAGATATATATACCTCTCTTCATACACACACACACCAGACACATGCAAAAAAAAAAAAAAAAGCAGAGTAGTTCTCTGTCCCAATCCTCATCCTGTCCCTGCCACTCACTGTCCTGGGAACAAAAGATCAGTCACTGGGGAGAGCCACCTATCACCCAGGAGCTTCTCATGAAGAAAAAAAAAAATCAGCTCTGGAAATGCTCAGAAAACATTAAAGAAGCAAAATGCATTTGGCGTCATTGCAATCTGGGGACACACATCCACTTTGTCCGGAGCCACAGTAGATAATGCATCTGCTCATTGAATTAGGTGCGGGAAAATGGAAAATCGCTGAAATTCATGGCTGAAAATATTCCATTTCTGAGCAAACGCTGTTTACTGTTAAAGGGGGAAATGGTCTGTCTTATCCATGAATAAAGGTAATTTGGGGAGACTCTGGATACATGGAGTGAAAGATAAAAGGGAAGACATGTTTAGACATATGAGTTTGCCCTCCAATTCCTGCAAAGATGCAGAGATTTGAAGTAAATCAGCCAACTAATGAAGATTGAAAAGTTGCAGAACGCAGAGAATGATGTCATGCTGTCCCAGACTCACCAGCGACACGCAAAGGGCCTGCTGATAACGTGATGCCAGCCCAGCTGTCGCACCTCACAGTCAGGTGACCACAGAAGACAGCTGCGGGCGGCCGGGCTTCCCCCGCCCTGTCCATTCTGACACATGACAGGAGTCAACTTTCAAAGGCTTTGAAGCAAGCTTACCTGCCATCAGCTATGAACCTGGCACATGGTCTGAAATCTGAGATCTCCATCAGGTCAAAGGATCTGCCAGATACGTAGTGGAAAGAGAGTGAGCCGAGACCTGTGTTTTGGGGAAGCCATGAGGCATCTGGGCTGGTGGATCAAGAAGATGGCTCAGTGGACCACCTAGGACCTCCCTCCCAGAAAACTGAATGGATCATCGCCCATAGTGTTACACAGCTGGGTACAGGGCCCTAATTACTTCCCCAAGCCCTTGCCTTCACATAGCATCAACAGATGGGTTTCAAATGTAGGGCCTCAATCTATGAATGTGGGGTACAGCTCTCTCCTGGGAATTGGAGGGGGCGTGCACAGCTCAGTCTGAGCAACCTCTAAATATTCCAGCATATGACTTCTAAGAGCAAGGACATTTTCTTTTTCTTTTTTTTTTTTAATTTGAGAGAAAGAGAATTGGCACGCCAGGGCCTCAGCCACTGAAATCGAACTCCAGACACTTGCACAACCTAGTGGGCATGTGTGACCTTGCACTTGCCTCACCTTTGTACATCTGGCTAATGTGGGATCTGGAGGGTCAAACATGAGTCCTTAGGCTTCACAAGCAACCCAAGGACATTTTCTTACATAACCATAGATATTTACAAAATTCGGAAAATTTCCTCTTGAAACGATACTAGTATCTAATGGAGAATTCTTGCTCAGACTTTACTAATTGCCCCAATAGTATTCCTCATGAATTTTATTTCAACATAAGATCCATTGTTGCTTTCAGTGCCCTGGGCCATTCATTTCCTTAAAAATTCACCATCCCTCCATTGAGCTCATGGGATCAACCTTTTGAAGAAGAACGTCAGATGTTTTTGTCCGTCCAGGGTTTCCTCACGATCGGGTGGAGGCTGTGCACCTTTGGCAGAGACAGCACACAGGATTCATGCTACGTCCCCCAGCTGGGGCTCATAAGGAGTGAGGTCCCAGTGCCCGTGAGGCTAACCTTTCTCATTTGGCAGGGGAAGGTTTCTCACTGTGGAGGCTGGAGGCTGGAAAGTGTCTCCCTCTGTAGAATCACCATTCTTCCCTTGGGAAGTGCTGACTCAGCTGTGGGAAGACACCGTGAGGCCTTTTTAAAGAGCCTGCTCCTAGCTGGGCGTGGTGGCACATGATTTTAATCCGAGCACTCGGGAGGCAGAGGTAGGAGGATCGCCATGAGTTCAAGGCCACCCTGTGACTACATAGTGAATTCCAGGTCAGCCTGAGCTAGAGTGAGACCCTACCTCGAAAAACCAAAAAATAAAAATAAATAAATAAGAGCCTGCTCCTTCTTAATCTTTCGCCTAACAGACTTCCTGCTGCTAACATCATTTTTGTCTGAAGCATTCATGTGCTTGCAGTCTACAAACTCTCCTGTTCCGTCGTCAGCCATTAGCTGCGTCCCACGGTGTGGAAGAGCTGCCTTACGCGTCCATCTGCCAGTGGGCCTGTATTGGAACACCTGGGCTCATTCTTTTTTTTTTTTTTTTTTTTTTTGAGAGCGACAGACACAGAGAGAAAGACAGATAGAGGGAAAGAGAGAGAATGGGCGCGCCAGAGCTTCCAGCCTCTGCAAACGAACTCCAGACGCGTGCGCCCCCTTGTGCATCTGGCTAACGTGGGACCTGGGGAACCGAGCCTCGAACCGGGGTCCTTAGGCTTCACAGGCAAGCGCTTAACCGCTAAGCCATCTCTCCAGCCCGGGCTCATGCTTTTGTCACTGGACCATGAGCTGTCACGACCGAGATGCCTGCATGGAAGAAGCAAAGGGAAGAAGAGGTGAGACTTGGCACAGGCAGCCAAAATAGAGGAAGAAGATTGTGCCAACGGAGTGGCACAAAGGGATCCTTGAATTTTGAGGGAGCCATGAGGCATCAGAGTCCTCAGCTTAGGCCAGGGAAGTGGGGGCCTTTCAAGCTGGCTCCCCAGTCCAGGACTCCAGGCTTGGACTAAGCCTTGTTACTGGCAGTTTGGGTTCTATGGCTGTAGCGAGCCTGTGGTGGGACTTCTTATGACCAATTTCCCTCATAAGTTGTGGTGGTTTGATTCAGGTGCCCCCCATAAACTTAGGTGTTCTGAATGCTAGGTTCCCAGCTGATAGAGATTTGGGAATTAATGCCTCCTGGAGGGAGTGTATTGTTGGGGGCGGGCTTATGGGTGTTATAGCCAGTTTCCCCTTGCCAGTGTTTGGCACACCCTCCTGTTGCTGTGATCCATCTTATGTTGGCCAGAGGGTGATGTCCACCTTCTGCTCATGCCATCGTTTTCCCCTGCCATTGTGGAGCTTCCCCTTGAGCCCGTGAGCCAAAATAAATCTCTTTTTCCCAGAAGCTGCTTTTGATTGGGTGATTTCTACCAGCAATGCAAACCGGACTACAACATAAGTCTTCCTCATTTCTCCACATATTCATCCATCCATCTATCCATTCATTCACCCATCACTCTATTCCACCTATCTGTCTACCTATCTGTCATCCATCCATCCATCCCTCCATCAGTTATCCGTCTGTCCACCTATCATCACTCTGCCTTTATCTATGCCTACACATCACTCCTACTGGCAGTATAGGCATCAGTTCTGTCTCTCAGGAGACCCCCCCGACTGATACTATTGACAGACTGGCATTAGAACGCGTTGCTGTGGGTGCCAGGGGCCTCCTCGTGTGAGCTGGCTGAGGTCACCTCCCCTCTAAGGAAGCCTGTCCTTCAGGCTCGGGCTGGTGCCGATGAGCCCTGACACTCACTCTCCGCACTCTCTAAAGCCACTGACTGTGTCTTCTCCCCGCTGTGTGAAGCTGGCTGAAGACAAAACTTAGGGGTGGCCGGGGGCGGGGCTGGGTGTGGTGGAGACCAGCATCTGACGATAATCCCATCCGAGAAAGAGAAGAGGAGCTTCCTCTCCAGTCACGTGGGAATCTCCTCCCTGGCCTGGGATGAGCTTTCGTAGTGGGTGGGAGACAAGGGGAGGTGGGGGACGTCCGTGGAGGGACGGTGTGAGGGAGAGTGCTTGTGACTCCATAGCCTTGGGAAGCAGCAGCCTCCAAGGGGAGAATAGAGTGCCCACATGGACTGCAAGGTCGCAACCTGAGAGTACATGGAACTAGATGGTTCGTGATTATTGGTCCCGAAGGCCTGCTAGGAACATGCAAACATTTCTGGGAGACATGGAGAGGGTAGCAGGACAGAAATCGCTGGAATCTTTTCTTTTCCTGCTTCCCAAGGGAAATATGCGTCCACTGATCAGGACCAGGAGGGAAGAAGCCAGGCCCTAGCACCAGGCCTCCTGGAATCCAGCAGGAAACCTTGGTATTGTCCCCATGCACTGCTGTGACGAGGACCCAGCGGCCACAGGGAAGTCGGTATGACCCATCCCAGAATGGGTGGGTGATGTGTCACAGAGTCGGTTCCCAAGGCCCAAAGCGTTTGTGGGTGGCAGGTGCAAAGTGCTCCTCAGGTGCCTTCAGGGCACATAGTCTGCAGACATACACCTTCACACACACACACACACACACACACACACACGAGCACATGCCAGGGTGAGCACCAGTGGCAGGCTTGGAACAGGACTCACACCTGGCCCAGGAGTTGCTACCATCAGGAGACACAGCAGACAAGAGAGATGTCACCTTGTGCATCTGGGTTACGTGCATCTTGGGGAATTGAACCTGGGTCCTTTGGCTTTGCAGGCAAGCACTTTAACTGCTAAGCCATCTCTCCAGCTTTTTTTTTTTTTTTTTTTGGTTTTTCAAGGTAGGGTCTCACGCTAGTCTAGGCTAACCTGGATTCACTATGTAGTCTCGGGCTGCCTTTGAACTCATGGTTATCCTCCTATATCTGCCTCCCATAAAGGCAATAGAAAAGGAGAGAGAGGGGAACTCAGTAGGATAGTATTGTATATATGTGAGTAGAAGAACAAATCACTGGGGCTGGAAAGGCCTAAGTGAGGTCAGGGGAAGAGATTGAGTAAAGGAAAGGTTGGGGAGGGCTCATCAAAATCTAAGAGGGAATGAATAAATCATATGGACACCTACTTTTTTGGACAATGGCACCCCAAAAGCCATACATTGTTACTAGAAAAAATTTCGTGCCAGGAATGGGATACCTTCCAGTGAGTTGTTGGCCAGGGAGGTCCCTGATGCCTCCAAAACATTACAGACCATTGCTTAGGCTCTTGATTTCCCACCGAGAATAGATAGTAAGACCCTATTACTGAAGACTCTACAGGTTTGGGCTTCGGGGCCACTGAGAAATCCTGCTGGAGCTGAGCTGAAAACCTCCTCCATGTAGACCAGCTGACAGCTGGAAAAAGCTACACTGCATACAGCTCCATGGGAGAGAAAGAGAAGTCACCAGTGGACATAAACAACAGTGGACACTGCACGCCTTAATTTGGGCCAGCCAGGCCAAATGAGCCAATGGGTGCTATAATGGCATGTTTGTTATGGGGGGAAACCAACCTCTCTCTAACTGGACTGGAGACCCACTCCACAGGCGGGAATACATGCCTGATACTGAAAACCTACAATGGGGTAGTCATGAGCCCTAGGGGTGTAACATCTGCTGCTGACTGGCCAAATGTATATACTATGCTCAGGCTGGATGGATGGCTTAGTGGTTAAGGCACTTGCCTGCAAAGCCAAAGGACCCAGGCTCGATTCCCCAAGACCCATGTTAGCCAGATGCATAAGGGGGCGCACGCATCTGGAGTTCGTTTGCAGTGGCTGGAAGACTTGGCGTGCCCATTCTCTCTCTCTCCCTCTTTCTCTGTCAAATAAATAAAATAAATTTTTAAGTATATACTATGCTCACCAAACTGCCCAGTAAGCACTTCTCTTAATGTTCATACTCATATATTAATGCTACTCTCACTTTTGGTTAGAGAAGCTTCTCTTTTCAGATGACAGTGACCTTGGCATGACTCAGAAGGCATCACAGTGCTGGGAAGAAGTGACAGAGGAGTGCTCAGCACTGCAATATCTCTATCACACCTTCTAAGGCTCAGGGTCCACTGAGGAAGAGGTGGTGGAAAGAATGTAAGAGCCAAAGGAAGGGTAGAACTCCTTACAACGTGCTCCCCCAGACACAAAATGGCCTGGATATCCATGACCTCACAGTGCCTGACACTACCTACACAAGACCATCATAAGAGGAGGAAAAGATCATGACATCAAAATAAAAGAGAGACTGATTGAGAAGGGGAGGGGATATGATGGAGAGTGGAGTTTCAAAGAGGAATTACCATGGTTTATTGTCTATAATTAGGGAAGCTGTCAATAAAAAAATAAAATAATAATAACAATAATTTTTAAAAGGCAGATGTCACCTTCGCTCCTTGGCCTCCGAGTCTTTCAGATGCTGGGCTGGGACGCCACCACGCAGCTGCCCGAGGACGGGGTCTACAAGTGGGCTGGGCCGGGCAGGTGGGGAACTGCAGCCAAGGGTGCTCTGTGGCAGAAGGGTCAGCATACAGGCTTGTGGAGGGAACCCCTCGCCCTTCCCTGCCCTGTCCATTGGGGGGAGGAATTCCAATTCCCACCAAGGCCATCCACTGTCGGCAAGCTCTTATCGACCAGAGCAGACAGCCCTTTTCTCCGACATCTGCCAACCCTCTCTCAGGCTGGTCTTGGGTTTCCACGGGAGGCGAAGGCCGGCGGCGGGAGCAGAAGCGGCTAGGAGGCAGCTCTGCTTTCACACAGCGCGCCAGGCTCCGCTCCCACGGGCTCGGGTGTCTGGCTGTGCAGGTGGCCAGGAGGGCTGAGCCTCTCTGTCTGCGTCCCTCCCTGCTCTGTCGCCCTCCTCCCCTCCTTCCTTCACGCTTTCCTCCTTTCTCTCCTTTCCTCATTCGCTTTTGCTTCTTTCTTCTCCCATGTTCCCCTTCCCTTCCTTTCTTTTTTTTTTTTTTTTTAGTTTTTTTTGCTCATTATTTATTTATTTATTTGAAAGTGACAGAGAGAGAGGGAGAGAAAGATTCAGATAGAGAGGGAATGGGCACACCAGGGCTTCCAGCCACTGCAAATGAACTCCAGACGCGTGCGCCCCTTGTGCATCTGGCTAATGTGGGTCCTGGGGAAATGGGCCTCGAACCGGGGTCCTTAGACTTCACAGGCAAGCGCTTAACCGCTAAGCCATCTCTCCAGCCCTCCCTTCCTTTCTTTTACCTCCCTCCCTCTTTTCCACCACAAATGTGGGGCCCGTATAGTTCGAAACCATTAATTAACATTCACCTCAGTCTACAGGTAGCTCACGGACCACAGCAAGGCCAACCAGATGATGTCACTGCAGGATGTGAGGAGGCTTCAGGCTTTGGGGTCCGTAGGAGGTCATCCGCCCTAGCCCTGGGGACCCCAGGCAGGCTTCCTGGAGGGAGTGACACACTCTTAGCACCCGGTAGGAGACTCTACTTGGTGTTCACTACCAGACAATAATGGACACAGGTTTCAGGACAAGTAGCACAGAGACGGAGCACAGAAGAGAGAGAGAGAACCAGAGGGTCTAGGTGACGACAGCGCCCCAGGAGAGTGATGCGTCCACCTGTGGACCCCACGGATCTTCTCAATGCTCAAGAGAAAATGCTATGGCCACTGGAGAAAATGACTCAGAGGCTAAAAGCACCTGCTTGCAAAGCCTGCTGACCTGGGTTCAATTTCCCAGCCACTCCAAAAGGGGCACAAGTGTCTGGCGTTTATGTGCAGGAAAAGCTAAGGCCTCCATCCGTTAACACTGCTGTGTGCGGGTGGGGGTGGGACCGACCTTGAATGTACCAGACTTGGACAGACGGACGGGTGGATGGATTGGACGGCACTAACCGGGTGGAAGGATGGACAGATAGATTGAGTGTTGCTGACACATGATGCTCCTTCCAGCTCTCAGCCGAGGTGACAGTGAGACCATTAGATCCACCAGGAGGACTCAAAGGGAGATCAGCTACTGCAGCCAGGGTGCGAAGACGGCCGAGAAGACCCATCCCTGACTCAGCCGTGGCCAGAGCAGCCTCGGGTAGCAGCAGGAACGGGAGTAGGACAGACATCCACATGGAACACCCGAACACCCCTCTGCCACTGGAGACAAGGAAGAGAACCGAGTATTGGTTTCTGGGGTACCACTGAAGCCGCAGATATTTTCCCAATGCCTACCACATGGAGGCCATGCATGCACCCCTTCCTTAGAAGAACGGAAATTTCTTTTCTTTCTCTATTTTTCATTTTGTGCATGTGTGTTTGTGCACATATGCCATGGTGTATATGTAGAGATCTGAGGACAGCTTTGGGTGTCAGACCTGGAGACAGAGTCTCTTAGAGCTTCGGGGATTCTCCTATCTCTGCCTCCCGTCTAGACACAGAAGTGCTGGCATTCCAGACACTGTCTCTGCGTCCAGCTTTCCATGGGCGCTGGGGTTCTTAACTCAAGTACCCATGCTTGTATGGCGAGTGCTGGAGCCGCTGAGCCATCGCACCAACCTGACATTTATCTTCTGAAACAAGCAAGACAGACGTTTCCATACTACAGAATGCTGGTGCCACTGAGGGCCTGGGGACCTTTGCCCAAAATGTGGCAACCAGCAGCCAGACCTTTCTACAGCCACAAAGAGTCCTCCTTTGAACCCCAATTCTGCCCAAGAGGAAAGAATAAGAGGATACCAGGGGATGTAGACACAGGGACCCCCCCCCCAAAAAAAATCATGCTGATCATTCTGTAGTTCAGGATACAGTATCATCTGCCAGCCTCGAACTTCTTTAATACTCTATTAGGAGGTGACAGCCAAGGGTTTCTTTTGAAAAGACTCTGTTGCAGAGGGTGGAGACCAACATACCAAGAGGCTTTTCAGAGGGAAGAAAAGCTTGGATGAGGGTCTGGGTGGCTGGGGATGTGGCTCAGTTGGTAGAGTGTTTGCCTGGCATGCTTGAGGCCTGGGGTTCCTTCCCAACACTGCAATATAATAATAATAATAATAATAATAATAATGCTGAGAATGTGGCTCCATTAGTACAGTGCTTTTCCCGGCACTCATAAAGCCCTGAGTTTGATTCCCAACACTGAATAAACCGGGTGTGGTGGCACACACCTAGAATCCCAGCACTCAAGTAGAAGGATCGGAAGTTAAAGGTCATCCTTGGCTACATAATGGGTTCAAAGCCAGCCTGGGCAATATAAGACTCTGTCTCAAAAAAGGAAAAGAAAAAAAAAAAACTTAGGATAACTGTAGCAACAATGATGAGCGGAGCTGTCCTCGGCAGCCTTCAGAAACCCCACACTCAGAAACAAGATCAGGACGCTATGAGAAAGGAACATTGAGAAAATTGTAAAATGCTCCTGATTTGAGACTAAAAAATCAAACAAAAAATTCAATAGAAGAGTTATAAAGAAAATTTCCAGGAAATTATAAGGAACAGAGGGTAGGTAGAAAAGAGAATGGGAGCAAGGAAGGAGGACAAGGAGAAAGAGAATGGGGAGGAGAGACAAGACACACACCACAAATCCAGGAGAGGCCAGTGCAAAAGTTGCACTATCTCAGAGAAAGGAAGTCTGGGTGGAGAAGAGAGAAACTGTCATACTAATTCTCCTGCTCTGAGGGACACAGACTCTGCCTGACCCCCATCACATAAAGACTGACCTAGCTCATGGTACTCACTGGGAAATTTTAGTACACCTGAGACAGAAAAGGGCCTGCAGCTTCCTAAGAAAAAACCCAACACAGACAAAAAGCATGCATTGTCAGGGGAGGCTTGGTTCTCCCAGCAACACTGAGAAAAAAGAAAAGAGTAGAAGGATGACCTTGAACTTCTACAGGAAGAATATTCCCTCATCTAAAACCCCAATAAAGGTCTTCAGTGAGTTGTTGGCCAGGGAGGTCCCTGATGCCCCCAAAACATTACAGGCCATTGCTGAGGCCCTTGGTTTCCCATCAGGAATAGATGGCAAGACCCTATTGCTGAAGACTCCTCATACTTGGACTGCAATGTCACTGAGAAATCCTCCTGGAGCTGAGCTAAAAACCTCCTTTTTATAGACCAGCTGACAGAAAGCTGGAAAAAGCCACGCTGCATGCAGTTCAATGGGAGAGAGAGAAATCACCAGTGAAGATACTCAACAGTGGACACTGCAAGCCTTATATTTGGCCAGATAGGCCAAATGAACCAACAGATGAAATAGTGACATGTTTGTTATGGATAAAACCAACTGCCTTCTAATTGGACTGGAGGCATGCTCCATGGGAGAGAATACATCCCTGATACTAAAAACCTACCCCAGGGGTAGTCATGAGCCCTAGGAGTGTAACATCTGCTGCTGTCTGGATAAATGTATATACTATGCTCACCAAACTGCCCAGTAAACACTACTCTTAACGTTCATACCCATATATTAATGCTACTCTCACTTTTGGTTAGAGAAGCTTCTCTTTTCAGGTGGCAGTGACCTTGGGATGACTCAGAAGGCATCACAGTGCTGAGAAGAAGTGACAGAGGAGTGCTCAGCACTGCAATATCTCTATCACACCTTCCAAGGGTCAGGGTCCATTGTGGAAGAGGTGGCAGAAAGAATGTAAAAGCCAAAGGAAGGGTAGGACTCCTTACAATGTGTTCCTCCAGTCACAAAAAGGGCCTGGATATCCATGACCTCACAGTGCCTGACACTACATACAGAAGACCATCATAATAGGAGGAAAAGATCATGACATCAAAATAAAAGAGACTGATTGATTGAGAGGGGGTGGAGATATGATGGAGAGTGGAGTATCAAAGGGGAAAGTGGGGGGAGGGAGGGAATTACCATAGGATATTATTTACAATTATGAAAGTTGTCAATAAAAATAAATAAATAGGGCTGGAGAGATGGCTTAGTGGTTAAGCGCTTGCCTTGGTTCCCCAGGTCCCACGTTAGCCAGATGCACAAGGGGGTGCACGCGTCTGGAGTTCGTTTGCAGAGGCTGGAAGCCCTGGTGCACCCATTTTCTCTCTCTCCCTCTATCTGTCTTTCTCTCTGTGTCTGTTGCTCTCAAATAAATAAATAAAAACATTTTTAAAATTTATTTAAAATAAATAAATAATTTTAAAGTGAAAAAAATAAAGGTCTTCTGCCAGCGTGCAAAGTCTCAAAGACAACTGCCAAGTAGCCATGCCTTCTCCAGCAGCCAAGAGATGCCCTGGTGCACCCATTCTCTCTCTCCCTCTCTCTCTCTCTCAAATAAATAAATAAAAATAAAATATTTTTTTAAAGAGACAAGGTCCTCAAATGTCAGACCACCCATGGCCACAACCTGATACCCTCTGGCCAAGTGAGGGTTGTGGGCCTCTCCAAGGGCTGGGGAGACCATAGTATCCAAGTTTATCAAGAGTCAGAAAGGGTACCTCCTGGAGCTTTCTTTGGAAGGTGCTGTCTTGGCTGAGTGGCTCTGTCAGCCTCGGCTCTGGGATTGTCTTCAGAGGTGGAAAGTCCTGAAAGCTTCCCCCTGTCCATACATTAAAGCCCACACTCCTGGGCAGGATTCAAAGCCCACACCATTCAGACCCCACATGCCCTGGCACTGTGTCTCCCTGCCCTGTCCCGTATGCGCACAGCACGGCATCAGAGCACTCAAACTCTGGGAAGCACGAGAATTCGCTGAGGAGCTATGTTTCTGGACCTCAGCCTGAGAGACTTAAGGCCAGCTGACTAAGGTGGTCTGGGACTCTGCCTCAACTCATGTCCACAGAGATTCTGAGAATCACACCCTGAGCCCGCTGCTAGCTACCCAACCTCCAGGTTCTTGCCTAGCTTGCACCTTCTTCCAGGGGCACTGCCCTTCCCCATCTGCCTCTCAGAGTCCCTAGTCTTCTCACAGGGGCTGCCTTCTCCAGAGAGGCTTGGTGACACTTCCTGGGTGTGCTTCCCTGGCACCTGCCACCTCATACAGCCCAAGACCATCACCCCATGTGTGAGTCATTCACCCTCATTGATTTTTTTTCCCCATTCATTCAGGATCCACTGTGGGCACAGACCATCCAACCTTCAGCACAGATGGAGCCTGCGCAGCGGACATCCCACGCAGGTGTGATAGAAAGAGCCTCTGGTGGCCACCGGCAACAGGAAGCCTTCAGTCCCTTTGGAGGGCTCCAGACCCTCCCTGCCCACCCACACCCAGCTGCTGGGGAATCCCTCAGCAGGCACAGCTGGCTTAAAAAGGAAATGCACGGTCCCATAGCTCACCCCCTTTTATTTTTAGAAGTGTGACTCATCCTTGTACCAAGTGCTGGAACATCTGCTAGGCCAGTTCCAGGGGGAGAGGCCCACTGCTGGGGCCCAGGCAGGGTTGAGATGTGAAGCAGTGACTTCCCACCCATGCCACGATAACGTCCATGGTCCTTGGCGATGGCACCTTGAAACAGACCAGAGGAAGCGTGATGTGACCGACCTCACTGTCCACAGTGCCTGCCACAGCCCAGGAAACAAAACACACCATGCTGGTTCCTTCTTTGTGTTACATGGTGTCCTTTCTCTTACACCTGCTCCTGGGTGTCATGTGCTCTTCTATGTAGTTCTTATAGGGGTGTGTGTGTGTGTTATGTGCATGTTTGTCTTATTTATTATTTACTATTTATTTATTTGAGAGGACAGAGAATGAATGGGAGTGCCAGAGCTTCCAGCCACTGTAAACCAACTCCAGATGTATGCACCACTTTGTGCATCTGGCTTACATGGGTCCTGGGGAATCGAACCTGGGTCTTTTGGCTTTGCAGACAAGTGCCTTAACTGCTAAGCCACCCCTCCAGCCCAACCCTATTTTTTTTTAAATATTTTTATTTATTTATTTATTTGAGAGCAACAGACTCAGAGAGAAAGACAGATAGAGGGAGAGAGAGAATGGGCGCACCAGGGCTTCCAGCCTCTGCAAACGAACTCCAGACGCGTGTGCCTCCTTGTGCATCTGGCTAACGTGGGACCTGGGGAACCGAGCCTCGAACCGGGGTCCTTAGGCTTCACAGGCCAGCGCTTAACCGCTAAGCCATCTCTCCAGCCCCCAACCCTATTTTTTTTGAGACAGAGTTTCTCCCTGAACCTAGAGCTCACTGATTCAGCTACACTAGCTGGCCAGTAGTCCCCAGTGATCCTCCTGTCTCATCCTTCCCAGTCCTGGCATTGACCTGAGTATTAGGGATGTGAACTCAGGTTTTCAGGCTTGTGATGCAAACACTTTACCCACCGAGCCATCTCCCTAGCCCCTAAACTGGAACTTTTACCATCACCTCTAGCTACGGTTTGAAACAGTTTGAGTATGTGCCCCAGGGGTTCACACGCTGGAAGCTTGATCCTCGGTGCCGTGCCATTGGAGAGAACAGACTTGTTGGGAGGAGAGGAGAATGGGTCGGTGGGAGCTGCCGTCCAAAGAGATCAACATGTTCTCAAAGGCCAAAGTTAGTTCTTTTTTTTTTTTTTTTTTTTTTTTGGTTTTTTGAGGTAGGGTCTCACTCTGGTCCAGGCTGACCTGGTATTAACTCTGTAGTCTCAGGGTGGCCTTGAACTCATGGCAATCCTCCTACCTCGGCCTCCCAAGTGCTGGGATTAAAGGCGTGCACCACCATGCCCGGCTCCCAAAGTTAGTTATTGAGAGAGGCTGGCTTCCTGTCTCACCACGCAATCTTCCTCTTGAACATTTCCACCATTGGGATGCCATCTGCCATGAGGGCCTCACCAGATCCAAACAGATGTTCACGCCATGCTCTTGAACCTCTGAGACTATGAGCTAAATGACCTCTTGTCTTCTTAAGGACCCCAGCCCCAGAATTTTGTTCTTGTCACTGAAAATGGACTAGGGTGTTTTATATCCATACATATGGTTTCTAGGTATCGAGTTGGACCTGCCTACCAAATTGAACTCTGCTATTGTCATCTGCAACCAAGTTTCCTTGGTTCTCTTCCATTTTCCAAAATAATCATTCACACAGCCATAAATTATTCTCTCCAGTGTTCCCTGCCCCACTTCTGATTTCTTCTTCTCTTTCCTTCTTTCTTTTTATAGACAGGGTCTCATGTATTCCAAGCCAACCTCTCCATGTAGGTGAGAATAAGTCTTGAATTCTGATCCTCCTGCTGTAGGCATGCCTGCTTTATACAGTGCTGAGGGTAGAACCCAAAGCTTTGTTGCAGTTGCAGGCCAGGCAAGCCCTCTCCCCACTGAACCAGATCACCAGCTCTGATTTCTGCTTCCGGTTTTCAGGATTCAAGTCTTGAAATCTGAAATCCATTCTACTCCCTGTGATTATTCCTGCCTCTGATGTGCTAATTAATTCGGGGATTTACGATTTCATATCAATTTACAACTGATATGAAACTTTGACAGAGTTTCATATCAATAATCACTTTGCCACGTAAGAGAATTTGGAAACTTTCTCTTCTGTTTGAGCAAAGCTTATCTAGTGAGGACTGACCTGCTGGTGTGACAGGCTCCCCCCAAGAAACATGCAAGGCCAATCTGGTTAGATGTTACATCTCTGCTCGAGTCGTCTTTTGAAAACCGTATTCCGATGCTCTCAAAGTCTCTCGGTCATTTACACATACCGCGCTCAGCAGTGTGGTGAATATGAATGCCCCCCACAGACTTCATGTGTTGGAATAGTTGGTCCCCCAGCTGGTGGTGCTATTTGGGCAGGTTGTAGAACCTTTCAGAGATGAAACCTAGCTGGAGAAAATGGATCTCTGGGGGGGGGGGGGAGCAGCCCTTGAGGTATAGAACCCAGTCCCACTTCCTGTCCTATCTCAGCTTCCTGGTCTGCAGAGTTGTGAGCAAGCAGTCTTGCATTGCTGCCGCTGCAGCCTTGAGCACTCCCCACTGTGATGGACTGTCCCCTCAAACTGTGAGCCACGATCATTCGTCCTCCCCTGAGTTGCTTCTTCTCAGAGATTTGGTCACAGTAGGGAGAAAAAAAACTAACACAGTCAGTTATTTGCCTTTTTTATGACTTTAGGGGTTTTTTAATTAAATTAATTTTTTATTGACAACATCCATAATTGTAGACAATATCTCATGGTAATTTCCTCCCTCCCTCCCACTTTCCCCTTTGAAACTCCACTCTCCATCATATCCCCTCCCCCCTCAATCAGTCTCTCTTTTATTTTGATCTCATCTTTTCCTCCTCTTATGATGGTCTTGTGTAGGTAGTGTCAGGCACTATGAGGTCATGGATATCCAGGCCATTTTATGTCTGGAGAAGCACGTTGTAAGGAGTCCTACCCTTCCTTTGGCTCTTACATTCTTTCCACCACCTCTTCTGCAATGGACCCTGAGCCTTGGAAGATATGATAGAGATATTTCAGTGCTGAGCACTCCTCTGTCACTTCTTCTTAGCACCATGATGCCTTCTGAATCATCCCAAGGTCACTGCCATCTGAAAAGAGAAGTTTCTGTAACTAAAAGCGAGAGTAGAATTAATATATGGGTATGAACGTTAAGAGAAGTGCTTACTGGGCAGTTTGGTGAGCATAGTAGATACATTTATCCAGTCAGCAGCAGATGTTACACCCCTAGGGCTCATGACTACCTCTATTGTAGGTTTTCAGTATCAGGGATTCATTCCCTCCCATGGAGCAGTCTAGGATTTTTTTTTTAAATATACTTACACTGTGTTACATATTTTCTTCTCTTTTTTCCCCCTCAAAAATCCAGCAGTTAGGCTGGAGAGATGGGTTAGTGGTTAAGGCGCTTGCCTGTAAAGCCTAAGGACCCAGGTTCAAATTCCCAATACCCACAGATGTACAAAGTGGCACGTGTCTGGAGTTCATTTGCAGTGATTAGAGGTCCAGGTGCATCCATATTCTCTCTCTCTCTGTGTCTCTTTCCCACTTTCTCCTGCTCTCTCTTAAATAAATAAATAAACAAATAATTTTTTTTTAATCCAGCACTTGGAACTGGGTATAGCAGCACACACCTTTAATTCCAGCCCTTGGGAGACTGAGGTAGGATGGTCATCAGTTCTTCAGTGGTGGAGCGACTGGTAATTTACCCATACTGCAGTAGATAACCCTCACCCATGCTCGTACAGGCAGCCTTAACTAAACTCGGTGGGACACAAGCATGTGTACACACACACACACACACACATACACACACCCCAAAGTAGAAATGAAACAAGCTAGGAAGAAGAGAAGGGGCTCAGCAGGAAGGGGACAAGAGTAGGTGAAAGAGAGAGGATGTGATCAAAATACATTATGTATGTGTACAAAATTGTTAATACAGCCAGGTGTGGTGGCACACACCTTTGATCCCAGCACTTAGGATACTGAGGTAGAAGGATCACGATGAATTTCAGGCCAGCCTGGACTACAGAGTGACTTCCCAGTCATCCTCAGCTAGAGTGAGACCCAGTCTCAAAAAACAAATTGTCAGGGCTGGAGAGATGGCTTAGCACTTAAGGCGCATGGCTGCAAGACCAGGTTCAATTCTCCAGGTCCTACATAAGCCAGATGCACAAGGTGGCACATGCATCCGGAGTTTGTCTTCAGTGGCTAGAGGCCCTGGTGTGCCCATTCTCTGCCCCCTCCCCCATCTCTAATAAATAAATAAAAATAAAATAAAACAAATTGTCAATAGCCAGGAGTGGTGGCGCACACCTTTAATCCTAGCACTGGAGAGGCAGAGGTAGGAGGATTGCTGTGAGTTCGAGACCAGTCTGAGACTACACAGTGAATTCCAGGTCAACCTGAGCTAGAGTGAAACCCTACCTCGAACCCCCCCCCCCCCGCCGCCAAAAAAAGAAAGAAAAGAAAAACAAACAAAAAAATGTCAATAAAATAAACTTTTTTTTTTCCCCACATAAAGCCATTCATTTACAGCCTGTTTAGAGTAACAACCATAAATGGGCCAGCCCCTGATGGGGACTCCAGGCCTCCCTCCTCCTGCTGGGTTGCTGGGATCCAGAAACCTGGACTCCGGGACTCTCGGGGGAGGGTGTTTGCAGCAGGGTAACCAGTAACACTGCCCAACCTGACACCTTGGTGAAGACTTGTGCCAGCTGCCCAACCCATGGCTGCTGGCTGGAACCTGGTGCGCTGCCAGCTCCAGGCAGATGCAGAGGAAGGAGGCCACAGGATGCAGTGGCCATGGGCCTGTGGCATTAGGAGTACTTGGTGTTGGAGATCTCCCTCCAAAGCAAGGTCTTGAGGTGGCTGAGCACCAGCGAGTGGTGGGCCTCCACCTGGCTGGCCAGTCCACTCAGCGTGGTGCAGGTGTGCAGCTGCCTGCCCAGCTCCTCTCGGAGGTCGGCGGGGGCGCCAGGCAGCAGATAGCCCCGGAGCAGCTCACACACCTTGGCCAGGTTGGGCTGGATGAGATCACCCTTGCACTGCCGCATGAGCTGGTCGCAGGGAGCCCTGCAGTCACGCCCAAAGGTGCAGTCAGAGCTCTGCTCACAGTGGCGGCCCTGCAGGAAGCGCCGCACGGTGGCCTCGGGCACCACCTGCCGCAGGTCGGCCATCTGGAAGTCGTAGGTGGCCGTGTAGCCCACGTTGGCCAACGTGGTTTCACACATGTAGAAGGTCCCATAGGAGCCATGGAAGAGGTCCTCCTCGAACTCCAGCAGGCCGATGGCGATCTTGGCGCGCCAGGGCCATGCAGGCCCGAACCACTGCTGGAGCGCCCTGTGCAGTGCAGGGGGCAGCAGCGGGCGCAGGATGGGCGGCAGCGCGGCTCCACGGCCACGGGGAACAACCTCAGTGAGGTAGAGGTCCCCGCAGAAGCCCAGCAGGCCGGAGGCGTGCTCCTTCTCCTGCAGGGACAGCAGCAGCAGAAACTCGTTACGCTGCAGCAAGGCCCACACGGTCTTGGCCTCGGCCAGGGACACGCTGCTGTCCTTGTTGATGTCAGCCATGAGCAGGATCTGGTCAACCAGCGCTGGCAGGGAGGGCAGGTAGCCCAAGTTTGTCTTGAGAAAACTGAGGGTCATTTCCCAAAACTCCTTGACGGAGGGGTGCGTTGAACAGTACCAGCTCCCGCCTAGGGGACGCATCTGGTGGGACCCTGGGGCTCAGGGCCTCCTCCATGCCACATTTGATGGTCACTGCTTTGTGGTTGCAGAGTCCGCTGTACACCTGCTGGCCTGGGGCGGAGCTCAGGCAGGTCTTCCACTTGACTCCGTGCAGATCGCACAGGTCGCGGCACGTGGGACCAGAGATGACGTCCTTGCGGTACAGGTCACAGATCACCGCCTGGCAGACGTGACCGCGACAGAGGTCGGAGTTGGCTGGGTGGCGCACGTACACCATCCAGCTGCCCGCGAAGATGCCCAGCCAGACCAGCAGGATACACTTCACTCTGAGGCCAGGAAGCCGGCCCTGCAGGTCCTTGGAGAACAGGCAGCGGAGCCCCAGGCGCCGCAGCCACCACATGATGGGCGCAAGCCCGGTCTGCCCGAGGCCCCACGGCTGGCTCGGCCTCAGCCCCGGCCAGGCATGGCCCGAAACAGCCTCTGCTGACACGCCATGCTGCGGCTGCGCGCCCCGGGCCCGCGTTAAAGGCGAGGGCGCCCGTCTTTCTGACCGCCGACCCGGCCGCCCGCGCAGGAGGGAGGAAAATGGCACGTGGTGGGGGATGGGGGGATGCAGAGTGGATACATGGGCTAAATTTTATTTATTTATTTATTTGATTTTGGATTTTCGAGGTAGGGTCTCACTCTAGCCCAGGCTTACCTGGAATTCACTGTGTAGTCTCAGGGTGGCCTCGAACTCATGGTGATCCTACCTCTGCCTCCCCAGTGCTGGGATTAAAGGCGTGCGCCACCATGCCCGGCCTAATTTATTTATTTATTTGCGAGAGAGAGAGAGAGAGACAGAGAGAGAGCCCATAGGTGCCCTAGAGCCTCTTACCACTATAAATGAATTCCAGACACACATGCCACTTTGTGCGTCTGGCTTTACATGAGTACTGGAGAATGGAACAGGCCAGCAGGCTTTGCAAGCAAGCGCCTTTAACTGGTGAGCCATCTCCCGAAACCAATAAAATAAACTTTAAAAAAAAGAAAAACTATAGGCTGTAGAGATGGCTTAGTGGTTAAGGCTCTTGCCTGAAAAGCCAAAGGACCTACGTTCAATTCCCAGGACCCACATAAGCTAGATGCACAAGGTGATGCATGTGTCTGTAGTTCATTTGCATCAGATGGAGGCCCTGGTGAGCCCATTCTCTCTCTTTATATGTGTGTGTGTGTGTGTGTGTGTGTGTGTGTGTGTGTGTGTGTGTGTGTGTCTGCCTCTGTCTCTCTAAAATAAATAAAAATAAAATATTTTTTTAAAAAGAAAAGAAAACCTGGGCTGGATAGATGGCTTAGCAGTTAAGGCTCTTGCCTGCAAAGCCAAAGGACCTTGGTTCAATTCCCCAGGACCCACTGACGCCAGATGCACAAGGTGGCACATGCATCTGGAGTTTGTCTGCAGTGGCTGGAGACTCTGACACATCCATTCTCTCTCATTCTCTCTCTCTCTCTCTCTCTCTCTCAAATAAATAAATAAAAATAAAATATTTTTAAAAAGAAAAGAAAACCTAAATAGATGAAATTACTTCTAATATTTTATTTAAATCCACATTTCAAAATACCATCTTTTGGATGCGAAAGCATTATTAACGCGATGTGTTATATTTCTGTGTCAAGTCTTTGACTTGCTGGAGCAAATGTCACACTTCTAATGTGTCTTAGTTTGCACTGGCCACAATTTCAGTGTTTAGTGGCTGCACGTGCCTGTTCAGGGCTGAGCTACTGTTCTCAGACCTCTCTGCCCACTATTTGTACCTCCCAGATGGCAAGCCAGCCATAAGTGAGTACTTTGTGTAGCATACATGCACATGTGCCCCTGCACACCCTTTCTGAGGCCTGAGGAGATTGTCAGGCCTCCATTGCTCTTCTGCTTATTGCCCTGGAACTTCCTGTTTTGGGGGGAGGGCTGACTGGCTGACCAGGGAACTCCAGTGATCTTCCTGTCTCTGCCTTCCTCGGCTCTATGGGTCCAGGAATGCCATGCCCAGTTTTTTAATGTGGTTTCTGAGGGTCAAGCTCAAACTCTCTTGTCCACTGAGCCACCCTCCCAGCCCCATGTCTTCTTTTTCTCGTGGGGTTAAGGCCCCCCAAATGACTTCATTCACCTTCATCATCTCCTGAAAAGCCCTGTCTCCAAAGTCACTAGCTGAGGTCCTGGGGGCCCAGGGCTTCAACCTACAAGTTCAAGGGCATACACAGTCCATTTATGGATCCATTGCTCAATTCACGGGTCCCTTACCCATCAGCTACTCACAGTTCTCCCCAGGGCCACTGCTGGTATCAGGTAGCCGCTAGCCATGAGCAGAGGAGCACCACCTCCTATGACCAAGAGGGAGGCAAATTTGTCTCAGCCTTAGACTTTCTGAGACATATTTGTGTGTTTTGCTTTGCTTTGCTTTTTGACACAGGGTCCTTATAGCCTAGACTGGCCTTGATCTCCGTAAGTAGCCAAGAATGACTTTGAACTCCTGATCCTCCTGCCTCTGCTTCCCAAGTGCTGGAATAACAGGCATGCTAGTACCACTGTTTCTGGCTCCCTGGAACCCCAAGGAGCCTTTAGCCAGCCCACCATGGACAGAAGGTTCCAGCCTATGACACACCTGCTATTCTGAAGGTCTAATAGGAACAAACCCACCTAAAGGTGTTATAAAAACATTGGACTGGAGGCTCGCTCCATGGGCGGAACACACCCCTGACACTGAAAATTTAAAACAGGGGTAGTCATGAGCCCTAGGGGTGTAACATCTGCTGATGTCTGGAAAAATGTATATACTATGTTTATCAAACTGCCCAGTAAGCACTTCTCTTAATATTTATACCCTTATATTAATGCTACTCTCACTTGAGTAGAGAATCTTCTCTTTTCAGATGGCAGTGACCTTGGGGTGACTCAGAAGGTATCATAGTGCTAGAAAGAAGTGACTGGAGTACTGAGTAACATCTCGATCACACCTTCCAAGGCTCAGGGTCTAATGCGGAAGAGGTGGTGAAAAGAATGTAAGAGCCAAAGGAAGGGTGGGACTCCTTACAACGTGCTCCTCCAGACACAAAATGGCCTGATATCCATTGACCTCAATGACCTCACAGTGTCTGACACTACCTACACAAGACCATCATAAGAGGAGGAAAAGATCATGACATCAAAATAAAAGAGAGACTGATTGAGATGGGGAGGGGATATGATGGAGAATGGAGTTCAAAGGGGAAAGTGGGGAGGAGGGAGGGACTTTTTTATAATCATGGAAGTTGTTAATAAAAAATTTGAAGAAAAAAAAAACATACCCACTTGGGGCTGGAGAGATGGCTTAGCAGTTAAGACACTTGCCTGCAAAGTAAAAGGACCCAGGTTCAACTCCCCAGGGCCCACATAAGCCAAATGCACAAGGGGGCGCACACATCTGGAGTTCATTTGCAGTGGCTTGAGGCCCTGGCATGCTTATTCTTTCTCTCTCTCTCTCTCTCTCTCTCTCTCTCTCTCTCTCTCTCTCTCTCTCCCCCCTGCCTATTTCTGTATCTCTCTCTCAAATAAGTAAATAAAATATTTTTTGAAATGCCCACTTGCAAGTCAGGCTTGGTGGCGCACACCTTGAACCCCAGCACTCGGGAGGCAGAGGTAGGAGGATCGCCGTGAACTAAAGGCCACCCTGAGACTACATAGTGAATTCCAGGTCAGCCTGGACTAGAGTGAAACCCTACCACAAAAAACAAAAACAAACAAACAAAAAAATACACCCACTTGCCAAGCTGGTGCCCAAAATAAAAACCACAATTGCAAAAGCTATCCAAGGGGCTGATGGGTGGTACAGGCCACAAGCTCACTGACTGATCAGCACTTGCCTGCCTTCCTCTATGGCAATGTTATACAGGCTGACAAGAAGCCCAGACAGCACGCCTTTAATCCCAGAACTCGGGAGGCAGAGGTAGGAGGATCGCCGTGAGTTCGAGGCCACCCTGAGACTACATAGTGAATTCCAGGTCAGCCTGAGCCAGAGTGAGACCCTACCTCGAAAAACCAAAAAAAAAAGAAGAAGAAGAAGAAGAAGAAGCCCAGACAACAAAGTCTCCGACACTTCTTCCTCAAAGGGTGCCACGTGACATCCTTCTGCTTGAAAGGGAAAAGCAAGGGTTTCTGGGCCATCATGGATCACCTGTTCTCTTCTTGTATGAAACTTGTATACGGAGCCCTGAGTAGCTACAGTCTTCTTGTAGCCATGAAGCCCAAAGCACATTCTTATTTTTAGCTTGTTTTTAATTGACAACTTCCATAATTATATACAATAGATCATGATAATTCCCTGCCCTCCCTCAGGGACTGTGTTCTTATGAAATCATGGAAGTGCCACACTATAGCCTCAAATGCTAAGGACAGATATCTCACTACACGATCTTGCTCAAAGGGAAAAACAAATTACTGACCATAATCACTGAACCAGGGAATCACATCAGATTGGCAGAAATCTAGCTTTTATTTTATTTTATTTTATTTTATTTTATTTTATTTTATTATCTATTTACTTATTTGAGAGAGACAGAGACAGAGAATGGGTGCACCAGGGCCGGAAGCCACTGCAAACAAATTCCAGACATATGTGCCACCTTATGCATCTGGCTTATATGGGTCCTGGGGAATTGAACCTGGGTCCTGTGGCTTTGCAGGCAAGTGCCTTAACCACTAAGCCATCTATCCAGCCCCAAAGGTCTGCCTTTATTTTTTTCTCTTTGTGTGTGTATGTGTGTGGGGCACACATGTGTAGAGGTCATAGATAAACTTCAGATGTCTTCCTAAATCACTCTCTACCTCATTCTTTTGAGACAGGGTCTCTCATTGAACCTGGACTCACTGGTTCAGCTAGGCCAGCTAGCCAGGAATCTTCCTGTCCCCATCTCTCCAACACTGGCATTACACAGGTGAGTGCCATGATGTCCAGCCTGTCACGTGGTTGCTGGAGATCTGAACTCAGGTCCTCATGCTTGCACAGGGAGCACTTTACAGTGAATGCTGAGTGTAGTGGTTGGAATGTGTTGCCCCATAGACTCAGGCTGGTAATTTGAATCTCCAGTGGGTAGAGCCCTCGTGGGAAACAGGTATAATGTCACCTGGGGCAGATCTTAAGTCTAACCCTAAGGTGCTTGGCAGAGGACAGTTTTGGAGCACTGGCATTTCTTACTCGGTGGTGTTGGAGTCTGCTGCCTGTTTGATGGTGTCTCTTTGCTTGTATCTCTGGAAATGAGCCGGCTTCTTCCACCATTGATGGTGGCCCCTTGAAATCTGTAAGCCTGAAATAAGCCCTTCCCCTCCATAAGCTGTGTCTGGTTAGATGTTTGTCCTGGCAGCAAGAGCTGACTGCCACACTGAGCATCTCCAAGACCCAGACCTGGGTCATCTGCTGTGTCTTTGTGATGGAAGTTTGGGTGGGTGTCCTTTCCCCCAGTTCCAGGAAAAGCCCAGGACGTTCCCACACAGCTGAAAGGTGAGCCTTGGGTTATGAGTGCACGGCCCCTCCTGCACACATACGGACACAAAGGTAACCCACATTCATGTGTTGCATTAGCATGTGAACTCTGCCCCTATTCCAGGCCACCTGGGGTTCCTAGGACATGGGCCCTTGAGTCTTAAAACCAACACAATCCCATGCAAACCAGAGCAGCTGTCACCTGGACCCCATCAGTTCACTCTCATGGCCACAAAAGCAGATCTTCTCCCTTGAAGATCATGTGCAACATTTTCCAAGAAGACCAATGAGAACAGCCCTCCCCACCTTGGGGAACAGCGGTCAGGCGGAGCACTTGGTCACTCCACAGGAAACTGTTCTTCAATCTGGGATGCTTTAGCCACCCAGGGGACAAATCAAAATAGTGCACAGGGCCCCACCTGCTCCACACCACCATGGAGGAGATGCGGTCACATGTCTGTCATCCTCTGTAGTCCACTTGCACCCCAACTAACTCCCTCTGCTACTCAGTCCTGCCTGAATCAGTTCCCCAGTCTTGGCAGGTCCTGTGGGGGCCAACCAAGATCTTTTGAGCTCAGACAAGTGGACACGGTCCCGCATGCAATAGTCTTGTCCTGAAGGCCACCAAGGCTTTACACTGCAGTGATGGCTCCCAGCTGACACATCCCACCATGTCCATCTTCAAGTGTCCACTCACCCAGACTGAGCCAAGCAACTCCCTTAATGACCCCCTTAGACTTTGCTCTTGACAGAAGCCCCAGCTCCTTCCATAAATGTCACGTGTGCAGAACGGCACTCATGTCCTGGAGCCAAGTTAGAATACCTCCATAGTGTTCCAGATAGTGAGATCTTGCTTGTCTCCAGACCCTGTCTCCCAGGACACCTTCTGAGTGGGAAGTTCTCCATGGGGCCACATGAGGCGTCAGCCCCCATGAGCTACACAATCAGCTGAAGGGATCCCCAGAAGTACAGATCTCAGGACAGACCCCAGGGATAATGACTCCACTCCGGGATGGGGTGGAGCTGGGACACCTCCTTGCTGCCATCCCCCAGATGACTTGAGTCCACACAGGCCAAGGGAACACCAGAGCAGATCACAAAGTCAGCGTCATCAGGCCTTTGCAGTGAGGAGGGGCGGGCACCAGATTCCCCACCCAAGTCTTTTTCCCCCGCCCTGCTGACCTTCCATCTCAGCCGCACACCTAAACCACCAAGGAGCCTCAGAGGGTGCCCAGGGGTCCTTCTCTGCCTGTGATAGCTGGTAAGTTTCAGGGGGACTTTCCCCATCCTGCCCTCCCCGGACCCTCGGGGTGACCTGCTGAGGTAGGAAAAGAGAAGCTGAGGCTCCAATGGGTAGAAACTTGTCAGTGCCAAATAGAGCTGCGTTTAAACTGTCTCACAAGTCCAGCTCCTTTCCCACGTCTGTCCTGAGACTCTTCCCAGGGCTTGCCTCCAAGGCAGCTGTCTGCATACAGCCTTGGGAGGTGGACTGGGCAGAGCACCCCATCAGGGCTGGTCTGGGGTGTGGTCATAATTAATTGTCCTACTAGACTCTTCACACAACCCTACCCACCACCATTGCCTCTTCCCACAAACAAATTTACAAAGAATTAGAGGCAGAAAGTTAAGACATTCCCACAAGACGCGCACTGCGATGGGAACCCGAAGCCTGGCGACAGACATGTGGTAGCTAGTGGCTGCTCTGTGGCAGACACCCCCCACCACCAGCACCTATCACCCCATGAAACAGTCTGGGCAGGCTCTGTGATCTCTCTGAGCCTCTGTCTCTTCTATAGCCCTCTAGTTTCTACAGGGTGAGTGGGATGCAGGGGGGGCGGGTCATGTACCTGCCTGGTACTTGGTAAAGGGACTGGAGGGACTGACCCCAGCTAAGGGTACTTTGGGGGCCCAGTGTGGAGGAGCACCACAGTTCCAGCCGCCACGGAGCCAAGTGCTGGCCTGAATGGCTTGGTAGGTGCGAATGAAAATTTCATGCACGGTGGTCTCCGTGGCATCCCGTGACTCAGGTGGGTGGCCCGCTGCCTCCTGCCCACCCACCAAGGAATAGAGTACAGCCCAGGACAAAGCCTTCCCGATGGGGTTTCAGCGGGGGGGGGGGGGCCTGGGACACTAGTCTTCTTTGGGTTTGCTGGGCCGGGCCCGAGCCAGCCTATAGTCCATGTAGGTCCCCAGACAAGACCACAAGATGAAACGCACTAGTAAGATGATCACCAGCAATACCATGAGTGGGTCGGGACCCACGGCATCCCCCAGCCAGGAAGCCATGCCCAGGAGAGGGAGGGTTGTCACCCCAGGCTGGCGCAGCGGGCCCCTCTCCTTGGAGTTGGTGGGGCGAGGGGGGGGGGTGACGGTGGCGGGCTACAGCTCTCAGTGTCGCCTGCTTGCAGGTGGTCTCTTGTCAGGGATCAAGCCCTTGCAGTTCACAGTCTCCCACACAGGCCAGTCCTTCCCACCACGCTGCAGGCCCCCGGGGGCCTCCCCGCGTGTGTGAGGGGACAGTTGGGGCGGCCAGCGGCCTCGTTGGTCAAGAGGCCCGTGCACCATTCATCGGGGGAGCTAACCACTCCGGGCGCTGACAATGGCAGCATTGTCCAGGGGCCCGGGGTGGGGGGGGCGGGAGGCCACCGGGAGCCCGCCTCCCGCGCGGTCCCCGCATCCCCTGTCCGCCGGCGCTGACGTAATCCCCAAACATGGGCCGCAGCAGCTGCTGAGCGAAGCCGCCGCCTCCTCCAGGCGCTTCCGGCCGCGGCGAGACAATCGGGCCCTTTCTCTCCGCAATTAGCTATCACTTCTGCAGGCCGCGCCGTCTGAGCGCCCGGGCGGGCGGGCGGGCGGGCTTCCCCGGCCGCAGCAGCAGGCTGCGCGCTGCGCGCTGCCCGCTGGGGGCCCGCGAGGCTGGCTGGCTGGCTGGCGGAGAGGCCCGGCCCAGCGGGGAGGGCGCGAGGGGAGACTGGGGCGATTGAAAAGACACAAGAACAGTCGGCCAGGGCCCAGAGGCGACCCCCAGACAGGGCTCAATTAGCACGGACTTGTGCGCTGCGTCCCCCAAGGCCTGTGACAGCATGGGGGGTCAGAGCGGGTCCCGCAGCAGGATGCCCCAGAAAGCGCCCTCAGCCCCCGGGGGACGGGGGGAGGGGGGGACGGGCGGGGATGGGAGGGGGAGCAACTGGAGAGATTGGCTTAATCCCCTAGGAGAGTGGAGCTGGGCTGGGCACCTCCTTCTACTCCACCGCGCCCCCCCCCCCCAACCACCATCAGTCCCACAAGAGGCTTAGTAGGCACCCTCAGCGGGATGGGATGGGAGATAGGGATAGGATGGGACGGGACGGGACCCTGTATCCCCCATTCCCCGTGGCTGGTCCGCTCCTACTCACCGAATGATGGGGAACAAAATGCCTGGCCTATCCGGTCTCCTTCTCTGGAAAATGAGGTCACAACCCCTGTTCTGAAGGATCAAAGGAGAGACTATTTTATATGGGGCCTAGCACACACGCGCCCCCCCACCCCCGCAGAGTTGGTGCCCCAAGAAATGCCTCTAGACTTTTCTGCAAAGCAACCTCTGTCTGTCTGCCACACATGCATGCACACATGTTCGGGTGCACACATGTGCATGCACAAAGGACGCATGCCTCTACAGACCCTGTTCTCCCGCCCCACCCTGCCCAGGCAGGGGCCACTGTGGCCCCTCACAACCCAGGAGGATTCCAAATGTAAAGATAAGCCAGCCTGCCCTCCCCCCACCTCCAATGCCAGCCTTGTGTCCTGCAAAGCAGAGGGGCCCGCCTGGAGCTAGGGGACCCGGCAGTAGGAATGGGTCTCTAGCTACAGGGTCCTGGGTGTCAACCCAAAATTCCCACCAGGAAATAGTCCAACCAGCCATGAGAGGGGCAAAAGGGGGCTTTCACACCGAGCATCTCACTGGTCGCCTCTCCTCAGACCCTGAACTACTTCTTTCAGCTGAAGCGTGAGTGGTCACTCCCACCAGCCTTTCCAGGAGGTTCTAAGTGAGGAGGACACACACGGTCGGTGGAGGGACACGTATCTGAGTGGGAGGTGGGCAGTGAGGGTGGTGCTGGCTTGTGGGTTTCACAGGGAAGGGATACCCACTGGGAGTGTCCCATAGGTTTTAGCTAGCTCTTGTACATCCACCCTCTCCCTCTACCGCACTGCCGGTGCATCCCCAGGACTGACTCTACCTCCACTGTGGGTAATTGGGGAGGGGTACTATGGACAGCACAGGCAGTGCATATGCCAGGCAACCACCCCAACACTCGCAGAAAGTGACTTTCAAGGGACAGTTACTTCTGAGCTTATCTTCTGCCACCCCAAACATAGGTGAGGATTTTGAGATCAAACCCCCGGCCCAGGGAAACATCAGGCAGAACACTGGTTTCACAAGATTTTCCACCAGGGTCCTGCTGACTTCCACCCCCCCACCCACACACACACAAAAACAAAACATGTTAACATGGGGTGAGGATCCCCAGCTGTAGGGGGAGACCCCTGGGCTCAAGAAGGGAGGAAGCTGCGGGGGGTCACCTACTCACCTGAGAGCCCCTGTTTCCCACTCTCTGGAGTTGCCAGCCCTGAGTGTGGCCACCAGCTCAGGCCCACTGGATGGGGCCAAGGTGGCCTTGGGCAAAACTTATTGTGTTTGCCAAGCACACAATCAGATAGGCAAAATCAACAATGTCCCATGTCACATGGCATCTGAGCAGAGGAGACTCTGGGGGTCAAGGAGGCCTGACCCTTCTTGCTCAGATATCTCTGGGCCACTGGCAAGCTCCAAGTTGGCATGCCCTTCAAGGGAGGAAGGAGGAAGTAGGTGACCTTCTTCCCCTGGGCAATACCTGGCTCCTCAAGGGAGAAGTCACTGCTAAGGTACAAGGACCTGAGGACGGGGACAGCGGGGGCAGGGGTGGGGGGGTTGCACAAGGAAAGAGCAAGAAAGCGTTGTGCAGCTCCATATGTACCCGTAGCTGTTCTGCTCGGGGTACTAGGTTGCTCCCCATTCTTAGGGATGGGACACCCCAAATCACCCACAACTAGCAGTGATGGTGGGCATGGCCTGTGTTCTACTCTGATCGCTCAGAGCTCCCACACACACACACACTTCAGTGCCCTTGTGCTTCTCCAAGGACCCCTTGAGCCTATAAGAACTGCTCCTGGGGTGGCCTTTAGCCAAACACTGAGGAAGAATGATCTCTGGATCACCTTTAATTTGGCCTTGGTACCTCTGAGATGGTCTCTGTCAAGGTGACACTCTGGGGCTCTGAGCCTCAGCTTGTCATCCATAAAGGGCTCGGCCAGCCCTCCTGACTCTGCAAGCAAAGCCGGGACAAGGAGCACCCTGAGGAGGGCGCCTGCTCAGTCGTCCCAAGGCCACACTGGACTGTCTGGGTTCAGAGTCGTCACAACCCGGCATGCAGTCAAGCCCTGCACCAGGATTCTGGTCCCCCCCCCCACTTCTGCTTTGATTACTTGACACCCCTCTTACCCTCACCCCAGCCTCTGGACTCACCCATGCCTCTAGAAGGTGACTTTTCACCTTGTTTCTTATTTCTTGCTTCTAGAAGGGACTTTCACCCCTGGCTCAGCACAGGCTCAGGCACTTGGAAGTTGCCATACATGCTGGGGTACCAAGGCCAAATTAAAGGAAGCCATGTTTCATTAGACCAGATTCTGCCAAAATTGTGGAGTGATTAGCCATGACTGAGCCAAGAGGAAGGCTCTCTCAACAGTGAAGGTCTTATTGATGATTCCCCCCCCCCCCCCGGCCTTTTTATTTTTTGAAAGCAAGACACTTGTTATTACAAAAGAGAAAGAGAGAGGGCTGGAGAGATAGCTTAGTGGTTAAGGCACTTGCCTGTGAAGCCTAAGGATCCAGGTTCAATTCCTCAGCACCCACACAAGCCAGATGCACAAGGTGGCGTGTGTGTCTCAAGTTTATTTGCAGCAGCTAAAGGCCCTGGCATGCCCATTCTCTCCTTCTCTCTTTCTCTCTGTATCTATCTTGCTGACTCTTCTGTCTTTCTCTCAAACAAACAAATAAAAGTAAAATACTGTTAAAAAAGAGAGCAAACAGTAAGTTTAAAAGGAGATATAAAGAGAAGAGAAAGGAAGGGAGGAGGGTACTTAATAGGTTGGTATTGTATATATGTAAGTAGAATGATTGAGATGGGGAGGGGATATGATGGAGAATGGAATTTCAAAGGGGAAAGCGTGGGGGGGGGAGGGTATTACCATGGGATATTTTTTATAATCATGGAAAATGTTAATAAAATTTGTGAAAAGATAAAAAATTAAATTAATTTAAATTTAAAAAAAGAAAGAGCAAATGTCAAAGAAGTATGCAAATTACAAAAGTACATTGTCCACTGCTTCTGCCAACACAGAACAGACAATAGTAAGAGACCCCTCAAAGCCACCAGAGACCTTGCCAGTCACACCAAAGAAAGATTTATGACCAGTTGTTTCACTATAAACACGACATCCCAAAATCCAGCCACAGTAGGGCATGGTAGTGCATGTCTATCATCCCAGCCCTTGGGAGACAGAGGCAGAAAGATGAGAGTTGAAGACTAACCTGAACTACAAAACAGGGCCAGGGAGACGGTTCACTGGGTAAGAGGGCTTGCCACACAAGCATGAGGGCCTGAGTTCAGTTCCCCAGAACCCACATTAAAAAGCCAGGCACAGAGCCGGGTGTGGTGGTGCACGCCTTTAATCCCAGCACTGGGGAGGCAGAGGTAGGAGGATCGCCATGAGTTCGAGGCCACCCTGAGACTACATAGTGAATTCCAGGTCAGCCTGGGCCAGAGTGAGACCCTACCTCGAAAAACAAAAAAAAAAAAAAAAAAAAAAGCCTGGCACAGGGGCTGGAGAGATGGATTAGTGGTTAAGGCATTTGCCTGCAAAGCCAAAAGGTCCCAGTTCGATTCTCCAGGACTCACGTAAGCCAGATGCACAAGGGGACGCATGGTGTCTGAAATTCCTTTGCAGTGGCTGGAGGCCCTGGCATGCCCATTCTCTCCCTTTCTCTCTCTTTCTCTCTCTCTCTCTCAAATAAATAAATAAATAATAAAATTAAATTAATTTTTAAAAAGCCAGGCACACACGCCTATGACCCTAATCCTGGGGGGGCAGGGGAGTGGAGACCAGAAAATTACTGGTGCTTGTTGGTCAGGCAGTCTGGTTCAGTGAGAGACTTCACCTCAAAGAAACATGCAGATGAATGAGAGAGGACCCCTGACATTCTTCTGTGGACTCCACAGGCATGTACATAGGATACGTGCATCTGCATACACACTATACATGCATATACCATAACAAGAAACAAACAAACAGGGCTAGGGAGATGGCTCAGTAGTTAAAAGCACTTATTTGCAAAGTCTGCTGACCCGGAGTTTGATTCACCAGAACCCATGTAAAGCCAGCACAAAGTGCCAAGAGAACCTGGCACACCCACACATATGAACACATAAATAAAATTAATTGTTTTAAAAGATTAAATAAACAAATTTCAACAAAAAAAAAAAAAAGCTTTACAAAAGAATATATGATGGACTGGGCATGATGGAGCATACCTTTAGTCCCAACACTCAGGAGACAAAGGTAGGGGGCTTGCCTTGAGTTCGAAGCCAGCCTGAGGCTACATAGTAAATTCCAGGTCATCCTGGGCTAGAGTGAGGTGCCATCTCATAAAAGACAAAAGAAAGAAAATTGATGGATGGATGGATAAATAGACACATAGATAAAGTGAGGCACAGTGGCATACACTTGTAATCCCAAGAGTGAGAGGCTGAGGCAAGAAGGCCAGGAGTTCAAGGCCAGCCTCCAAGTACATAACAAGACCAGCCTAGGCTGCATGAGATCCTTTCTTTAAAAAAAAAAAAAAAGAAAAAAAAATAGAACTCTTTTCAAAACCAGATTGCCACCGAAATGCTGCAGACTCACAGACGGGTGAAAATTAATTTTCTTTCTTTCTGCTCCACAAAAGCAGATTAAAATCGTCAGCGGCGGGGACGAGTGGGGAGACACAGAGGGCTGGGTGAGTGAGGGAGCCCCGCCTGCCTGCCCAGGCAGCTTCTCTTGAGGAGGATGGCTGCTCTATGGCTCTATGGAAATCCCTGCTGAGGCCAGAAAGCCTGCGAACCCAAGAATGCGCTTGAGAAAGCGCTTGCGCCTTCCAGCAGTTGAAAGCCGGTATGTAACTCTGCCCCGGTGATCAAACAGCTAGTGGGGGACGCTGTCAGCAGCAGAATGAAATTCCAAATAAATTAGCCATGTCCCAGAAGCCAGCACAACACGGGATTAAGGCACACAAAGGGAGCGCAATTTATTCAGCCTACCTTGTCAGAATTCCTAATAACCTCCCTTCATGTTTCTCACCTCAGCTGGCTTGGCTGGCAGTCCCCGGGCGGGAAAGGACAAAGTGAGCCCACTCACAACCTGAACTCCACTTAGGAAATGTGAGGGGTGCTTTGGGTCCAGTTGCACCCACATGGTGACAAAATGGGGTTTTTAGGAGCATTTCCACAGAAAGCAGACACAATCTCACAAGCTGTCATTGACATCCGGGGACATATGCATCTGCCTCCCCCATCTGAATGAGCTGGGGTGTTGGAGACCAGCAAAGAAGACTGACCGCTCTTCAGGGTTAGGATGAGCGCCCCACTTGTGGGTTCTGGGGTGCCTGTCTGCCCTGCTCGGTGGCTATCTTGCCTGTAGACCCTCTTTCTAATCAAGCACTAGCTGATCTCAAGTAGGACTCGCTCATTAATACACTCAGCTCTAAAACAATACCTGGTTTTATCAATGAACCCCAGATGGCTTTCATAGGCCCACAGGCACTCTTTGAAAGAGCTGATGGGCCAGTGGTTTGTGGGGCTCCAGAGGAGGTGGCTTTCAAGGCTGAGGAAGGCTCTTCTTTCCCCTCCCCCCTCCCCTCTCCTCCGACCCCTCCTCTTCCTCCCCAGCTTCTTTTGAAGGGTCTAGGCCTCTTCTCGCTCTTTCCCCCTCCTCCCCACATTCCTACTCCTTCCTCCTCCCCCTCCTCCTCTCCCTCCTCTTCAGCTGCTCTGATGTATCTCCTTTGCTCAAAGGCCTCAGTGAGAGTGCAGGGCCCTTTCTTTGTCCCTAGAGAGGTGGTGGAGAGGCAAGGGGGGGGGGGAAGCCGAGTCCACTTGCAAAAGATGAAACCTAGGAGCTGAAGGAAGCGACTTGGCCACCCTCAAGATGGCCCTTCAGGAGTGCTTGGGGGGACCACCCTCCCCACCAGAATAAGGACTTTCCCAGAACCATCTAAATGAGATGAATTAATGGTGTTAAATGTGGGGCGGGGGAGAGAAGAAGGAGGGAGGCTGATGCTGGGGCTGAGGATGTGGGCCAGTCCCCAGCTTAGATCCTCTCTGTCGCTAAACGTGAGGAAGAATGTGACATCCACGGGGATAGGAGTCCGATACGGACTGCCACATGCACAGTTGTCTCGCGGCAGCAGAGGGGATTGCTCCTCAGAACAAGACCCGCTCCCAGAGCTGCCGGTACAAGCGCCTTGGCACACTCACGGGCTCTCTGAGCCACGCTGAGTGAGCAGCTACTAGATGCCCACACGTCACCAACTGTGCACTGTGGGGGACAGCCACCTGTCACCCCCGAAGCATCCTAGTCTCAGCCACCCTGAGGGACTGAGGGCATCTCCATTGCCACCGGTATATGACAGCAGTCATTCATGAAAAACAGAAGGTAAACTGGGGGGCTCCAGTCTGACCTCTGGCTGGGACCTACCCCGCAGAGGGCGAGCTGGACTCCCACCAGGGAGCAATGGTTGGCTCTCACTTCGGCCTCTCAGCCTCTGGAGCATGGTCCCTGCCTCAGCTGCTCCCAGTGTGCCTCGGAGGCATTCTTGGCCTCTGCCTGCCCGTGGCTAAGTCCAGTGGCACAGCCTGCTGTACTGGCCTCCCTGCCCCAGCTCCTGAGGAGGACAGCAAGGGTCAGCAACTTCTGGACTGACGCCTGCTCAGCGCCTGGCCTGAGACGCCAACCTCACTACAGAGGTCACAGTGGCACACACGTGGCCGTCCTACCACCAGCCCATACACAGACTCACGCTCATCCAGGCTCATACACGCATGCACAAGGTGCCCATGCTCCTTCACACTTGTGAACACACACCAACTCATATGCACACTTGCACACGGACACCCACATTCCTACATGTACATACACACAGACGCCCACATTCATGCTTCATGCCATACACACATGTACAGACACCCCCATTCATGCACACACACACACTTATGCTCACACACACTCATGTATACATGTGTGTGCACAGATGCTCATAGTCACACACGTCATGCTCCTGCACATCCATGTCCAGACACTGGCATGCATGCACACATACACAGATGCTCACATTCATACACACATATGCTCCTGCACAGACGTACATAGACATCCATGCCCAGGCATATTCACGTGTACACAGGTATCCACACTCATGCATACACATGAACACACACATCTCCAGTTCCACCGAACATCACTTCACATTTCTCTAGCCTACAATAAGTCCTCCCCCCACCCACAATAGGAACAAGAGCCCCATGGGTCCACAGAACCCTAGATGGCCACCCAGTGCCACTCTATTGTGATGTCACTTATGACACTCAACAAGCCTATGGGAAAAGCAAGGCTGGGAGTGTCTTAAAGGTGAGCACACTGGTATTCGGGGAGCTGGGTTGTCCAAGGTCACATACAGGCTCAGTGAGGGGAGCCAGGATTCCAGAATTCATGATGGACCCCTTCCTCTCTCAGCATGGCCATGCAGGCCTGTGAGAAGTCTTCATGACTCCTCCAGCTACCAGAGGACTCTCTGTGGAACTCAGGAGTGGCCATGTGACTGGATTTGGCCAATAAAAGGAAATGACAGAAGCCACTTTGTGACAGGATGGTTAAGAGGCATGGTCTGCTCCATTCTCTCTTCCCTAATGCAAGAAGAAGCTGCCCCACTACGTGGAGTCTGGGGGTGCGGTTGGGGGATAGAATATGTTGCTGAGTCTCAGCCCATACAAGTAGGAGTTAAAACAGGACAGAGTTCACTTGTGCTGTTCAGAGCCACAGAGATGTGGCCTCGCTTGTTACCTCGCCATAACTTTTGTGCCTGACTGATACACATTCCCTGGGAAGTCTATGCAGAACACTTAACATTGAGACCTGGAGTTCTTTCAGAATGGACATCACCATTCAAAATAAAGATGTGACCCCTGTGTGCTGGCCCTGTGTGGGATCAAAAGCCACTGGTACATAACACCTCTAAGATAAGGCATACTTAAAATGTCCTGTGTTGCCGGGCATGGTGGCACACGCCTTTAATCCCAGCACTTGGGAGGCAGAGGTAGGAGGATCGCCGTGAGTTCAAGGCCACCCTAAGACTACATAGTGAATTCCAGGTCAGCTTGGGCTAGAGTGAAACTCTACCTCGAAAAAACAAAAAAAAAAATAATAAATAAATAAATAAAATGTCCTGTGTCGTGACCTCCATCCTAAAGTGTGCATTTTTCACATTTTGATCATCCTGAAGTCAAATTATATCTTCTAACAGATATTAAAGTTAATCATGCCAGGCGTGGTTTTGCATGCCTTTAATCCCAGGCAGAGGTAGGAGGATAACTGTGAGTTCAAGGCCACCCTGAGACTAGTGAATTCCAGGTCAGCTGGAGCTATAATGAGACTTTACCTAAAAAAAAAAAAAAAAAAAAAGACAAAGAAAGCAAGGAAGGATGAAAGAAAGAAAGAAAGAAAGAAAGAAAGAAAGAAAGAAAGAAAGAAAGAAAGAAAGAAAGAAAGAAAGAAAGAAAATCACATTTTGGGGAAAGGAGAAAACAAAAATAAAGTCATTACTTGCTTTTGTGGGCCACAATCTGTTCACCTCCACTTAGACTTTTCCTTGCTTGCCTAGGCATCACAAACCTGCAATGTGAACTTGGAGACTGATTGTTGCGTAAAGACTTCAAAACTCTCCCATCCTGGGGAGGTGGCCGGGTCAGAAAGCACCCGCCGTGCAAGTGTGAGAACCTGGGTTTGGACCCTGAAGACCCACATAAATGCCAGGCGCGATGAGAGCACCTGTGATCCAGCGCTCGGGAGGTGGAGGCGTGGGGGTCCCTGGGCAGGCTGGCTAGCTGGACTAGCCGAATCAGGACTGAGGCCTGGGTTCAAGCAAGAGACCCTGTGGTAGTTTAAATGTATGCCCCGCCCCCATAGACTCAGGAGTTTTATCAAAGCTTAGAACCTGGGTCTCCAGACAAATGGCTAGAGAGGAGGCGTCACTAGGGCCCAGCCTAAAGGTGTGTTTGGGGGCAGATCTGATTTCTAGCCCCAAAGTGTGCGGAGCAGCCTGAGCTCTGGCAGGGTCCTGCCTGCTGCTGCTGGGTTCTTGCTGCTGGTTTTAGTTTTCACAGGCTTATTTGGTTGTTTCTCTCTGGATGGGTGGAGGCCGCTCCTTCTACGACTGACGGAACTTCCACTGCATCTGCGAGCTTGGAATAAATCCCTTCCTCCCACAGACTGTGGCAGGCTTGGATGTTCATCCCAGCAACGTGAAGCTGACTGCAACAGACCCTGTCTCAACAAGTAAGGTAGAGAGCAACGGAGGAAGACACTCAAAGCCAACCTCTGGCCTCCACACGCAAAAGCACACACACGCATGGGCAGTCACACACACCTGCCACATAGCACATGCAAGCATGCTTACACGCACATGCACACATTCCACACACATACGCATGCCAATACAAACATTGCATTGGACCTGAAGAGGTGGCTTAGTGGTGAAGGTGCTTTCCTGCAAAACCTAAGGGACCCAGGTTTGATTCCCTAGGACCCATGTAAGCCAGCTGCACATGGTGGCGCATGCATCTGGAGTTTTTGCAGTGGCTAGAGGTCCTGATGCACCCATTCTCTCCTGCCCCCTCTCAAATGAAAATAAAAGTAAAAAATATTTTAAAAGTAAAAAGAAAATATGGCATTGGAACAAAAGGTTATTGTGCTCAAGAAATGTCCCATCCCACATCAGGCCAATGCCAGTGAAGGCAGAAGAGGTCAACCCATTGCTCAGACTGTACCAGAAATGCTCACTACTCTGTGGGGGAGGTCAGTGTGGGCAATTCCCTCTGTGAAATAGTTGCTGCCTAGGAGATGAGTATCCATCTTTCACAAGCTTCTGCCTGCCAGGACATAAACATCAACGCACAGAAGTAAATCCAGAAAGATCTATCAGAATTACAAGAATCGAATAAAAAGTGAGTATAATGAAATAAAAGAAAGCATTTCAAATAAAAGCAAACCTCTATCTGCCTGCCTCCCCCCCCTTCTCTTTCTTTTTCTCAATAAATAAGTAAACTTAAAAAAGGGGCGGTGCTGAAAAATAGAGATGGCTTAGTAGTTAAAGCATTGCTTATGAAGCCTAAGGGCTTAGGTTTGATTCCCCAGTACCTACATAAGCCCAAAGCCAGATGCACAAAGTGGCACATGCATCTGGAATTAGTTTGCAGTGGCTGGAGACCCTGGTAAGCTGATCCCCCCTCCCTCCCTCCCACCCTCAAATAAATAAGTTAAATAAAGTATTTTTTTTTTAAAGAAGGGGGCCAGGCATGGTGGCACATGCCTTTAATCCCAGCACTCAGGTGGCAGAGGTAGGAGGATCCCCATGAGTTCGAGGCCACCCTGAGACTACACAATGAATTTCAGGTCAGCCTGGGCTACAGTGAGACCCTACCTCGAAAAACCAAAAAAGGAAGAAAAAAATATATATATCAAGGTGTGGTAGGGCACACTTGTAATTCCAGGTGGATCCCTAGGGCTCACTAACCAGCTAGTCTAACCAAATTGGTGAGCTCCAGGCCACTGAAAGACCACGGTTCAAATAAACAGACGGCGTTCCTGCCCCTAACACCTGCGGTTGTCCTCTGACTCCCACAAGCACATGTACACACATTAGTGTGCACACACATTTTTTAAAATTTTATTTATTTTTATATATTTATTTGAAAGAGAGAGAGAGAGAGAAACAGGCAGAGAGGGAGAGAGAGAATAGGCATGCCAGGGCCTCCAGTCACTGCAAATAAACTCCAGACACATGTGCCACCTTGTGTATCTGGCTTATGTGGGTCCTGGGGAGTGGAACCTGGGTCTTAACTGTTTTGTAGGCAAGCGCCTCAACTGCTAAGCCATCTCTCCAGCCCCCCACCCCCCCACACACACACACATTTTTTTGTTTGTTTGTTTAACTCCAGACCTTGCAGCCAATTCCTGAGGTCAGCCATGGTTAGCCTTTTCTAGAAGATGCCTCCTGCCATGACTTGGTACAGGTAGGACTCGGCTCAATTAAAGTACCAAATACAGACAGAACCCCTTGGGAGGCGGGAGTCCCACAGTCAGAATGGAAAACCTGCCACCACCAGAAATGAGGCTGACCAGCGCCTCCTTGTTTTCTCTCCCTCTGCCTGCGCCCCGCCCCTGTCCTCCCCAGACCCCACTTCACATGCCCCTCCTCACCCAGGTAACCTGAAGGTACACGGGGTGGGGGTGAGGCTAAGCCTGGAGGATACATCTAAGGTTTCCAAGCAAATCAGCACAATAACGTCCTTCCTGTCGCTGGGAACCCAGGACAATGGGGGCGCCCCAGCCAAGCCCGTTGCATAAGGCCATGAACACAGCACCCCATCTATCAGGAACAGAGCCCCCCTGTGCTCACAATGGCACCTCTATGATGGCCCCGGGGTGTTTCCGGCTCCCAAGGTCTCTGGTGTTTTGGGAATTTGAAGCGGTTTTAGGGAGGAGGGGGAAGAGGAAAGCCGGGATTAAGATAACCTCCAGTGGAGCCCATTCTCGCGCAGGGCAGTGCGCTCAGCCGAGCCCCCTCGGGTTGTGCTGGGGCACACACTCCTCTACCCAGGCTGGCAGTGAAGACAGCAGGGGGCGTTCCCCAGACCTGTTCACCCCCAGAGCCAGCAGGAGGAGGTGGAGGAGTCCTCAGCAGGGGAGGGTGGACAGGGCAGAGCAGAGACTCTGTAGTCACGTGCCTCCTTAGATGGGGACCGCAAGGAGGAGATTTGGAGTCTGGACAGAACAAGAAGCAGGACAACACAGGCTGGCCCCACTTCTCTGATATGATCTGGGCCTGTCCTATGCAGACAGCCATCCTCCAGCTGTGTATCCCATTCCTCTCCTAGAACTGGCTTGTGAGAGGTGATATGCCTACAGCCATCCAAAGGCTAAGAGCCCTCACCTCTCATCCCTTCCCCTACCTCTTAAACAGAAGTCTCACTCAGGCCAGATCCTAAGGGAAGCCCTTAGTCACACTAAGAACCTGTGATGGGCCCGTCACACCGGGACACACCAGATCCTGTCTCCAATGGGTCCTTACCTCCGCTGGTAAGCCTTTTGGTAAAGACACGGGCAGCTGGCCCTGGCCACCTGGACTCCTATCACCCTGTATAACGTAACCCAGAGTTAAGAGGCTGGTCTGAATTTATCAGGACCCCACTTCTCCAGTATCAGGCACACTGTCCCTCATCATCCCCATCTAGAACCCAGCCCAAGATCAGAAGGGGCTGCAATCCAAATGCAAGTGGCTCTTGACACCAGCCATGGCCTGGGTGGCTCAATGGGCTTTGCTGACATAGGTGGCATAAGCCAGGTGGATAACTCCAGGCTGCATATGGACATTTATTGTGTGCCTACTGTATACCCGGTACCACTTTGTCCCCCTAGGGGTCCCCTGGAGGAACCTCATCAGGTCAGATGATCACACTGTTTAGGAGACTTGGGTTCTCCAAGGCCTGGCTCCATGTTCCACCTACTCATGATGTCTCCTGGGAATACAAGGAAGGGGAGAGAAAATGTGAGAAACTCTTGAGCAAGAGCTGATGAGTGGACAGGAGGGTGGATCTGGGTACTGGGGAATCAAACCTGAGTCCTTGGGCTTCTCAGGCAAGCACTTAACCTCTAAGCCATCTCTGCAGCCACCTTAGGTATCTTTTTTTTTTTTTTTTTACTTTTTTTTTTTTTTCAGTTAGGGTCTTGCTATAGCTTAGAATTCTCAGAGTGGACTCAAACTCATTGACATCCTCCTACCTCTGCCTCCAGATGCACAAGGTAGTGTATGTGTTTGGAGTTCGATTGTAGTGGCTAAAGGCTCTGGTGCACCCGTTCTTTCTCTAAATAAATAAATATAGTTTTAAAAGGACTGAGGAGATTGTTCTGTGGTTAAAGGCACTTGCTTGCAAAGCCTGCTGGCCAAGGTTCGATACCCCAGTACCCACATAAAACCAGTTGCACAAAGTGGCACATGTGCTCGGAGCTGGCATGTGCATTTGGAGTTTATCTGCAGTAACAGGAGGTCCTTGCAGCCACCCACCCCCACAAATAAATAAGTAAAAATCTATTTTTGTGTGTTTTTGTTTTGTTTTTGGTTTTTCGAGGTAGGGTCTCACTCTGGTCCAGTCTGACTTGGAATTAACTCTGTAGTCTCAGGGTGGCCTCGAACTCACAGCGATCCTCCTACCTCTGCCTCCCGAGTGCTGGGATTAAAGACGTGCGCCACCACATCTGGCTCAAAAAAATATTTCTTTAAGGCAGGTTGGAGAGATGACTCTGCAGATAAAGTGCTTGGCCCTCAAGCATGAGGAGCTGAGCTCAGACCCCCACACCCATGGGAAACTGTGTAGTAGTATGCACCTGTAATCCAGCAACTGGGAAGGCCAAGACAAGAGGATGACCACGGCTTAGTGGCTAACTAGTGCAGCCAAGTCAGTGAGAAGCAGCCCTGTGGTTTCCCTACTCTGGGTGCGAGCACCGCTCCCTTATTTCTCCCCGTCTTTTCCTCTCTATCTCCCTATCTCTCTCTCTTCCTCTTTCTCTCCCTTCCTCTCTCTTTCTGTCTCTCATGTCTTTTTGCTCTGTCCCTATGTGCATTCTCTTTTCTCTCCTCTTTCTCTGTTTCCCTTTCTCCCTCTTCTCTCTTCTATTACAATAAAGCCTTAATATGCCCCCCACCCCCCCCCACACACACAAATTAGGAAAGTGACAGGAAGACACCCAACATTGACCTCTGGCCTCCACACACACATGTACAACACATGTACAAACATGCTGTTGCAATCAGGTTTGCATTGCTGACAGAAAACACCTGACCAAGAGCAGCTTGTGGGAAAAAAGGATTTATTTTGGCTTACAGACCTGAGGTCCATGATGGCAGGGAAAACGATGGCATGAGCAGAGGGTGGACATCACCTCCTCGCCAACATCAGGAGGACAACAGCAACAGGAGAGTGTGCCAAACACTGGCAAGAGGAAGATGGTTATAGTGCCCATAAGCCCGCCCTCAGTAATACACTGCCTCCAGGAGGCTTGTATTCCCAAATTGTCATCAGCTGGGGACCTAGCGTTCAGACCACCTAAGTTTATGGGGGACACCTGCATCAAACCACCACACATGTATACACACATGCACATACATATACACCAACAAAAAGGTCAAGCCATAGTCTGGGCTGGATATTAATATTCAGATTATAGAAAGCCAAGCATGGTTGTGCATAGCTATAACTCCAGAACTCAAGAGGTGAAGGCAGGAGGATCAGGAGTTCAAGTCATCTTCAGTCACATGGTGAGTTCAAGGCTAGCCTAGGCTACAGGAGATCCTATCTCAAGCAAACAAAGTACTGTGGAAAGAAATCTTACAATGTGGGCTGGAGGGATGGCTTAGCAGTTAAGGTGCTTGCCTGCAAAGTTGAAGGACCCAGGTTCGATTTACCAGGACCCACATAAGCCAGATGCACAAGGTGGCGCATGCTTCTAGAGTTTGTTTGCAGTAGCTGAAGGCCCTGGCACGTCCATTTTCTCTCTCTCTTTTTTTTTTTTTTTTTTTTTTTTTTTTTGGTTTTCCAAGATAAGGTCTCACTCTGGCTCAGGCTGACCTGGAATTCACTATGTAGTCTCAGGGTGGCCTCGAACTCTCAGCGTTCCTCCTACCTCTGCCTCCTGAGTGCTGGGATTAAAGGCATGTGCCACCACGCCCGGCAAACGTCCATTCTCTCTATCTGCCTCTCTCTCTCTCTTACTTTCTCTAAAATAACATATATATTTTTTAAAAAAAGAACTCTTGAAAGTGTCGGGGGGGAGGGAGACAATTACCATGGGATATTTTTTTACGGTCTTGGAAAATGTTAATAAATACTAAAAAAAAAATTTAAAAAGAACTCTTATGGGCATGGTGGTGCACACCTTTAATCCCAGCACTCGGAAAGTAGGGATAGGAGGATCACTGAGAGTTCGAGGCCACCCTGAGACTACATAGTGAATTCCAGGTTAGCCTGGACTAGAGCAAGACCCTACCTCGAAAAAAATAAAGAAATCTGAACACCAGCATGCCTCTCTCCCTCTCTCTCCTTCCCTCTCTCCCTCTCTCTCCCTGTCTCTCTCTCTCTCTCTCTCTGCTTCCTGATCCACTGAGATGTGAGCAAGCAGTTTCATGCTGCCACAGTCAGGACCTGGTCCCACAGCCATGCCTATCCCACCATAATGACTGCATTCCCTGAATCATGAGCCAAAACCTCTTTTGCCTCAAACTTCTTTGCCAGATATTTTGTCACAATGACAAGAAAAGTCACTGACATCAGTATATACCCAGGAGAGATGGTGACGTATGTCATGTATGAACACCCAAGTGTGCTCACTATGGTTTTACCAACATTCAACCTGATGAAATTTGAATATCCCTTGAATGATGGGTGAAAAATAATGAGTTTGGGCTGGGGAGATTGCTTAGTGGTTAAGGCATTTACCTGCAAAGCCAAAGGATCTGGGTTCAATTCTCCAGGTCCCACATAAGCCAAATGCACAAGGGGTAGCAAGCATCTGGAGTGTGTTTGCAGTGGCTGGAGGCCCTGGCGTGCCCATTTCCTTCCTCTCTCTTTCTCTCTCTCTCAAATAACTAAATATTTTTAAAAAGAGTTTGGATAATCCATGCGCATGCCCTACTCAGGTGACGCATATGCCACATGTAAAATGTACAAGCACATATCAGAGCCAGGTCCAAGGCTGCCTCCGCAGGGTGCATTGATAGAATGTTCTAGAACGGGCAAACCCACAGGATAGAAATGGTTTGCATGTCTGGGAGTAGAGACTGGAGAGGAAGGGGCAGTGTGATGGGACTTCGGTGATGAGCTGTTCTTTCCCCATCGCCATGGTAGCCGCACAATGTATGTTTTCATCAAAGGTCAGCAAATGGTTAAAAATAAATAAATAAATACATCAGCCGGGCATGGTGGCACACGTCTGTAATCCCAGCACTCGGGAGGCAGAGGTAGGAGGATCACCGAGAGCTCGAGGCCACCCTGAGACTACATAGTGAATTCCCGGCAAGCCTGAACTAGAGTGAGACCCTACCTTGAAAAAAACAAAATAAATAATAAATAAATCATTTAAAGGCAACTTTTCCTTTTTGCTAATTATAGCTCAGTACACCCACCCCAAAAGCAGTTACTCTTGTCACTTGTGGACCAGGGAGAGCCCCTTCCACACAGCAGACACGTGCTTAGTGGCTGGGGATAAGCAGCCCCTAGGGTCGGTCCTGTGTTCTCTGAGGCCCAAAGGAGCCAAGTGTCACATAGCAAGACTGTGGCCTAGCCTGGCCTAGTTCTCTGTTCACCCCACAAACTCCTAGTGCCCCTTTCTCCTGTTTTTAGGAGGGAAGGACAAGGCTTCAGGAAGTGACCTGCCCATGCTCACCACTCACCAAGAGGAAGATCTTGGAGAGACCAGAACCTCTTTGTGGTCACTGGCCTGCTTCCAGAAGGTTTCCAGCTTCCTCAGACCCAAAGTTACAGAGAAACCCAGAAACGGCCCACAAGGACAACCAACCATCCCTCCAGGTAGCCACCCAGGGGCCCATTGCTAACATGATGAAGCGGAGGAGGGGGATCTCCAACCCCCAAGAGAAACTGGATCAGGAATAGGGGGTGGTTGGCAAGGTGGAACAGTTTAGGGTTAACGGGGCCCCAAAAATAAATGAAGGGAGCAACAGCCTTGAGCCTGTACAAGTGAGTCTGGTTTTTCCTTCTCTCTTTTTCCCTAAAGGAGTCCTTGAAGCTGCACTTTGCTGGAAGCTGGAAACGTATGATTAGCCCCCTTCCAAAATGGGATTGCTCTCTTTCCTGGAAGATTCCTGAATGATTATCTGCTTCCAAGAAGTACCTGGACACCTCACATGAGGGCTGGATTAACCAGCTCAGCACATTCCCAACTAGGGTCACGGGGTGGGCTTTCCCATTTCCAGGGAACCCCTCCTGCCTGATGCAGAAGCTCTGCCTTATCTTCTCTTAAGCTCTACAGTAAAATCTTTCTAAAACCTCCTAGATGGTGGATTGCATTCATCAGACTCATAAGACGAGAGCTGGAGGGATGGCTTAGTGTTTAAGGCACTTGCCTGCAAAGTCAAAGGACCCAGCTTTGATTCCCCAGGACCCACGTAAGCCAGATGCACAAGGGGGGCGCACGCAGCTGGAGTTCACTTGCAGTGGCCGGAAACCCTGGCGTGCCCATCCTCTCTCCCTCTCCCTCTCCCTCTCCCTCTCCCTCTCCCTCTCCCTCTCTCTCTCTCTCTCTCTCTCTCCCCCTGCCTATTTCTCTCAAATAAATAAAGAAAAATATTTTTTAAAAAACTCATAAGACGATAACTCGGAAGCTACTCGCCCAGTAGACATCTGCATGGCTATAAACCTCCAGCACCCTAATCCTGGGTTAAAGACCAACTAAAAGCCAAAGTGGCTCCCTCACTCTCAAAAACACCCCAAATTCCCACATCATAGGGTCTGGAAGGAGTCCATCCCTGGGGACAGTGTCTGTCCCCCAGCTGGAGAAGCCCAGGAGTGCACAGAGGGGCTGCAGAGAGGGGTGAAGTTGGGGGAGGGGGCACACCAAGCACCTGGGTCCTCTAAACCTCACGGCCCCACTCCGGTTCTGCCCTGCAGATCTGGAGGCAGAGAACAAGTGCTCAATGCTTGCAGGAATCCGGGCTGCCCTGGGGACCACACAACGTGGGGACCAGGCCCCACCTAGAGGCAGGAATGTGGAGTTCCAGGTTTCCTTGTCCTGGCAGTAGAACCTGTAGGACAGCAGCTCCCCCTCCCTCTGCCCGCTCAACTCTCCTGGCCTCTCTACCTCAGTTTCCTCATCGCAAGGGGAGGGCTGCCTCTGCAAGTAGTTTAATGGGGATATAGGCCTGGCTAGGCACACATTCCTGGGGACACGTGTTCACCTCACCTCAGTGACCCTGGGGTTGGCCGAACAGCCAATGTATGCGGAGACTCTGTGGCCCATAAAGATGCCCCAGTCTGGGAACCTTTCCAGCCACCACCCTCATTCAGCCAGGACAACTCTCGGCCCAGCCACCTGCCCTGATCCTCACATTAGGTATTGGGGGGCAGGGAGGGGGCTGTTGGCCATGGATGCCCTGTGGGCAAGGGGCTTCCAGGTTGCAGAGATGGGGGGCGACCTCCTGGTTCTTTTAGGAGCACAAATGCTGAGCTAACCAAGAGGGACCCTGAGATCCAGGGAGTCCCCCAGCCTGACAGCCACTCAGACCCACACTGAAGGAGGGGGGTGCTCAGCCCTGTTGATACTTGGAGGGAAAACTGCAGGAAGCAGGCATGTCCTTGCCACAGTGTCTCTGCTCCCTTTGTTTCTGCCCACAGGAGAGGATCAGCCTTGAGTGCCGGGCCAATGCCACAAAGTCCACTTTGCCTAAAGGGAAGGAGTACATACCCCTTTCTCCCCGATTCCCCACTGCACCCTCAAAAGCAGAAGCCTGACTTAACAAAGACCTACGAAAGTCCTGGCTCTTCTCAAGGTCACACACTCAAGAAATAGCAGGGCCAGAACTGAGACAAAGATGATTCCCGCCCCCCTTTGTTTTTGTTTGTTTGGTTGGGTTTTCTTTGAAAAAAAACAAAACAAAGTCTCAATTTGTAGCCCAAGCTGGCCCGGAATCACTATGTAGGCCAGACTGGTTTTGAACTTGTGGCAATCCTCCTGCCTCAGCCTCCCAAGTGCTAGGGTGACAGGCATGAGCCGCCAAGGCTGGCCGGACATTTGATCTCTACCTCACCCCGGCATGGTGCTGAGGTCCCCAGGCTCGGGTGACCCTCCCTCATTCCAATGCCCAGTTGGTGGGCCCGAGGTTGAGCTCCCACAAGGGCAGCAGGCGAGATCACCTGCCAGGACAGCTTTGTGCGCCTCAGACGTTTGGAGCTCATGGGTCCTTCCTTTCCCAGTGTGAATGACAACAAAGTTACATGTTCTACTGCCTTACTTTCATGTCAGGTGGTTATACCAATTTCCCAGTTCTGGGGCTCGCAGGTCCAGGTTCGAGGTGTGGGAAGGCTCCATTGCAGAGTCCTTCCTGCCTCTTGTACTTCCAGGCCTCCTTGGCTTGTGGCCACATCTCTGCAAGGTCACATGACCTTCACAGCTCTCTGTATGTGTGTGCGTCTCGGAGCCACTTCATGCCGTGTTGTATAAGGACAGCGCCGTTGCGTTAGAGCCCTCAGTGTGACTTGTTCGGTGACGCCAGTGTGACTAATGATATCTGCCAAGACCCTATTATCAAGCAAGATGTATGCTGAGGGTCTGGGTGGGCAGAGGTGAATTTTATGGTGATACTATTGAATCCTACATAAGTGTAGAAACAGTTCTACAACCTATTAGTTTTTGGTTTTATTTTTTTGCTTATTTTTTTGAGACAAGGTTTCATGTAACCCACGGTAGTTTCAAGAACTCACCACGTAGTTGAGGATGACCTCAAACTTCTGCTCCTCTGCCCCTACTTCCCAAGTGCTGGGGTTACAGGCATGTACCCACAGTATGCCTGATTGACGCGGTGTTAGGAACAGAAGCCAGGACTTCACGCACGCTAGCAGAGGACTCCACCAGCTAAGCTACATACATATTGTTCAAGCCTTCCTATTTTAAAAGAAAGCAAAGTGTCACAGTGCATCCCTAACATACCTTGGACCGAGGTGCCGTGCATCCTAGAGACACCACACATCGATCATGCACCAGAGCCTGGCACCCAGCAGGTACTGGCCATGCCCTCTGTGCCTCTGTGCCTCTGTGCCCAGGGCCATTCTCCCTGGCTCAGCAGCTGGGGAGGGCCAGCGGCTGCGCCTTCTGTTCTTGGTTGTTTGCCTCTCCCTTGTCCCTGTGCCCGGCGGGTAATACCCTTGGCTGTAATCTGCCCCGTCCCAGGGCACCTTCCCACAGGCCGCCCTGCACAAACAGCCCCGCTCCGGCTGCCACCCGCCCGGCTCCAGAGTCCAGATATGAAGGCAGAGGTTTGACTCCCTTGACACGGCTGTCATTTTCCACATAGCAATCCAGTTACCCAGCACCTTGGCACCTGGGCCCAGTTCCACCACGACTTGGCAAGCTCTGCCAGGACTTCTGGCAGTGATGGATGCCACCCCTCGGCACACCCCACCCGCCCAGCCACTGGCCCCCACGGTGCCAGCTCAGGGACCACAGGCAGCCAGCCCCTAGCAGCTGCCAGGCCAGAGGGCCAAGACACAGAGCGGGCTTTTCCCAGCACCCTGATGGCCACAGCGGGCTTCCTGCCCAGTCTCTGGGAAGCCAAACAGGCCTCGCTACGTCTCTTCTCCTTTGCTCTCCTTGGCCGGACAGTTTGATGTACTTTCCCCACTCAGCTGATCTTACCCTCCCTCAGCCCCATGGCAAAGCAAAATCAGTCACTTCCTGCATAGATGTAGAAACTGAAATGGGGCACATGTCTGTCATCCCATCACTTGGGAGGCTGAGGCAAGAGGATCTCAAGTTTCAAGCCAGCCTGGGTTACAGAGTGAGACCTTGATCCTAAAAAAAAGAAAAAGAAAAAACAAGGGTCTAGGGAGAAGGCTCAGTTGAGTAAAGGGCTTGCCATGCAAGCATGAAGACCTGAGTTCGATTCCCAGCACCCATGTAAACACTAGGTGGATACGACAACCTACCTGTAATCCTACTGCTCAGGGAAGCAGAGCCAGGAGGAGCCCCGGGGAAAGCTGGCTGGCTAGATGAACTGAACTGGCCAGCTCCGGGTTCAAGTAAGAGACCAAGAGAGCTGCAGAAAGCTTGGCTTCCAGAGAATCCTGTCATTCATGGTACACACCGTCAGGGAAACTGAGGATGGAGCCAGAAAGACGAAAAGCCAAGACTAGAGTTGGGGTTTGGCTATGGAGGGGACACGTGGCCCCCAACAGCTCTTAGGAGTGGGGAACCCATAGGTAGGTCCCATATCTTAGCCACTCTGACCATGCACTGAGCCATTATAAAGTGCCACCTGTATGCCAAGCACTACCTAAGCAGCTGGGCCTCCTGTCTGGTAATCTGTCACAGTGACAGAAAAGTAACTAAGACATGCAGTAGCAGCCAGGGTACATGTGAGCGTCTCAGGAGAGCCAGCGGCCACCCTGATGCATCATAATCAGAGGGCATGGGCCTGGATGGGTGCCAACTGATGGGAGAAGAGCACCTGCTGTCCAGACCAGCACCAGGCAGAGAGCAGTGCCCAGCCACATGTGGCCATTGACTATCCAGCATGTGGCCGGTGATGTCAAGAAATAGAGATTTGGAGAGATGGCTTAGCACTTAAGATGTTTGCCCGCAAAGCCAAAGGATCCCAGTTCGATTCTCCAGGATCCACGTAAGCCAGATGCACAAGGGGCCGCATGCATCTGGAGTTTGTTTGCAGAGGCTGGAGGCCCTGGTATGCGCATTCTCTCCCTCTCTCTACTTTTTTATCCTTCTCTAATAAATAGATTTAAAAAGTAGGAACTTACTTAAAAAAAAAAAATAGAGATTTTGAGCCAGGCGTGGTGGCACATGACTTTAATCCCAGCACTCGGGAGGCAGAGGTAGGAGGGTCACTGTGAGGTCAAAGCCAGCCTGAAGACCACACAGTGAATTCCAGGTCAGCCTGGGCTAGAGTGAGACCCTACCTCGGAAAACCAAAAGAGAGAGAGAAAGAGAAAGAAATAGAGATTTTGAAATATATTTCCAAGTCAGGCATGGAAGCAGAAGGATCACAAGTTCAAGGTCATCCTCTGCTACATAATGCGTTGGAGGCCAGTCTGGACCTGGACTACATAAATTCCTGTATCAGAAAAAACCTCAGGCTGGGGCTGGAGAGATGGCTTAGCGGTTAAGCGCTTGCCTGTGAAGCCTAAGGACCCCGGTTCGAGGCTTGGTTCCCCAGGTCCCACGTTAGCCAGATGCACAAGGGGGCGCACGTGTCTGGAGTTCGTTTGCAGAGGCTGGAAGCTCCGGCTCGCCCATTCTCTCTCTCTCCCTCTATCTGTCTTTCTTTCTGTGTCTGTCGCTCTCAAATAAATAAATAAATAAATAAATAAATAAATAAATAAAAACCTCAGGCTGGAGAGATGGCTTAGTGGTTAAGCGCTTGCCTGTGAAGCCTAAGAACCCCGGTTTGAGGCTCGATTCCTCAGGACCCACGTTAGCCAGGTGCACAAGGGGACGCACACGTCTGGAGCTCATTTGCCATGGCTGGACATCCTGGCGTGCCCATTCTCTCTCTCTCTCTCTCTCTCTCTCTCTCTCTTTCTTTCTCTGCCTTGCTCTCTGTTTTTGTCACTCTCAAATAAATAAATAAATAATGAACAAATTTTTTTTAAAAAAAAAAGAAGAGTAGAAATTCTTCCAAAAAAAACTCAACTAATTAATTAATTATATATATAAATATATTTTAGGGGCTGGGGAGATGGCTTGTGGTTAGGAGCACTTGCTGTATAACCATGAGGACCTAAGAGCCAGAGACCAGAGCTCAGTTCCCCAATACCCATGGAAATAGCTGGGCATGACCATTCCCATTTGTAACCCCAGTCTTGATGGTGGAAGGAAGGAAGGAAGGAAGGAAGGAAGGAAGGAAGGAAGGAAGGAAGGAAGGAGGGAAGGAAGGAACAAAAACAGCAGTTCTGGGTTTAGTGAGAAGCTTGCTCTCAAGGAAACAGGCAAATGAACAAAATGAAAAGGATGGCCAACATTCTCTTCTAGCCTCCATGTGTGCACACAGGACCTTCATATATAAGTCCATACACTGCACATATATTACATACCACATCAGGCATAGTCTACACGCACACACACATATGCATATATCATACACATATATGCATGCATAGTGGTACACACCTGTGTTCCCAACAGTTAGGACGTGTGCAGTATAGTCAAAGTCATCTTAGCAAAACCCTACCTTGAAAAAAACAAACAAACAAACAAAACCTGTCATCTTCAACTATATAACAAATTAAAAGGCAGCTAGACCACATGAGATGCTATCTCACAAAAACAGAAGTAAATCGGGCTGGAGAAATGGCTCAGCGGTTAATACATTTGCCTGTAAAGCCAAAGGACCTTGGTTTGACTCCCCAGGACCCATGTAAGCCAGATGCACAAGAGGGCGCATGCATCTGGAGTTCTCCAGCTGGCTGGAGGCCCTGGTGTGCCCATTCTTTCTCTCCCTCTCTCTGCCTCTTTCTCTCTCTCTCTCTCTCTCTCTCCCTCAAATAAATAAATAAAAATAAAGTTTAAAAAAATTAAACTAGAAATAAACCAATCAACATAATATACTTCAAAACCAGGCAAGCTGCTCACACATATCTGTAATCTCAGTCATGGAGAAGCTGAGGCAGGAGGATCACGAAACTGAAGCCAACCTGCACTACACAGCAAGACCCTATCTCAAAATAAATAAATGATAAATAAAATATATTTCATTTTAATTAAGTCTACTGTCTTAGTCATATGTTGAGCCTGCAGCTCCCGTGTGCAAACGTGACTCGTGTGTAAAGTCATGTGACCTGGTGTGAGGCGTTGGCGCACGCTGCTTTGCATGAGAAGAATGAGAAACATCTCATTCATGACGCTGTCGTGGGTCTCGGCCTGCATAGCTTGGCTAGACTGGGCTGAAGGAAATGTGATTAGAATTCATTTTGTCTGCTTCCTTTTCTTTTAAGATGTCTACTTGAAGCCAGGGCATAGTGGCACACACCTTTAATCCCAGCAGTTGGGAGGCTGAGGTAGGATCACTGTGAGTTGGAGGCCACCCTAAGACTGCAAAGTAAATTCAGCCTGGCTAGAGCAAGAACCTCAAAAAAAAAAAAAAAAACATAAATAAACAAAAAAACAGATGTCTACTCCAAATTCCCTGAGTGTTTCTATAGGGTGTGGCTATTGAAAGGAAAACCAGGACCCTTGGGCTCCCAAGGGTTCAGGCACTGGGGAAGTCTTCAGCTGTTGTGACCACATTCAGTCCAGAGCCCACCCCTGTCCAGGACACATACTTACTGTAAAAGTCACAAAAAGATGATCCCATTGAGGGGCTGGGAAGGTGATGCAGTGGGTCAAGTGCTTGCCACACGAACATGAAGTCCCAAGTTCAGATCCCCAGGACCTATCTCTTTAAAAGCCAGGCATGGTAACACATGCCTATAATCCCAGTGCTGGGAGCTGGAGACAGAAGGACCCCTGGGGCTCCCTGGCTATCAATACGAGCCTAGTCGAATCAGTGAGCTCCACGTTCAGAGAGACGCTGTCACTATGAATAATGTGGACAGCAACTGAGGAAGATCCTGTGACCTCCACACACATGCATGCATGCATCTGTGAGCCAACATGCAGGCATACACCACACACACACACACACACACACACACACACACACACAATTTTTTTTTTAATGAAAGAGTGAGTGAATTGGTGTGCCAGGGCCTTCAGCCATTGTAATCAAACTCCAGATGCATGCACCACCTTGTGCACGTGTGCAACCTTGCACACTTGAGTTGCCTTGTGTGTCTTGTGTGTCTGGCTTACGTGGGATCTGGAGAGTAGAACATGGGTCCTTAGGCTTCACAGGCAAGTGCCTGAACTGCTAAGCCATCTCTCCAGGCCCACACACAAAAGGTTTAATTAGCATATTAAGCAAGAGCAGGGCTCTTACCACATTCAGCCCTTGCCAGCTGTTTTGACTGTCCCCAACCTGTAAGGTGGACTTCATGTATTTCTCAACCTCCCCCAGAGAGGTGAAGTGACGTGTCCCAGGTCACACAGCAAGCCAGTTGTGGCCCTACACACATCTCCCTGCCTCGGCCCCCAATGAGTCCAGTTCCCACACTCTAGCATCTTGGGTTCTTGCCTTGTGTTTCCAGATGTGCCTTTATCGGTTCCCTAAAATCACAGCTCCGAAGGGTGAACCCCTTCCAGCTTCACCTCCCCAGGCAGAGAGGAGAAGGCCAGGCCTGGGAGCCAAGAAGAAGGTGGGAATGCGGGGCACCAAGAGGACAGATGAGCAGGCCCTGCCCTGCACGGGAAGAAAGGCGGGAGTGGGTAAAGGCCCAGGGCGCTCCCCCGCAGAGGACATGGGATGCCTCGCATGCACCAAGCCTCGCTCGCTCATCACTGGGCCACAGCAGTGGGTGGGCACCCTCGGCCCCAGCCTCACAGAAGGGTCAGGTGCTAGTCACCCACATGGTTGACAGAAAAGCCTGCGGAACGTGGAGTCACACAATAACCCGGGCTGCCGGTGGGATTCCACAAAGTCGGGGTGGGGAGTGACCTCAAAGGCTGCAGTAAGTTTTAGGGGCACCTCACTGGTGGGGAAGACCCAGGCCCACGGTGAGGGAGAAGGCGGCTCTGCTCCATCCACAGCTGAGCTGGAAGCAGCCTCTGTGGACGGCGCGGCTGGGCCATGTTGCTGGGCGTGGGTGCTGCCACTGTCATTTGTAGTTTGGGTTTTTGGTTTTTTTTTAGATTTATTTTTATTTACTTATTAGAGACAAGAGAAAGAGAGAAAGGGAGATTGGGCGCACCAGGGCTTCCAGCCACTGCAAATGAACTCCAGACGCAGGCGCCACCATGTACATCTGGCTTATGTGGGGCCTGGAGAATCGAACCTGGATCCTTAGGCTTCCCAGGCATATGCCTTAACCACTAAGCCATCTCTCCACACACCCCTCCCTTTTCTTGGCAACCATTCTTGTCCACTCTCACTGGCAGCCCCCTCGACTTGCCCAAGGCCCCTGAGCCAGAGGGCAGAAGTGACCCTCGTATTCTGGTTAAGAGAGATCCCAAGACATCCTAGGAGACACCCCCCCGCAAGACACCCCACACACAGCCTTACTGAGATCCTACACAGAAGCAGGCCATCCATACCCACCACTGAGATGAACACAGGCAAGGTGAGAGACACGCTTAGTCGAAGGAAGCCAAATTCCTCCCGCTCTGAGACAGAGAGCTGCCCTGCAGTCCACCCCTGGAGAGCCCTGCTGTAGGGCGGGAGTTCTGGAATGTTCACTGGATGCATAGCAAAGCGGTGAGTCAGCCCAGGCAGGCAGGGAGGAGGCCTTCAGCGGGCCACAGGCCTGCCTGCCTGCAGGGGGGGGGGGGAGGTGAAGCCCTCAGTGCAGAACCCAGGTCAACGGCAAACGGTGCCTGGATCTTGCCCCACAGCAGGCATAGCCCTGTCCACTGCCAGCCTGGACCACTGTCTACAGCCAGGAGGGGCAGGCACTCGGCCAGGTCAGCCGGGGACTCCTCGCACAGTGCTCTGCCAGCCGAGCACCACCCGGGCACGGCCGTCCCCCGCAGGTAAACTGACCTTTGTATATTTAAACGGGGCTCCACTGGCCAGGACTGGCTGCTCAGAAGCGCGGTCCTGGGAAATAGAAAGCTTCGATTCCTACCTCCCAGCGTGCACGGAGTAAGACCCACAGTGTGTGGTTCGTGAGGGGCTTTCCCACTCGTAGTCTGACTTGAGAGGCAGGAGCCCCACGATGGGTGCCAACGCCAGCTTGACCCCCGCCCCCACCACCACGGGAGTCCAACCAGACTCCTGTTGACCCTATCACCGTGTGCCAGCCAGCAGCCTCGGTAGACACGGGGACCGGGGCACATAAGTTGTGCCTGTTAATGCCTCAGTGCCCAGGACACATCTGTGAGAGAACGCTTCAGGGGCCAGCTCTGATCTGCACGCAGTTGGCCAGGGGATGAAGGGGACAGGAATCAGATGCCATTCCCATGGGAGTCCGGGTGGGCAGAATGCAACTATAGAGCCAAGCGCTGAGGTTTGAGCCCCCTTCTGGGCAAGCCCCTCACCTCCCTGAGCCTCAGTTTCCCCAAATGTAGAATGGAGGATGAAGCCCCCCCTCATCACAGGGCTATGAAATGGGACCCCCACCAAGGGACGCTGCCACTGAAAGACCTCTGTGTGGGCTGAGGAGCTGGTCAAGCGCTGGACTGGGTGAGTGTGAGGACCTGAACTCGGAGCCCGCTAACCCATGTGCCGCCAGATGCCATTGCGCATGTCTGTGACCCCAGCACTCCCATGGTGAGAAGGATGGTGCAGACCGGAGTACACCTTGCAAACTTGAGAGCCAGCTAGCCTGGCCCACGCACAGCAGGAAAGAGGGTACCCGGCCTCAAACAAGGCAGAAAGTGAGGAGCGACGCCTCAGACCTCCACATGTGCGCGATGGCATGTGTGCACCCACACTCACATATAAACACATGCATTCACGTGCACACAGAGAGACTCATAAAGAAGACCTCGGCAGGAGTCCAGGCTGTGGCTCAGCAGACTCGACCCCCAGCACCCCGTAAACCAGCACTGTGACCTCAGCACTTGGGAGGTAGAGGCAGGCGGGTCAGAAGATCAAGTCAGCTACATAGCAAGTTCAAGACCCGCTTATGCTATACATAACCCTGCCTCAAAAAAAATCGCTTTAGGGACCCAGGCATGATAGTTCATGCCTTTAATCCCAGCACTCGCAAGGCAGAGGTGGGAGTTCGAGGCCACCCTGAGACTACAGAGTGAATTCCATGTCAGCCTGGACTACAGTGAAACCCTACCTCAAAAAAGCAAAAAAAAAAAAAAAATCACTTTAGGTCTGGAGAGATGGCTTAGCGGTTAAGCGCTTGCCTGTGAAGCCTAAGGACCCTGGTTTAAGCCTTGATTCCCCAGGTCCCACGTTAGCCAGATGCACAAGGGGGCGCACGCGACTAGAGTTCATTTGCAGTGGCTGGAGGCCCTGTCGCGCCCATTCTGTCTCTCCCTCTCTCTGCCTCTTTCTCTCTCTCTCTCAGATAAATAAAGTTTTTTAAAAAAGAAAAAGAGGGCTAGAGAGATGGTTTAGTGCTTAAGCACTTGCCTGTGAAGCCTAAGGATCCCAGTTCAAGGTTCGATTCCCCAGGACCCACGATGCACAAAGGGGGGCACGCGTCTGGAGTTTGTTTGCAATGGCTGGAGACCCTGGTGCACCCATTCTCTCTCTCTCTCTTTCTCTCTCTCTCTCTGCCTCTTTCTTTCTCTGTCGCTCTCAAATAAACAAAAACAAAAAAATTTAAAAAGAAAAGAAAAAGAATGTGTACCATAGAGGAAAGCATCTTCACACCTAATATAGCACAGCTTCTCTTTTCACATGGCAGTGACCACTGAGGAGACTCAAAACTCACCAAAGCCAGGCGTGGTGGCACACGCCTTTAATCCCAGCACTTGGGAGGCAGAGGTAGGAGGATCGCCGTGAGTTCGAGGCTACCCTGAGACTACAGAGTGAATTCCAGGTCAGCCTAGGCTAGATGAGAACCTACCTCGAAAAAAACAACAAAAACAAAAGAAAACTAACCAAAGTTTACCAAACTGCGCAGTAAGCACTTCTCTTAAGGTTCATACCCTTATATTAATGCTTCTCTCACCTTTGGTGCAAGAAACTTCTCTTTTCAGACGACAGTGACCTTGGCATGACTCAGAAGGTGCTGAGAAGAAGTGACAGAGGAGTGCTCAGCACTGAGATATCTCTATCACACCTTCCAAGGCTCAGGGTCCATTGTGGAAGAGGTGGTGGAAAGAATGTAAGAGCCAAAGGAAGGGTAGGACTCCTTACAACGTGCTCCCCCCAGACACAAAATGGCCTGGATATCCATGACCTCACAGTGCCTGACACTACCTACACAAGACCATCATAAGAGGAGGAAAAGATCATGACATCAAAATAAAAGAGAGACTGATTGAGAGGGGGAGGGGTATGATGGAGAGTGGAGTTTCAAAGAGGAAAGTGGGGGAAGGAAGGAATTACCATGGGTTATTGTCTATAATTATGGAAGTTGTCAATTAAAAAAATTAATAAAAATACTCACCAAAGCGCTGAGAAGTGACTATGGACTGTTCAGCACTAAATGAGACATCTCTATCACACCTCCAAGGATCACTGTGGAAGAGGTGGCAGAAAGAATGCAAGAGCCAAAAGAAGGGGAAGACTGCTTACAATGCTGTCTTCCAGACACAAATTGGCCTTGATATTTATGGCCTCACAGTGTTTGATGCTACCTCCGCAAGACCTATTATGGAGGGGAAAAAAGATGACATCAAAATAGAAGAGAGACTAGTTACAAAGAAGGGGTTCAGTGGAAGGGGGCTAGGGGAGAGGGAAAGGGAGGATAGTAGGAGGGGATTATGATCATGGTATATTGTCTATACGTGGAGGTTGTCAATTAAAAGTTTTTTAGGCCGAGCATGGTAGCATACGTCTTTAATCCTAGCACTTGGGAGGCAGAGGTAGGAGGATCACCGTGAGTTCAAGGCCACCCTGAGACTACATAGTGAATTCCAGGTCAGCCTGGGCTAGAATGAGACCCTACCTTGAAAAAACAAAAACAAAAAAACTTTTTTTAAAAATCTTTGTGAGTGACATGCATGGACACACAGACATATGCTTTTGAAATGTACATATGGGGCTGGAGAAATGGCTTATTAGTAAAGCCACTTGCCTGCAAAGCCTAAGGACCCAGATTCAACTCCCCAGTACCCACGTAAGCTGGTACATGTGTCTGGAGTTCGTCATCTGCAGTGGCTAGAGGCCCTGGCGCACCCATTCTCTCTCCCTCTCTCTTCCTCTTTCTCCCTCCCAAATAATCAAAGAAATAAGATATGAAATACCCATCTGGCATACACTCCCACACACTGGCACACCCCTGAGACGCACATACACAAAGATCTGTGTGACTCTGATGTCATCCCTGACTTCCCCTCTTCACATATGCCTCCACGAGACATCTGCAGACCTGAAGCTACACAGGGACACTGTGCGACACTCACAGGACCAGGGGTCTGAAGGGGGCTGCTGGAGGGCCAGGAACCAACCTGCCTCAAATTGGCCTCAGAAGGGGGTGGGGAGTCACACTCCTGTGTCAAATGCCTGAGGGAACCAGCCCAAGAGGTTTGACTTTAGATCCCTGCTTAGCATGTTCCAGCCCATGATCTGTGTCTGGGGCTGTAACGAGGTGGTGGGAGCATGTGCTGGCACAGCAGTGTTGGCTAGGGGTTGGGAGATGGCTCAGCGGTTAAGGCACTTGCCTGCAAAGCCTGATGGCCCAAGCTCAATTCCCCAGTACCCACATGAAGCCAGATGCGCAAAGTGGTTCATTTGCAGTACCGAGCCCCTGGTACATCTATATTCTCTCTCACACAAACACACAAATAAATAAAATATTTTATTTTAAAAGGGCCTTCATTGTTATTGTATACATGTAAGTACAATGATTGAGATGGGGAGGTAATATGATGGAGAATGGAATGTCAAAGGGGAAAGTGGAGGGGAGGGAATTACCATGGGATTTTTTTATAATCATGGAAAATGTTAATAAAAATTAAATTTTTAAAAAAACCTTCATAGTGGTTAAGGCATTTGACTGCAAAGCCAAAGGACCCCAGCTCAATTCCCACATAAACCAGATGCACAAAGAGGCACATGCATCTGGAGTTCATTTGCAGTGACTAGAGGCCCTGGTGTTCCCATTCTTTCTCTCACTCTCTCTCTACCTCTTTCTCTTTCTCTCTCTCTCTCTCAAATAAATAAATAAAACATATATACATATATATTTATTTTTTTAAAAAAGGGAGGCCTTCAGTGCTGGGTGTGGTGGAGCATACCTTTAATCCCAGCACTGGGGAGGCAGAGGTAGGAGGATCACTGTGAGTTCGAAGCCACCCTGAGACTCCATAGTAAATTCCAGGTCAGCCTGGGCTAGAGTGAGACCCTACCTCAAAAACCAAAAATCAAAAACAATTTGGAAAGCCTTTCAAGGATGTTGACCAAAGATGCTGACCAATTCCCAGAAGAAAAAAGAAGATAACCCCAGCACTACAGAGGCTGAGGCAGGAGGATTATCAATTCCAAGCCAGCGTGGTCTACACAGTGAGATTCTGTCTCAAAAAAAAAAAAAAAAAAAGTAAAATAAAATAGGGGCTAGGGAGATGGCTGAGTTCAAATCTCCAGAACCCACTCGAGGCCAAACACTGTAGTACCAGTGTCTGCATTCCCAACACATCCTAGGATGAGGAGGGAGCCAGTAGCTGGAGAATGTGCCAGAAGTGCCCCGGCAAGCCAGCTGGTGACCGCAGCTGCAAACAACAGGCCCTCAAGCAACGTGGAAGATGAGGTCCAGCGCCCCGGGCTGCCCGTGGCACTCCACACACGCTTGCGCTCACACACAGGAACAAACACACCAAAAAGACAAAATTAAGCTGGGCCTGGCGGCTCACACCTTTAATCCCAGCACTCAGGAGACTGAGATAGGAAAATCACTGTGAGGTTGAGGCCAGCCTGGGCTAGAGTGAGACCCTCCCTCAAACCCCACCCCCAAATAAGTAAATAAATAAATAAGTGTGTTTGCTATGGTGTCACATGCTCATCGTCCCAGCACTCAGGAAGCAGAGGCAAGAGGATTGCCACAAGTTCCAGGAAAAAAAAAAAAAATAGGAAGAAAGGGAAGAAAAGGGGAAGGGCCAGGGGGAAGAGAAGGGGCGTCTTTGAGGAGTAATGACCGTACAAAGTCCAGCAAAGGACTTGGGGGTCCAGAGATGAGACTACAAAGCCACCACCAATAGCTAGAAAGAATGGCAAGTCTTGGGTGGGCTTGCTAGAGATCCATTGCCCGCCCCCCAACCCCCTCCCCACATGGCTCTAAAGGAGCAGGAAGTGGCCAGCATTTGCTCCTTTATCCAAAAGCTCCACCTTGGGCTGGAGAGATGGCTCAGCGGTTACGGTGCTTGCCTGCAAAGCCATATGGCCCAAGTCCGATTTGCCAGTACCCATGTAAAGCCAGATCCACAAGGTGGCACATGCATCTAGAGTGAGTTTGTGATGGCTGGAGGCCCTGGCACACCCATTCTCTCTCTCTCTCTCTCTCTCTCTCTCTCTGTATGTATGTATGTATGTATGTATGTATGTATGTATGCCTGTCAATCAATTAATTTAAAAAAGAAAAGAAAGAAAAAAGAAACTGCACCTCCAGTCTTCCTGGTGAACTCCTTACATGCTCTTCAAATCTGGGGCCGGGTGTGGTGGCGCACGCCTTTAATCTCAGCACTCGGGAGGCAGAGGTAGGAGGATCGCCGTGAGTTCGAGGCCACCCTGAGACTACACAGTGAATTCCAGGTCAGCCTGAGCTAGAGTGAGACTCTACGTTGAAAAAAAAAAAAAAAACTCAAATCTGGGGAGGGAATTAACAGGGGATATTTTTTTATAATCATGGAAAATGCTAATAAAAAAATTTTTTTAATAAAAATAAATCTTAAAAAACTCAAATCTGGAAGCTTTCTGCATCCCCCACCTTCAACCCAGTGGTTTCACTCCCTACCAGCCCAGGCAGTGGGAATATGGAGACCTGTTACCCACCCAGAGCAAGCTGAGGACTGTGGGAGACACACGGCCATGACGACGGACAGCCCATGCAGCCGCACAGGGTACGGCCCGCCCCACGTCCGCTCACAGGCTGGCCTCGCTCCCAGACAGCGGGGGCTGTCCTGAGCTGTGCCTCCACCTCCCTGGGGTTTGACAGATGGGAAAACTGAAACCAAGGACAGTCAAGGTGCTTGACTGCCGCACTAAGCCAGCAAATTAAGCAGGAGTTGAGCCCTTGGCTCCCAAGGGCCCAAGCAGGCCCCCACACATCCAGGCAGCCAGTGAGAGGCGCTGGTGTGCTTCTGCAAGGGACACTCAGGAGCGGGGGTACTCCAAGGACACCCCTGGCATGGACTAGAAGGACTGGCACACAGAGCAGAGTCACAAGGATTGTCTGGTGACCAGTGTGCCGGGGAGAATAGGGGTCTACACAATGGGAGACCCCCACTACTGTGCTTGAGCCCTTCTAATTCCTCCCAGTGGGACTTACTCCCCAGGAGGACACAGGCCTGCTCAGCACAGCTAGCTGGGGACAAACCAAAGAAGGGACCCCCCCACCCCTCATTTGACACCCCAGGGTCTCCTTTTCCAAATCCCGCACTTTCCTCCCTCTCAGCTACATAAGCAGCTGGAGGGTATCCCCTAGATTCTTACACTGAATTGCTAACCCCTAGTGCTTCCAATGTGACAAAATATGGTAATAAGGCCTCCCCAGAAGGGACTAAGTTTAATTAGGCGGTGGGCATGAGGGCTCATGTCTGTAATTGCTAGCTTTGACAGGTTGAAGCAGGAAGATCATGAGTTCAAGGCCAGTCTGAGCTACATAGTGAGACTCTGTCTCAGAAATAAAGATTAAAGTCAGACTTTTGTGTTATGTTTGGTTTGGTTTGGTTTTGCTTTGTTTCGTTTCGTTTTGTTTTGTTTTCAAGGCAGGATCTCACTCTAGCCCAGGCTGATCTGAACTTCACTCTGTAGACCAAGCTGGCCTCGAACTCACAGCTGATCCCTTACCTCAGCCTCCCAAGCGCCACCATGCTCAGCGTTTTTCTTTAATGTTTTCTGTTTGTTTTGTTAAATGTAGGTACCGGGGATTGAACCCAGGTCTCCATGCTTGCAAAGCAAGCACGTTATCAGCTGTGCTATCTCTCCAGCCCTAGAATGGGACGCTCGTCTAATTTGATGGGTCTTTACAAGGACACAGACACACAGGGTACAACCATGTGAGGATACAAGCCAAGGAGAGAGGCCTCAGGAGGAGCAGTCCTGCGGCACCTCCATCTCAGACCACCAGCTGCCAAGCTATCTGGTGGGTGAAGCTTTGTGATGTGCCACAGGACAGTGAGGGCAGACAGCCCTTCTCCATCACAGCGCTATTACCACAAGGGACCCCTGCCAGCACCTCCACCAACCAGACACCTAGGCCCCAACCACAGGCAGAACCCCAACACAGCCGTGTAGCCTCCCAGCTCAGAGGCACTGGCCACAGAGCTGCCACACCGGCCAGGCTCCTGGTCCCATCCTCCCAACCCGCCCTCTGCATGCCCGGGGACCTCGTGGACAGGAGCACGTGGCCACTTGACCCGAGCCGTCTGCAGTGGAGGGGCTTGGGCACATAGCTGGACTTTGAGCTGCCCTCCCGGCCGCCACATGGCCGTGACCTGTGCACTCAGCCTGTTTTGACTTGACTCTGCCAGCCACGGCAATCGGGAGGATGTGGAGAAGGACAGACGCACTGTCCAGGACCACCTCCTCGTCATCCAGCCAGGGGTGCCAAGGCTGGAGCCCCACACGACCCTCTGAAGGTGGGGTACCCCATGTCCTCACACCAGCCCAGGAGCTAGGAGTTACCACCTCTGTCTCACAGATGGGGCCGAGGACCCAAGATCAAAGAGGCAGATAAGGAGCTGCAAGACAGACACACAGCCAGCCTGCAGCCCAGCCCTGGGGACAAACCAGTCCCACAGTAGACTCCAGGCCCTCCCAGAGAGGAGGGGGATTGCCTGAGGCCTTGGTCGTACTCCAAGAGGCTTGAAGATTCTTGAAAGGCTCAGTGTTTCTGTGGAGGGGCATGTATATAGAAGCCAAAGGATAGCTTCTAACATTATCTTCAGAACCACCGTCAACCTTTTTGTTTGTTTGTTCTGAGGGTCTCTCACTGGCCTGGAACTCACTAATTCGGTTAGACTGGCTGGCCAGAGAGCCCAGGGATCCTCCTATCTCGACCTCCCCCACCACCATGCTCAGCTTCAACATGGGCTCTGGGAACCGAACTCAGGTCGTGATGCTTGCCCACTGAGTCAGCCCGTCTGCAGGGATCTTAGGAGAGCTCTTCTGATTGCCAGAGTTCTGATCCTAGAAAAACAGGAGCCACAGGACAGAATGTGGTCTGTTCTGTCCACACCATCTCCCCAGGGTGACAGGATTGGTGCCCAGAGTGAGGAGGGTTCCATGGCATTCTAAAGCTTACGTCCAGGTTTCTGGCCCCCATCATGTGTTCAAACCTTTCCTCTACCGCTGGGTGGTACGGCCTCATACAACTCACAAGTGTTTGGGGGTCTTCATTTGGGGCTGCTGCTGGGGTCCGTGGCAACCTTCAGTGCCAGGCGTGGATCCTGGCTGTCACCCTCACTGCCCAGACCTCAGGCCTCCAAAGCCAGTTTTCTCCAGGTTTGGCCCCAGCATCATATCCCCAAGGAACTCCCAGATTGTCTGACCCAAGACATCCATGGAGAGTCCTTCCAAGCCCTTCAAAGCACACTCGCATGGGCTTCATGTCACCCCTCCATCACCCAGAGGAACCCCGAGAGACTACCCAAATCTTCACGTTCCTGAGACAGGAGCCTTTTCCCAAGAATGTTAGGATAAAATCTGACCACATGCAACTTTCCCATCACGTAAAACAAGTCCAGGGACAGAAAGTCCAAGACTATAAGAACTCGGCAGGATCCCAGTTTCTTTCTAACTTACTGATTCAACCACCCCTAGGGTGTGGCTCTCATCCTCATAACCTAAGACGCCTGCAGGAGCTCCAGCCATCACATCCACATCCCAAGCGGCTGAGTGGAGGCTGTATCTACTTCCAGAGATGCTTCCTAGAAGACTCACTCCACTTGGGTCTCGTCGGGCAGAACCAAGCGCCGGAAGTGACGACCCCCTCCTCGACCCCTCGTTTGATCATGCTTCATGGAATCCATGACAGTTTGACTCATCAGGATGCCCCACCCTTGCATCTGGCTTGTGGCTTGAGCAAACAAGGAAGCAAGCCAGAGCTGGACCCGCTTTTGCACATTCCAACTGCCTGCCTGAAGCCAAGTTCCTCTATCACCATGTGAGCAAGTCCAGGCTGGTGTCTTGTGATGGGAGAGTATCAGCCACCACAGCAGACCCCCAACACGGGAGACAGGCCACTCTCAGCCAGCCACCCCAGCCGGAAGACCTAGATCTGAAGGGCCAGTGCAGGAAAAAGAAAAATACAGACTCCTTGCCGTTTTCAGCCACAAAGCTTTGGGGGAAGTTTGTTATGCAGCAAAAGCTGGCTGATACACTTATCACACTTCAGGGAGACTGTGAAGTGTGATCTATAAAATGGGCACATTCACCTAGGACTTCGGTGTCCAACAGAAAAGGGAGAGTGACATGGAGACGGGCATCCTGCCATCCCACCCAGACAGCTAGTTCCTGCCACAGCCTCCCAGGCCTTGCTTTGAGATTTCCCTCACCTGAGACCCTATGAGCAAGGAGGCTGTGAACAGCCTCACCATCGCCCCCTTCTGGACTATCGGTGGAACTCACAGCTCATCCTCAGACCCTGTGAGGATGGCATCTTGATCCCTGCAATAACTCGTCCTAACTCACCCTGCACCCTGTCTGCTCCATGCTCCTCCTCGTGGTCCCTGCCACTGTGGCAGCATGAAGCCACCCATTGCCGTTCTGTGCCATGGTTAGCTGGCGCCCCCCCCCCCAATGCCATAGAGGGCCTGAGGCAGAAGCCTTCTCATTCTGAGTGTCCAGCTTGGGGTCCAGCACACACAGCCTGCTCAGAACACGGGGAAGCTGAGCAAGAGGAATCCTCCAAGGGTCCAGCAGGCTTTCTGGACAACTCCAGAGGCAGACACTGACGTGACCATGTCAGGTCCTCTCTCTCATGAAGTGAGCCCAGGGCCGTCCGGAAGATAAGAGGCCAAGTGAAGACAAAGCAGTTTGGAGTAATATGGCCATGAGCCAGGAGACTCCTGGAGGCCCAGAGTCTGGAAGAGACAGGCAGGACCCTCTCTGGAGCCTTTGGAGGAAGTGAGACTCTGTTGACCCCTGCCTTGGACCTCCAGAACTAAGAGACTCAATTTCTGTTGTTTTAAGTCACTAAGTTTATGGCAACTTGCTACAGCAGCCACAGGGAACCCATACACCCCAACTTCTACATGCCAGCTCATTTTCTTTCTTCCTTTTTAAAAATAATGTTTCACTTTCATTTATTTGAGAGAGAAAAATAGAATAGGCACGCCAGAGCCTCCAGGCGCTGCAAGTGAACTCCAGACACATGCGCCACCTTGTGCATCTCGCTCACGTGGGTCCTGGGGAATCGAACCTGGGTCCTTAGGCTTTGCAGGCAAGAGCCTTAACCACTAAGTCATCCCTCCAGCCCCCAGCTCATTTTCTTAATGATGACTAAAGAACAAATCAGCTGGGCGTGGTGGCGCACGCCTTTAATCCCAGCACTCAGGAGGCAGAGGTAGGAGGATCACTGTGACTTCAAGGCCACCCTGAGACTACATAGTGAATTCCAGGTCAGCCTGAGCTAAAATGAGAACCTACCATGAAAATCAAACAAAGAAACAAAAAGAACAGAACACGTGGTTAACCACTGGGTCCTAAAAAGCCCATGTTGACGAGGCCGGTGGCTAGCTTAGCTAGTAAAGCCCGAGGGGAGTGGGGGTACTACCGATCTCTTAAAGTCCCAGGCTGCTCTGCAACATAGGTATGTTCTCACCCCCCTCCCCCGTTTGGTTTTTCAAGGTAGGGTCTCACTCTAGCCCAGGCTGCCCTGGAATTCACTATATAGTCTCAGGGTGGCCTTGAACTCACAGCCCTCCTCCTGCCTCTGCCTCCCAAGGGCTGGGATTAAAGGCGTGCGCCACCACGCCTGGCTCAGCATAGGTATATTCTCGAGCGCTCACTATAGAGAAATGGCGAGCCCGCCAGGTAGGCGCAACTCTGTGAAATGAAAAGCACCTCTGTAGGTTAAGCAATGGGAACTGTTAAACAGCATTTGAAAACTGGCTGTGGTGGCACCCATCTGCCATCCCAGTTCTCCGGAAGTAGAGGCAAGAGGGTCAGGAGTTCAAGGTCAGCCTCAGCTTCATATTGAACTCAACGCCAGTCTTGACCCTGTCTCAAAAGGTAGCTCAATTTGTAGAGTTCTTGCCTAGCATTATGAAGCTCAGGGTTCATTCTCCACACCACATGAAGAGGACGTGGTAATTCATACCTGTAATCCCAGCACTTGGGAGGTAGTGGCTGAGGGATCAGAAGTTCAAGGTCAACCTTGGCTACATGGGAGTCTGAAGCTAGTCTGGGCTATATGAGGCTGTCTCAAAAAAAAAGAAGAAGGAGGAGGAGGAGGAGAAGTGAAAATGAAAATTAAAAGCATTTGAATTTGAGTTCCTGCCTCCTGACTTTGATGCTTCTTGGGAACTCCTCAGCCACTTTGTACCCCTAGCAAAGAATGGTAGGTGCCGTTACAGAGGCCAGGGCGGGAGCAGGTTCCAGAAGGCTCCCCGGTGCCCTTCCGGCCACAGCACCTAGCCAGCGCAGAGCAGGCCCAGCCTCCCCAAGGGAGGCAGCCGTCACATGGCAGAGGTGCCAAGCTGGTGAAAGGCCACTGTCCCTCTCCTGGCACCGCCATCCATTGCAAATGCCTGGCCAGAGTTGGTGCCAGCAGCTTTCAGGACTGTCACGTGCCCAGGCCGTTGGCAGCCGGTGGCCCAGGGGCCCGCCACCCTCCCTTGGACACACCTGTGCTTCACAGGAATGTGGACGTGTGCTTTTTATTCCTTGAAGGGGAAAAAGCTCTCTCTCGGCAGAATTCCTCCCAGGACCCTGGCCACTGGCCACTAGCAAGGGGTCCTGGGAAGGTCAGGCTTCCACAGAGACCCCTGCCCCACCTTCCCACAGCACTCTCTGAACCTACATGTACCCTCTGAGGTGCCCCCATACTCAGGATGTAAGGACAAGGCTCATACTCCTGCCTCTGAGATTTCAAGTCCTAGAAGCTGGGCAGCCCTCTCCCTGGTGACCTTGGGCACGTCCATGGCTTTCCTTGAGCCTTGGTGTGCTCAGCCCTGAAGTAGGGATGTCCACCTGGGCTCATCAGAGCTTCTGCTTCTTCGGGGTATTAATGATGACCACAGAGTGACAGGTGTCAGCCGGGACCTTTGGACAGACTGGGATGTCTGGTAGGTCCCTGGTTAAGAACTCAAATAGGTGACTGGAAAAATGGCTCAGTAGTTAAAGGTGCTTGGATGCAAAGTCTGGTGGCCTGGGGTTCAATTCCCCAGTTCCCACATATAGCTAGATCCACAAAGTGGTGCATGCATCTGGAGTTTGTTTGCAGTGGCAAGAGACCCTAGCATGACAATTCATATTCTCTCTCTCACTCCCTGCTTGCAAATAATGAATAAATTAAAAAAAAAAAGAGTCCAGGGGCTGAAGAGAAGGCTTAGTAGCTTGCATGTGAAGCTTAAAGACCTATGTTCGTCTCTCCAGATCCCACATAAGCCAGACACACAGGGTGAGGCAAGTGCAAGATCACACATGCCCACTAGGTGGCGCAAGCGTCTGAAATTTGATTTCAGTGACTGAGACCCTGGCATGCCAATTCTCTCTCTCTCTCTCATCTCTAAAAAAATAAAAACAAAAAATTTTAAAAAGAGTACAAATAGCAATGAGTGCCAGCTCCCAGTGAGGGGCTCCATGAGCCACCACCCAGGTGATTTGCTCTGGGTTTGTCACTAGCTACTCCAACTTCAGTCTTTGTAAGTGAAGTTGGCCACAGCTCCCCCAGCACCGCTAATGTCCCCACTTCACAGACTGGATGAAGGGTAGCTCTTCTCACTGTGGAAAACCCATCCTTCATCCTTCAGATACGAGATTATTTTGTTTCTCGCATCTTCTTTCCAGATTTCAGTTTAGTGCACAAGAAGTGGAATCGGGTCTGTCTGTGGCACCCAGAATTCTAGATGGACACTGGCTTCTGGTGAGAGGGACTCAAGGACCTCAGGAGCCAGGGGTCATGAGTCGAGCATACACAGTTTTCAGAGATTGCAAAGCAGCTCCCGGGGGCTCCACATCTCCTCAGACTTCCAAGAGCGTGAAGGTCCCTGGGACAAGTGGAGACAGAGCCAGGCCTGGCCCTGGACCCCTAGCAAGAGAGGAAGCTGGACTTGAATGAAGTCCCTGTTTGTCCTACATGAGGACACCTGACACAAAGTGGTGAAAGGGCATCTTACCACAGCGCCCCAGGACATCCTAAATGCCCCTTCCCCAGGGCACCCTAAAGCAGGGAGCCAAGGGCCGTCTCCCCACCACTGGACTTGACCCCCCGCCCTGCCCCACAATATTCAGAATCCATCCATGAGGAGCTTCCAGATTGAGGGCAGGCCACGGGTTCCTTAACCTTAGAAGTTCTCTCACACTGCCTGTTTCCATGACTGAGAAAAACGGGGCTCAGGGGAGTTAGGCGACACACCGACTGGGGCTCAAACTCCCACGTCCCCTCGTCCACCCCGACCGCCCATCTGCACCCAGGGGCAGATTCCAGCATGCCCCCCACCTGCCTCCCCACCCATGTGGTCCTGCGTTCCTCCCTAAACAAGGCTTGGGGCTGATTCTGCCCCTTCGGTGTGCAGGAGACCCCAGGAACCCCATGGGACATGACAGACAAGACACAGAAGCCTGGGTGGTAAGCCCAGTGCTGCAGCCTAAGTGTGGGGGGCAGGAACTGAGGGAGGGAGTACCCTCAGAGTGGGCTCCCAAGCAGGTAAGGGCACTGAAGGGATAGTGATGCCACGTGAGGGAGCTGCAAGATGTTCTCACAGGGCTAAAGAGATGGCTTAGCGGTTAAGCGCTTGCCTGTGAAGCCTAAGGACCCCGGTTTGAGGCTCAGTTCCCCAGGTCCCACGTTAGCCAGGTGCACAAGGGGGCGCACGCGTCTGGAGTTCGTTTGCAGAGGCTGGAAGCCCTGGCGCGCCCATTCTCTCTCTCTCCCTCTGTCTGTCTTTCTGTCTGTGTCTGTCGCTCTCAAATAAATAAATTTTTTAAAAAATTTAAAAAAAAAAAAAAAGATGTTCTCACAGCCACCCGACCAGGCCCGGGAAGAGCCAGAAGAAAGGGAGGAGGGCTGGCTGGGCAGAACCTTTTAAACGGAATCTAGTAAGGCCACAGGAAGTTCTGAGCCCAGAGGCAGGGTCTTGTGTTTGAACTCACAAGGTAGCTGGGGATGACCAGGAATTCTGCATCTATCTGTGGAGAGCTTAGGCTACATGCATGTGCCGCCACTTACAGTTTATACAGTGCTGGGGACAGAACCCAAGGCTTGGTGCATGCTAGGCAAAAACCCAAAATTTGTCATTCAGACATGCCCTTAGAGAGGAGGTGAGGGATGGAGTGAGGCCAGGAAGGAGGGAGGGCTGGAGCTGGAGGCTGGGGAACAGGGCGTCTACAGAGAAGTTTGCCTTTGGTGCTCTGTTGACAGAGAGGGGACGGGACAAGGTAGGGGGAGTTGGGAATTGGCACATAATAGGTGCACATGTTTCTCAAAATATTTTTACGTAGTTATTTGCAAGGAGGGAGAGAGAGAGAGAATGGGCATAGCAGATCCTCTTGCCACTGCAAACGTCAGATGAATGCACCATTTTGTGCATTTGGCTTTATGTGGGTACTGGGGAGTCAAACCCAAGCCATCAGGCTTTGCAAGGAAGTGCCTTTTCATTGCTGAGCCATCTCTCTAACTCACATATTTTTTTTTTCTATTGCCTGTGACTCTGCAGGGGAAAAGGTAGTCTCTGGATGCCTGATAGAAAATTTGGTTAAGAGCAAAAGCAAGAGCCTAGGCTGGAGATACGGCAACATTGGCTAAAGGCCTGCCTAGTATTGCATGAGGCTCTGGGTTCCATCCCAGCACCACATAAATCAAGTGTGGCGGCACATGCCTGCAACCCCAGCACTTGGGATGTAAAGGCAGGAGAATCAGGAGTTCAAGGTCATACTCAGCTATGGAGTGACGCCAAGGCTACCCTGGGCTACATGAAACTGTCTCGAAAGAAGGAAAGAAAGAAAGAAAGAAAGAAAGAAAGAAAGAAAGAAAGAAAGAAAGAAAGAAAGAAAGAAAGAAAGAAAGAAAGAAAGAAAGGAGGGAGGGAGGGAGGGAGGGAGGGAGGGAAGAAGAAACCTTACTTGTATAAGGCATTGTGGCCCAACTGTTCAGAAGGGCTAAGGCAGGATCACTTCAGTCCATGAGTTCTAGACCATCTTGGGCAACACAGTGAGATCCTGTCTCAAATAGCCAAAACATAACCACAAATACACATATACACACAATCCCAACTCCCATGGCAGCTGACCTCCCTGGCCCTGGAGTCCAAGAAGCTGATTTCGAAGGCCTCAGCCCAGCCAGCAGCTCTACCCTGCAAGGGATCTTTTGCAGCTAGAAAACATAGAAGCCCCTTGTGATGCTTCATTGTCACTGTCAGCTTGACTGGATTTGGAATCACCATGGAAACACAGGGCTGGGAGAATCAGTCGAGGGTGAGTTTCCAGACAGGTTTAACTGAGGAAGGAAGACCCTCCATGCATGTGGGCAGCACCATCCCCGGACTGAATGAGGAGGAAGCAGGCTGAGCACCAGCATCCATCTCCCTCTGCTTCCTGACCTGCTGAGGCGTGAGCACACAGTGGCTGCACGAGCCCACCGCCATGAAGCCACCGCCAGCCTGCCTACCCACCATGATGAACTGTCTCCCCTCAGACCACGAGCCAAAAGCAATTTCTCCTTCCTCACCTGGGTTAGGGTGACACTCTACCTTGAAAAACTGAAACAAAAAAGAAAGAAAGAAAGAACGGAGGGAGGGAGGAAGAAAGAAAGAAAGAAATCTCTTCTTCCTTAAGTTGCCTTCTCAGAAGGTATTTGGTTACAGTCACAAGAAAAGTGACTCATATAGACAGCAGTGGTACCTGAGGGAGACAGAGCAAGATCCCAGCCAGACCTGGGGACCAGCAAGGACACCCCCCACCCCCGTCCTAGGCGTTGCTTGGATACAGGGCACTCCTCCGTTAAAAAATATTTTATTCACAGGGCTGAAGAGGCAACTTAGTTAAGGCACTTGCCTGTGACGCATAAGGACCTAGGTTCAATTCCCTAGTACCCACATAAGGGTGGCACAAGCGTCTGAAGTTTGTTTGCAGTGGCTGGAGGCCCTGGCATACCCATTTCTCTCTCTCTCTCTTCCCCCCCTTTCTTTTTCTCTCTCTCAAATAAATAAAAAATATTTTGTTCAGGCTAGAGAGATGGCTCAACGGTTAAGGCACTTGCCTTCAATGCCTAATGACTGGGGTTTGATTCCCCAGCACCCGCATAAAGCCAGATGCACAAAATGGTACATGCATCTAAAGTTTGTTTGCAGTGGCTGGAGGCCCTAGCATGTTCTCTCTCTTCCCCACCTCGTTCTCCTTGCAAATAATTTTTTAAAATATATTAACAATGTTTATTTAGGGCTGGAGAGATGGCTTAGCGGTTAAGCGCTTGCCTGTGAAGCCTAAGGACCCCGGTTCGAGGCTCGGTTCCCCAGGACCCACGTTAGCCAGATGCACAAGGGGCGCACACGTCGAGTTCGTTTGCAGAGGCTGGAAGCCCTGGCGCGCCCATTCTCTCTCTCTCCCTCTATCTGTCTTTCTCTCTGTGTCTGTCGCTCTCAAATAAATAAATTTAAAAACAGCAAAAAAAAAAAAAAAAGAAAGAAAATGTGGTGGAGTGAGTATAAATGAAGCAGGAGTTGGAAAAACAATTTAAAAAAATGTTTATTTATTTATTTTCCAGAGATGGGGGTGTGAGTACGCCAGGCCCTCTTATTACCACAAACAAACTCCATGCACATGGGCCACTTTGTGTGTCTGGGTACTGGGAAGTTGAAGCCAGGTTGACAGGCTTTGCAATCAAGTACCTTTAACTGGTGAACCATCTTTCAGCCCCTTACATACATACATTTATTTATTTATTTATTCATTCATTCAAGTGTGCATGGGTGTGCCAGGGTTTCTTGCCAGATGTCTGCATCACTTTTGCATCTGGCTTTACATGGGTACTGGGGCATCAAACCCAGGCCAACAGGCTTTGCATGCAAGTGCCTTTAACTGCTGAGCCATCTCTCCAGACCTGCAACTCCTTTCTTTTGCTGGGCACCATTCTGATGGCAAGAATCCAGTTGCTTGTACCTTCTCAAGGTGACGCCACAGGCTTAGGAAGCAATAACAGTTCAGAGTCTGGAGCCGACCAAACTTCCTTCCAAAAGCAAGTATCTATGCCAAGGCCTCTGGGAGCTTCATGGGCCACCCCAGAGGGCCAAGCTCCTGGCACTTGAGGAATTTGCACAGTCCCTGCGAGAAGACAGGCCTGCCCAGCCATGGCCCAATGAGTAGACGGAATCAGAACGCTGGATTGAGCTATCTTGGGCCAGAATTTGGAATGCCACACGTAGCAAACAGTTAATGATCAACTGGTCACTCCCATCCAAAAGGCCTGGAACTAACAGGGCTATAAAATGTGTAAAATATCTGCCCCTGACCAGGCCAGACATGACAACTGGGGTGGAGATCATTTCTGTTTCCCCTTTGCGTAACCTTGTGCCTGCACGAGGCCTGGGATCCGCTTTGGGAAGACCTTCCTGGAGCAAGCCAGTGGGCTGGAGGCTTCCCACAGGCTCTGCTACTCCCTGGCTGTCACCGGGGGTGGGGGCGGGGGGGGGGAGCATACACATCCTTTCCCAAGGTACAGGTCTAGGGAAGGAGCCTGTTTTTGTTTGTTTGTTTTTTAATCAAGTATGTGCTTGTCCCTTGAGGCAAAAGAAATGTGTGGGACTAGACAGGTCTATCCTTCTGCTGTCCTGCCCTGACACCACCATACCATGACTTTCTGTAAGAGCCGCTGACTTCTGCCCATTTATATGCTAATGCACAAAATGATTCTTCCCACATTTAATCAAAGCTGAAGAATGTTCCAAAGGTCCGAACAGACTGTACCATGAGCAGACAAGGGAGAGACATGCAAAATCTGCCCACGGGAGTTCTGCTGCGTGAGCGCACCCAATGCCTCACTTCAGGCCCCACGTGCTCCTTCAGCTGACTTGGTCAAAGCAAAACTGCTTGAGCATCAAAAGGCTGCAAGTGCATATCTTGACCTTGAGGTTTCCTTTCCCCAGAATCTTTGAGAAAACAGGAATGTGGAACAGAACTGGGCTATCCATGAGAGCCAGAGGAAGGGAGGGAGAAACAGTTTGGCTGGTGGGTATGTGGTTAGATGGATGGATGGGAAGGAGAAAGAAGGGAACAGGAAGGAGAGTTAGTTTGACTGGTGGTGGGTAGAGGGATGGGTGGAGATAGATTAATGGGCAGATGGGTGGATGGATAGATAGATGCATTTTGGATAGATGGTTAGTGAATGGGTGGGTGGATGGACAGAAGGAAGGAGGGATGGATGGGCAAATAGATGATGGGTGGATGGATGGAGGGAGAGGGAGGGAGGAAAGGAGGGAGGGAGAAAAAGAGGAAGGAATAGCTTGATGGGCAAATAGATAGATGGATGAGTGAACTCTGGGTTAGCAGATGTTGAGTAGATTGGTGGACGGATGGGCACAAGGAAGGATGGGTAAGAGGGACGGACAAGGCCGAGCGTGGCGGCGCACGCCTTTAATCCCAGCACTCAGGAGGCAGAGGTAGGAGGATCGCCGTGAGTTTGAGACTACCCTGAGATTACGTAGTGAATTCCAGGCCTGGGCTAGAGTTAAACCCTACCTCAGAGAAAGAAAGAAAGAAAAAGGGATGGACAAGTGGACAGGTAAGTGGGAGGATGGAGAATGCTAATTAACTCCCCTCCCAAAAGCCAGTTCTCTCGGTAGAATCACCTGTGCCATTTTCTCTCTCTAGAAGCGAACAAGGATCTCAAGATCTCAAGGGAGCACGGGGGCTGTCTCCCCTCAGCCTTGTAGACAGAGACCTCGGGCCTTGGCTTTGTACTCTGGGCTTTTCTCACACCGTTCCCTCCTTGGACACCTGCCCCTCCACGTCCCACATCGGAGCTCCACCTCCAGCTCACACCTTCTGGACCAGGGGCCCAGCCAGAGGCCAGCAAGCTACACGGTCCCTGGCAGCTTCTCCACGCCAGGCCAGCACGAGGGACGTTCGCGAAGAATGAGCGACAGCACTGTCTTCAGGTTCGTGCAGTGGAGCTCCAGCTCAGCCTCTTTCTGTGAGTGATCAGAAGTCAGTCAAAACCTGATAGACGGGCTGGAGAGATGGCTTAGTGGTTAAGCGTTCACCTGTGAAGCCTAAGGACCCTGGTTCGAGGCTCGGTTCCCCAGGACCCATGGAAGCCAGATGCACAAGGGAGCACATGCATCTCGAGTTTGTTTGCAGTGGCTAGAGGCCCTGGCGCGCCCATTCTCTCTCTCTTCCTCTTTCTCTGTCACTATCATATAAATAAAAATAAACAAAAAAAACTGACAGTGAGCAACAGTGGACTGTGGTGGGGTGCCCAGAGGGACCAGGGGACCCCACTTAGGAAGTAGGTCTCAGTTGGCACCTGAAATGTACGTAATGAGGAAGGTGGCCAGGGGGAGGGTTCAGTCAGTAAAGCACTTGCTGGGCTGGTGTGAGGAGCCAAGTCCAGATCTCCACACCTCAGTAAAAGCTGGGCACAGTGGTGGATTCCTGTAATCCTAGTGCTCTGGAGGCAGACAGGCGGCTACCTAGGGCAAGCTGACTGGGTAGTCTAGGCAAATTGGTGGTCTCTGGGCTCAGTGGGAGACCCTACCTCAATAGTTAAGGCGGAGAGCAGTTGAGGAAAACAACCATCACCCACTTCTGGCATCCACACACATGAAGGCATGTCCAGCCAGTGCTGTGACAAATGCCACGCTGATGTCCCAAAGCAATAAACGTGTCCTCTCCAAAGGTGACACGTCTGAAGCCTATGTGTATGCGGCAGGGCCACACTCCCTCCAGAGGCTGTGAGGGAAGGGCCTTCCTGACTACGGGCTTTCTGGTGGCCACGGGGGCTCCATGGCTTGTGGTCACATCCCCTTCCCAGCCTCTGTGTTCTAGTCTCCTCTGTCCCCATCTTGTCCCTTAGGGGACACTTGACACTGTTTTCTGTTGCTCACGACACAATCTCTCAGGCTGGGTGAATTACAAGAACCTGAGAGTCACTCTGGCTCACAGTTCTGGTAGAGAAGGGAGGGAGTGTGCACCAGACAAGGGTCTTCTTGATGGCAAAGTCCTCAGGGGGCACAGAGCATGCAACAGAGAGGGGCACGAATGTGTCTTCCTGGTCACCCTCTGGTAAAGCCATCAAGATTCCCTGACCCTAGTCACTCCCTAAAGGCCTCATCAAAATACCAGCATGGATTTAGTTCCATCTCTTAATACCTCACCACAGGGACGACATGTGAGCTTGGCGGACACGTGACATCTCAATCACAGTTTCATCTTTTTTTTTTTCCCCGAGGTAGGGTGATCTCACTCTAGCTCACTAGCTCAGGCTGACCTGGAATTCACTATGCATTCTCAGGGAGGCCTCGAACTCATGGCAATCCTCCTACCTCTGCCTCCCGAGTGCTGGGATTAAAGGTATGCACCACCATGCCCAGACATAGTTTCATCTTCATCTCATTGCCAAAGAGGGTCATGATCACAAATCCTGGGGATCAGACCTATACAGATTTCCCTTCCACCTTTTAAAAAATTTTATTTTATTTATTTATTTTTAGAGAGAAAGAGAGTTGGCACACCAGGACCTCAGCCACTGCAATCAAACTTCAGACACTTGCGCCACCTAGTGGGCACGAGCAACCTTGCACGTGCCTCACTTTTGTGCATCTGGCGAACATGGGATCTGGAGAGTTGAACATGGGTCCTTAGCCTTTGCAGGCAAGCACCTCAACCACTAAGCCATCTCTCCAGCCCTATTCTATTTATTTTTTTTATTGATAGGGCCTCACTAAGTATCCCAAGCTAGCCTTGAGTTAACTTTGCTCTTTGGGTTTTGTATTTTGGTTTTGTTGTTTATATTTTATTTTTATTTATTTATTAGAGAGAGGGGGAGGGAGAGAATGGGCATAGCAGGGCCGCTAGCCCCTGCAAATGAATTCCCGAAGCATGCGTCACCATGTGCATCTGGCTTATGTATCAAGTGCCCTAATTGCTTCAGCCCATATTGCTTTTTGAGACTGGGCCTCATGCAGTCTGGGCTGACTTTGAACTCACTGTGTAGCTGAGGATAACCTTGAGTTCCTGATCCTCCTGCCTTCACCCTCAGGGTGCTATGATGACATGTGTGCACCACACCTAGTTTTATGTGGCACTGGGGACTGAGCACAGTCTCCGTGTATGCTGGGCAGGTACTCTATGCACTGAGCCACACTGCCAGCCACTCAAACGCATTCAGCAGCTCAGCCTGACTTGGAGCTCTCAACGCACTGCCTCTGCTTCCCAGTGCTGGGGTGACAGATGCGTGCCAGCGTGTACAGATCCCCCATTTTGCACGGGACAAACATCCTGGCCACAGATCCCAAGGCACAATGTGGGGGGCAGGACTCACTCCCATGGAGGAAACAGCAGAGGGCAGCGTGGGAGAAGCAGCGTGTGGCCAGGGATTGCTGTGGTCCTACGGGTCAGACTTCCGGGGCTCAGGCAGGGAAGAGAGGACGGGACAGGCACTGGGGAGGGTGGTGTCAGAAAGACCCTGAAAGACGACTCCCAGGGAGCTACAACATGAAACCGGGGCCTCAAACAAATCAATGGGCATGTGGAAGCGCCTTCTCCCAAAGTGAGGGAGTGGGTGAGGTCAGGTGAGCGGGGTCCTCCCAAGAGCCCTGAGTGGGGCCCCACAGTGCTATCAGCTCAGGGGCAGAGCTCAGAGGCGGGAGAAGCTGAGTGACTCGGGGAGGGTCTGGGCTGTTCTGCTGCATGAAGCGCAGAATCTCAGGACCGCATGGTGCTCGGCAAGTCCTCACTCACAGCACAAGTGCCTGCACAGCACCACACGATGAGCCCCGGGGTCACCCCGTGAGGAACCCTCCTACCTGCCCCAGATAAGCTCTCCGCTCCATGTGGCAGCCACCATGTCCCCTCCCAACCGTGTCACTGAGGCTACTCCTGGCATGCTGGGGCTGGGCTTCTCTACCACAGGGGCCTCACACCACTTCTGAGCAGCCCCTTCCTACTTCTAAGCTTTCCATTGCTTAAAACTAAGGGTCTTGGGCTGGAGAGATGGCTGAGCAGCGAAAACGCTTGCCTTTGAAGCCTAAGGCCCCAGGCTTGATTCCCCAGGACCCACGTTAGCCAGAGGCACGAGGGGGCGCACGCGTCTGGAGTCCGCTTGCAGTGGCTGGAGGCTCTGGTGTGCCCATTCTCTCTCTTTCCCTCTCTCCCCCTCTTTCTCTGTCAAATTAATGAATAAATAAAATAAAAATATTAAAAATAAATAAAATTTTAAAAACTGGACTGGAGAGATGGCTTAACAGTTAAGGCGCTTGCCTGCAAAGGTGAAGGGACCCGGTTCGACTCCCCAGCACCCATGTAAGCCAGATGCACAAAGGGGCACACACATCTGGAGTTCATTTTCAGTGGCTGGAGGCCCTGACATGCCTATTCTCTCCCTCCCCCTCTCCCCCTCTATTTCTCTCTCTCTCAAATAAATAAACAAAAATTTTAAAACAAAACTGCTGGATGTGTTGGCGCACGCCTTTAATCCCAGCACTCAGGAGGCAGAGATAGGAGGATCGCCGTGAGTTCGAGGCTACCCTGAGACTACATAGTAAATTCCAGGTCAGCCTGGGTTACAGGGAAACCCTACCTCAAAAAAAAAAAAAAAAAAAAACACCTCAGGATCTTGACTATTTGGAGACCAAGCTCATTTGCTCAGCGGCTCACCTGGCGGTCACAGCTCATGGAGGAGGCAGAGCAGCCAGGGAGGCTCCTCCAGGCATCAGTCCCACCGCTACCACTCAGGTCTCAAGCCACAGTAACCATCCTTCCCCAGCCACATGTTCAGACCCCCGTCCCCACGGTCCCCTTTGTGAGTATTCACGGACTCTCCTCCTCCCCACACAGCCACTTGCTTCTCCATGGACCTTTCTAGGCCCTCTTGTAGCCAGACACAGCAGCTGTCCCCTTCCCTGAATGCTCAGTGGGCAAGAGCAGGGTCCCAAGGCCATGCGGCCTTTCCCCATCAAAACAGTTGGTGAACAGGAGGTTGGGACAAGCACCCTTCCCCCACTGCCCACAGGCTCAGAGAATCACCCTGAGGCACCTTCCCACGGAGGCCCAGGAGGCAGGGCCAGTGGAGCTCAAGCCTAGATGCTGTGGTTTATTCTTCGTGGATCTGGATAAACTGGAAATGCAGAAGGCCGCGCTGGGCACACAGAGCTGGGCATAGGAAGGGCTTCAAAGAGCTGAGAGCGGGCCGGGGCGGCCGGTTCACACAGCCCTGGCCAAGCACAGCACAGTCACTTGGGCCACCTGCCTGAGGCTTCCTGCGTGCCAGCCTTGCCGCCGTTCCCCCCAGGACCCTGCACGCAGAACAAGTGCCTAGCAGCGAGACGCTCACTGGTGGGGAGGGGGCGGCCAAGCACGGCCTGAGGCCACGTCAGATATTAATCACAGGCACCCTGATAGTGATCAATGGAGGTTCTCTTGGCAGCATCGGCCTGGCCAGCCTCCAGGCTCACCTTCCAGCGTTGGGAAGGCGGACGGCGGTAAATGTGATCTCTGGCAAAGGACCACACATTGTCTCCCAGCTGTGGGAAAATGCTTAATGCGCAAACATTTCCTTCAAACGAGCTTACAAGGAAATGTTCACGATGGCCTTACTGAAGATAATCAGCTTGGCTGAACAGGACAGAAATAAATTAAGCTCCCATCCAGGCTTTGAGATCAGGGCAAAGAGGCCTCAGAGAAGCATCGCTACACCAAAAAAGGTGCTATTGCTTGCGGTGAGACCCTTCAGTGCTTCATTTGGCTTAATCACTCATGAAATAGGGGGAAATCTGGAAACCCGTGCCCCTCCCAACCCCCTCCACCCTCGCTGCGCAGGGCAAGTTCATGAGGGCACCAGGCTGGCAGAGAGGGGCAGCCTGCAGGAGGGAGGCATTGGGGCCTCCAGGTTCCCCACACAGGAATGTCAGAACCTGGCTTCGTTTCTGAACCTGCCATATGGCCCCACGTCCTGGGACCCAGGCTGGTAGCCAAGGAGGAACCCAAGGCCAGGTCTGCCACCCTGCAGCTCTGCCACATAGAGTCATTTTTCAAAGGTGTTTCCCAGTGGCTCACTGGAAGGAACTGCCTAAAGAAGCAAGCTTGGGTCGGGGCCAAGCAACCATGTCAGGGGGGTTCTTGGCAAAAGTGCCAACCTCCTAAGATCAAAAGTCCCTTCCTGGGTTGTCACTGGCTCCCAGAGCCAGGTGAATGAGCCATGGGGGCACCGTGGGCTGAGCAAGGCTGGAGTTGTCTTACCCAGAAGCAAAGCTAGGGCAGGGGACTGACCACAGGTGTGCCCCCACCGATCCATAGAAACCCCAGCCTGATGGCCGTGGATCACGTTACAAAAGACCCGTGGTGGGGCGCCTTCAAAAGGGGCGCTCCCTGAGGACACTGTACTGTTTGTTCAGGGGTCATTAGCAGTGTGACAGAGGCCCCAACCAAGTAAATGGGAAGCCAGAGGGTTGGCGGCCTTGCCAGCTGACACGAAGCGGTCCATGCCGGCGTAGGGAGTCAGATGCGAGCAACTGAAACCACGCGCTTCCCACGGCCTCTTCCCAGGACCGAGAGGGCCAGGTGTAGCCTGAGGCTGGGTGACCTGGTGTCACACCACCCCGGGCTATCTCCAGCCTCAGAAAGCCTCAGAAGCCCTGCATTTGCCACTGCTGGCTAGGCCCATTGTCCCTCTCCACCACATGGCCTGCAGTGGCCAGGTTCAGCGTGGCACAGGGCACTCATAATGCCAAACACAGCGCAAACAAGGCCACTGGGGAAAGGAAGGTATCTGAGAGTTCATCTGACAGGCAGAGCAGGAAGAGGATGGCCACCACTCCCCACCCACAGATGACACCAGGAAGGCCCAAAGTGTGTGAACCAACTGACAGCAGGTAGACCTGGAGCCAACCTCGGCCACTTGAGGACACCTCTCCCGGCCTCTACACGAGCCACCTGTGGTCCCCATTTGCTTCAGACGCAGCTGGCATGGGTATGGTGGAGGGACATTTGACTAGCATGTGTGATAACAGCCACAAGGTGGCAGGGTCAGGACTGAAGTGAGAGCAGATGCCACAGTCAATGTGTCCTGATTCCTCAGACCACGTCTGACCTCCTCCATCACATCTAGCAAGTGGCCATTCAAAGGAAGGCCAGGGCAGGCGCTTCCTTTGCATGGCAAGAACTGCCCGTGGGTAAAGGCTGCCTGGAAGAGAAAACAACCTGTGGCCAGTCTATTGTGCCTCCAGATCATGCCCAACCTCAGAAGAGGGTTTATCTGGGAATCTAGGTTTTGCAGTTACGACGTGGTTAGCTAACATAGGGTCATACTGAAGAAGGGTGGGCCCTAAACCCAACGGGATTGGCAACCTTGGAAGAGAAGGCCACTGGACAGACATGTGGTAAACAGGGAGAAGTGGGAAAGACGCAGCCACATGGCAAGCCACATGCCACATGCCAGCCAGACTAGATTTAGAGTCGCCAAGGAGACACACCTCCAGGCATGTCTGAGAAGGGATTTCCAGAGAGGTTTAACTGAGCAGAGGTGGCCCATCCTTGTACGTGGGCAGTATTATGCCTAGAACAGAAATCCCAGGACAAGGAAGAAGAGTTTGGATCCTCAGCACCCACCTAAGAGCAAAGCCTGATGGCCAGGGTTTGATCCACCAGTACCCACATAAAGCCAGATGCACAAGGTGCATGTGCCTGGAGTTTGCAAGCAGTAACAAGCAGCCCTGGTGCAACCATACCCTCATCCTCTCCCTCTCAAACAAACAAGCTTAACTTTAAAAACATTTTATTTACTTGCAACTAGAAAGAGCACATGAATGGGAACACCAGGGCCCAGTGCCACTGCAAACTCCAGACACACGGACCCCTTTGTGTATCTAGCTTTACATGGGTACTGGGGAATCAAAATCAGGCCACTAGGCTTTGCAAACATGCGCCTCTAATGGCTGAGCCATCTCCCCAGTCCCAAAAACATAATTTTGTTTTTGTTTTTCGAGGTAGGGTCTCACTCCCATCCAGGCTGACCTGAAATTAACTATGTAGTCTCAGGGTGGCCTTGAACTCACAGCGATCCTCCTACCTCTGCCTCCCAAGTGCTGGGATTAAAGGCATGCACCACCAAGCCCAGCTAAACATAATTTTTTTAAGAGGGGTGATAAGACTAGCCAAGGACTGGCATTCTTCTTTCTGCTTTGTTTGTTTGTTTTGTTTTGTTTGTTGAGGTAGGGTCTCACCCTAGTCCAGGCTGACCTGGAATTCACTCTGTAGTCTCAGGGTGCCCTTGAACTCATGGCAATCCTCCTATCTCTGCCTCCCGAATGCTGGGATTAAAGGTGTGCGCCACCACGCCCAGCCCTTTTTTTGTTTCAAATGAGAGGCAGAGAATTGGCATGCTAGGGCCTCCAGCCACTGCAATCGAACTCCAGACGCATGCGCCACCTGTGCACATGTGCGAACCTTGAGCGCTTGCGTCACCTTGTGCATCTGGCTTATGTGGGATATGGAGAGTCGAACATGAGTCCTTAGGCTTCACAGGCAAGCACCTTAACCACTCTCCAGCCCTCTCTCTCTGCTTCTTGATCCACTGAGATGTGAGCAAGCAGCTATCACATTCTCCTGCTGCCAGAGCTATCTGCACCATGCTCCTCTGTCTTGATGTATTCTCCTGCTGCCAGAGCTGTCTGCTCTGACCTCAAACCTGAGCCACAACAACTCCTTCCTCATTCCAACTGCTCTTAATCAGGTCACAGTAATGAGAAAGAGACAATGCCAAGGAACAGCAGCAAGTCTGGACGCTAAAAAGAGTGCTCCCCAACACCTTTAGGGAGCATAGGCTCTGCTCGTGCCTCCAGAGTGTAAGGATGGGTCTAGAGTATAGAGCCATCCAGGCTGTGTGGCTTTGCCACAGTGGCCCCAGGAGATTGACCTACGTTTGAGGAGGGGAGTGTGTGTCAGCTGTCGCCAGCCGCAGGAACTAAGACTGCCACTTTCCTACTAGTTGGGAACAGGAGTGGATTTTGTTCTAGAGAAAAAAATAATAAAATAGAAGCCAGAACTCTTTTTGTTATTTTTTTGTTTATTTATTTATTTGATAGTGACAGACACAGAGAGAAAGGCAGATATATATAGAGAGAATGGGCACACCAGGGCCTCCAGCCACTGCAAACGAACTCCAGACACGTGCGCCCCCTTGTGCATCTGGCTAATGTGGGTCCTGGGGAATCGAGCCTCGAACCGGGGTCCTTAGGCTTCACAGGCAAGCGTTTAACAGCTAAGCCATCTCTCCAGCCCTGAAGCCAGAACTCTTGTGCTGGGAAAATTGCTAAACGAGTAAAGAAGTGGTCATACAAAATAAACTCAAGTTTGGATCCCCAGCACCCACAGAAAAGCTGGACACAGCAGCACACACCTGCATCCTAGTGCTGGGGAGACGGAAACAAGGGGACTCTTGGGGCTTTCTGGCTAGTTAGCCTAACTGTATCAGTGAGCTCAGGTTCAGTGCAAGGCACTGTCTCAAAAAATATGGTAAAGGTGGGCATGGTGGCTCATGCCTATAATCCCACCACTCAGGAGGCTGAGGTAGGAGGACTGCAGTGAGTTTGAGGCCAGCCTGGGCTACAGAGTGAGTTCCAGGTCAACCTGGACTACAGTGAGACCCTGCCTCAAACAACAATAAAAAGGGGGTGCTTTACAATACTGTCTTTCAGATACAAAGTGGCCATGACATCCATGATCTCACAGACACTGACACTACCCACACAAGATCTGCATAACAGGAGGGGGAATGATAACAATAACATAGAACAAGGACTAGCTGGAAAGAGATTCAGTGGAGTGGGCAGGGAAGGGGGGAAAGGAAAGGTGGTGGAGGGATTATGATCATGGCATATTGTGTATATCATGGAGGTTGTCAATAAAATGTTAAACAAGGGCTGAGGGATGGCTTAGCAGTTAAGGTGCTTGCCTGCAAAACCTAAGGACCCAGGTTCGATTCCCCAGAAGCCATGTAAGCCAGATGTACATGGTGGCACATGGGTCTGGAGTTTGTTTGCAATGGATAGAGGCCCTGGTACACCCATTCTCCCTCTCTATCTCTCTCTCTCTGTCTCTAAGTAAATAAGTATTTTTTTTTTAATTTTAATTTAAGCCAAAAGAATAGGCTGGGGAGATGACTCAGTAGTTAAGTGTGCTTCCTGCATAAGGATAAGGGCCTGAGGTGCCCGAATCTCCAGGATCCACATTAACAGCTAGGTGTGAGTTTACAACCCCAGAGACACAGGGGCACTTCCCAGTACCCAGGAATCACAGGAGCTTGTGGAGAAACAGAAAAATATTTTATTTTTATTTATTTATTTGAGAGAGAGAGAGGGAGGGGGAAAGAGAGAGAGAGAGAAAAGGCACATCAGGTCCTCTAGCCACAGAAAATGCCACCTTGTGCATCTGGCTTATGTGGGGCCAGGGGAATCGAACCCTGGTCCTTTGACTTTGTAGGCAAATGCCTTAACCGCTAAGCCATCTCTCCAGCCCCTCCATTGCTCTTCTCGTTCTGAGCAGGAGTCTGTTGCTGATGCTGGAGCTTGCTGTTTCTCCAAAAGCAGGACACCCAACGTTCTGCTCTGACCACCGCAAGCGAGCACCATTTGCCACAGGTGTGCGCGCGTGGGGTACCGCACTGGCACATGTACACACACGCACACCACACACACAAGCAATAAATAAGATGGAAAGCAACTGGAGGTCGTGCACATCAACTTGTGGCGCACACACACACACACACACACACACACACACGCATATACACACACATGCCCCACACACACACCAACATACACAAACAAGCGAAAGAAAGTTGGCATTCCACCAAGATGTGTCTGTCCTCAAAGCCCAAAGAAGGGTTTCTCCTTCACCCCAGTTTCATTTCCTCCCTCCCCGACCCCCCCACCCCGGCCTGGAGTTCCCCTGCGCTGGCCGCCGGCCACAACCGCTGGCTGGAGCAGAGATCAGCGTCTCGCATGCCGCGGTCACGCGGAGTCACTGCCCTTCAGTTATGCAGCAGAATAACTCACCGGGGAAAGCAAGGCCATCCGTCCCAAGCACCCCCAAACACATTCCTGGCATCTCACAAAAAAATGCCAAAGGCATCTGATCGGGGTACTGCTCGCAGAGGACTCGGCGGGCCGCGGCGGGCCTCTCCGTCAAGGCTGGGGGGAGCCGGTGACTTCTTGCCTCCACCTCCCCCCAAGCGTAAGCCGCCCGTCACGTCACTGCAGCCTAGAAGGCCAGACTGACTGCATCCTTCCAGGCCCTGACCTCACCGGGGTGACTTCTAACCGTGGCCAGGCCCCAACCCTTGGTTGGCATGGCAGCACCAGTTTGGTTTCTGAAGGCCAGCGATTCTGGTATGTACAGAAAGGAAGGTGTTCATGTTGGGGGGCAAAAACATGTCCAGAATGGCATGAAGCCCTGAAGTGCCCAAGTGTGCATGGCACACTACACATGAGCGCGCCTCCACTGGGCAGGCCCCTTCCACCCCAGGATCCTCTCCAACCCCAGCCCAGCCCACAGGCAGTTGGCCATTTTCCCACAGTGGGGCTAGACGCCCTGCCTTCCCCTTTGCAGCATCCCTAAGGGACAGAGGGTGGGTCGCAACAGGCCCACACCTCATGCTGGGGTCCCCCTGTTCCCACAGGCAAAAGCACAGCGAGAGTCTTTGAGGCTGCTCAGTGGAGACCACCACTCAGCCAACAGATACTGTCTGGGCACCTTTCTAAATGCCAGCACTGCCCTGGGCACAGAGGACCTGGCCATGAATCACACAAAGCCCTGGTCTTGGTGGGGTTCACATTCCAGCAAGGGGGGAACATGACTGAGAACCCCTAAAATGTACCACACAAGACAAGGGGGGAAGCAGCTGGCCTGCACACTCAGGGACAGGGTCTGGCAGCGGTCACGCTGAAGAGACCGAGGTGGAGCCCACTTGGCCGCTGTCCCACATGTCTGAGCCTCAGTTTCCTTGCTCACTTCCAAGTCCGAGGGGAGCTGTCCAGCATTGCTTCTGCCACCTGAGCCCCAGCTGAGCCCCAGCTCGCAGCCTGCAAAGTGGGATCTTTGTCCTCACGCGGTCCGAGTGTGTCTTCCAACCATGGGCCTGGGAGAGTGCACCTGACAGCCAGATTTCTGGGGGAAATTAGAAGTGGTGAACCGAATACGCACAGAAGTACGGGCTCTTTTAAAAGCCACCATGGGGGCTGGAGAGATGGCTTAGTGGTTAAGCGCTTGCCCGCGAAGCCTAAAGACCTAGGTTCAACTCCTCGGGACCCACATATGCCAGACGCACATGGTGGCACATGCATCTGGAGTTTGTTTGCAGTAGCAGGAGGCCCTGGCATGCTCATTCTTTGTCTCTCTCTCTCTCTCTCTGCCTCTTTCTCTCTCAAATAAATAAAAATAAAAAATTTTAAAGCCATCACAGGTCACCCAAGGTGGATCTAGCTTGCCCACCAACAGCACCCAGAGTTCCACTGGAGGTGTCAGGCATGTCACCTCACATTTCAGGGGGACTAAGACCCCTCGGAGGGGTGGCCGAGTGGCGCCCGCCACAACTGTGGGCAAGGCAGGCATGGGGACCATATCAGGCCCGCCCAGTGGGTCTTGGTACCTCGTGCTTCAGGGAGCAACTGACTTGGTGAGGGGTCTCATCCTCCTCCCACACACATCGGCACACCTCTTCCCACTGAGGCCAGCAGCCTGGCACCAAGCCAATGTCAACAGTGGGCCCCAGGTCAGCCTCAGGGACACGTGCCCACTACCACACAGATCCTCGGGTCTCTTAGGCCAATAAAATCAGCAATGAAAGGGCGATGTTAGTTGGAGAAGGAGAGAGCCACGACACTCCTGCACAGGCCCTGGGGCCAAGGAAGGCTGCCGAGAGGAAGAGGCAGTCTTTGTAGAGACAGGAGGGAAGAAAGATTTAGGGGGGCAAAGCACTAGAACTGGGGAAGCAGGGAGTGTGCCAAGGGCCTGTGCCCCACGCCTGCCACCACTGGAGCTCTGCTGCCCTCCACTGGCCAAGGCCAGGAACCGCGTGGCAGGGCCTCTCCAGGTGTTGGATCTGCCCCTCTTTTTGTGGCCAAGCCTCACCTGTATGCAAATTACCTCCAGGTTCCCATCCTACTGCCAGCTGGACCCTAGGAAGGACACACTTCCTGTCACCTTAGCCAGCTCTGTGGGCGTTTTGTGGGTTTAGAAGGTGCCAAGAATACCAGCCTACACCAGGCCCCACGGGGACCAGACTGGGCATTAACACCCTCTTTGGTCTCTGGGTCTGCACGAGGGTGCCTGCTGCTCTCTGGTGCACAACTCACCTGGGGGAGGGAGGCTGTTTGGCACCCTCACCTGAAATAGGTGAGTCCCAGGTCCAAGCACCTGTGCGTAGACCCAGAAGGAGGGAGCATCTCAGCTCTGCTGCGAGGTAGGGAGGGTCAGGTCCCCAGACGTGCATCAGCACAGCTGCTTGGAGCCCTGAGCAAACCACGGGCCCCGCGCGCTCCTCTTCTAGCGCAGACCCCCGTCAGCCATCACCTAATGTCAGACACTACACGTACCCCTTCTGACGAGCCTCAGGACAGAGCCCCTTCACAGGACAGTAGTTGATGACCAGACCCACCCATCTGTCAGTGGGCCTCCTCCAGGGCTCCCCAGACCACTGAGGCTGATAGAGCCATGTCCAAGGCGGCTACCTCATGGTGTCTAGAACTCTCCCCACCAAGGTGGGCAGCTCTGTGTTGGTACCACCCAACAACCTTACAGGCTGCTTTCCTGAGCTGAAGCAGCTGGGTCTGCCATACCCAGCTGTGTGGAAAGGACAGAGACGCGTTGCGGGGAGGAGGTTCTAACCAATAACCAAAAAAGACCGCCTGGAAGAGGGGCTGGGCCACAGGCCCCTCCTGCCCAACCTTGGCCAGACCCGCTGAGCATAGCACTGGAACTGAGCAAAGAATCCATAAAAGTGGGCTGAAAAGACGGCTTAGCAGTTAAGGTGTTTGCCTACAAAGCCAAAGGACCCAGGTTTGATTCCCCAGGACCCATGTAAGCCAGATGCACATATGTCTGGAGTTCGTTTACAGTGGCTAGAGGCCCTGACATACCCATTCTTTCTCTGTCTCTCTTCTCTCTCTCTGCTTGCAAATAAATAATTTTTAAAAAATTTTGAAATCCATAAAAGCAAACTAGATTTCCATTCAAGAAAAGGTTTTCCAAAAATCCATAAAAGCCAACTAGATTTCTGTCCTTACTTTATTGAAATAGGGTCATGGGGATCAGAATGATTGCACACTTGCTTTGTGACTGAGGCTGGACTTGAACCCCTAAGCACTGGGACTACAGACTTGTGCCATGACGCTGGCTCCCATCCTTAGTCTGCAATTCCACATGCATTACTCCATCGGGGTACTGGGGGTTCTAATAACCCTGAGTTGTTCTTTAATGTGGTGGCTTCCTTTAAAAACAGAGCCCCCATCCTGCAGATGTGCAAAGACCCTGCGTCACATATCTCAGCTTTAATTCTCTCCTCTCTTCCTTCCAGAACGTTCAAGTTTATTTAAGGCAGCAAGCAAATACAGAAAGGTACAAGACTCAGGCTGGGCACCTGCACAGCCACCTCCAGGAGGAGGCTGGCAGATTCTCCTCTGCAGCCTTACAAACAACAGCAGCAGGTTTGAAATGGGATGTTTCCACCACCACATGAAATGCAAGGCAGGGTCCTTCTGACACCAGAACATACACAGGAATGATGGAGGTATCTGAGAACCCTGAGAGATTGGGGCTGCACACCCTCAATACCAAACCCAGGGGTAGCAGGGGGCGTCAAAGTAGTGGCAGTGTGGGGTACAGGGTGGGTGAGAGTGAGGGGTGCAGCCAGCATGGCCAAAGACCAAGCAGGTAGAGATGGCAGTGCCACTGGGGTGGAAGACATAGAGACCCTGAGACGGGTCTGTCCTGGGACCCATCAAAGGCACCAGGGAATGGCATGGGTGTTCAGCAGGCCTGGGGACTGAGACAGGTGTCACACCAATGTGGGCGTAGGTAGGTAGGTGTGGCAGGAGGAAGAAGCCAGATCTATTCATGAGCCTCAGGTCCCAGTGTGGGCTCTCAATATCGCTATGATCCCACAGGAAAGCGAGGCCTCTGTGCTGACCTCCCCTCTCGCCAACACCACTGCAGGGCAGGGAGGACAGGTGGGCTCCTGTCAAGACCTTGCTCCTCCCCCCCCAACCTGCCCCGCCCACCTTACCCCTGGCCCGTACTGGGTTCTTGGTTATGGCCATACAGGGCCCCCACCACAGCCCAGACGATGGCACTGAAGTCCTGTCTGCAGGGACAGAGGCCAACCTTCTCTCCCCTCCACCGCTGCCTGTTGCTTTCTCCCTCTCTCTTTCCACCGCGTGCGTGCATGCGTGCGTGTCCCCACTTTCAGGAAGCTCAGCATAAATTATTCCATCAAGTCAGGGGCAGAAAGGGAACAGCCTATGCCCACATGCCATCCTGAGCACAAAGCTGTGCTTCTCGGGCTACAGGGATGGCATCGCGGTTAAGGCACTTGCCTGCAAAGGCTAAGGACCCCAGAACCCACATCAGCCAGATGCACACGGTGAAGCATGGGTCTAGAGCTCATCTGCAGTGCCTAGAGGCCCTGGCGCACCCATTCTCTTTCTCTCAAATAATAAATTAAAAATATTTTTAAAAACCTTGTAGCTGGGCCAGGCATGATGGCACATGCCTTTAATCCCAGCACTCAGGAGGCAGAGGTAGTAAGATCACTGTTTAAGGCCAGCCTCAGACTACAGTACAGAGTGAATTCCAAGTCAGCCTGGGCTAGAGTGAGACCAAAAAAGAATACAGGGCTGGAAAGATTGTGCAGTGGTTAAGGCACTTGACTCCAAACTCTAACAACCTAAGTTCAATTCCCCAGTACCCACGTAAAGCCAGACATACAAAGTGGCAAATGCATCTGGAGTTTCTTTGCAGTAGCTACAGGTCCAGGTGTGCCCATTCTCTCTCTTTCTCTCTCTCTCGCTCCATTTTCAAATAAAATGGAAAAAAAAGCAATGCGTTAAAAATCTCTCAAGAAATAAGTAGATTAACATTATTTTTTTTTAAATAAGGAAGCTGGATGTGGTGGCACATGCCTTTAATCCCAGCACTTGGGAGGCAGAGGTAGGAGGACGGCCATGAGTTCAAGGCAACCCTGAGACTACATAGTAAATTCCAGATCAGCTTGGTCTACAGCAAGACCCTATCTCAAAAGAAAACAACAACAACAAAAAAAGCTGGGCGTGGTGGTGCACGCCTTTAATCCCAGCACTCAGCAGAAGTAGGAGGATCATCATGAGTTCAAGGCCACCCTGAGAATACAGAGTGAATTCCATGTCAGCCTGGGCTACAGGGAGACCCTACCTCAGAAAAAAAAAAAAAAAAAGGAGGACTGGAGAGCCAGCTTAGTGGTTAAGATGCTTGCCTGCGATGCCTGAAGGACCCATGTTCGACTGTCCAGGTCCCACATAAGCCAGACACACAGTGAAGCAAGTGCACAACGTGGCATATGCACACAAGGCGTGCACACATCTGGAATTCTGTTGCAGTGGCTGGAGATCCTGGTACCCAATTCTCTTTCTCTCTCTCTCGCATAACAAAAAAAGGCCAGTCAGTTGGGCTTGCCTCAAAAATAAATAAATAAATAAATAAATGCTGCAAACAGAGTTGAGGTCCTTAAGGACAGACTCAGATGCCTGCCCACAGCCACCAGGCTTATGCCCCACCCCGCTTCCCATGGGGCCAAGCAGCACGGGTCAGCCCCGCATAGGGGCCAGTGCCTGTGTGAGCCACGTGGTCAGAGCACATGCCCCCCCGCCCAGCTCTGCTGAGAAACAAGGCTTTTGGGCTTGGTTTCCCAGACACATCCAGTCACGGATGCCCCAGTCTCTCTCAATTTGGCTCCAAGGAAACCCTTGGCCTAGAACTGTCTTTCCTAAGGTCACCAGGCTCCCCCAAGCCCAACCACATCAAGGACTGGTCCTTAGTTCTCCTTTTGGGTGGGAAGCAGGAGCTCATGCCAGCCTCGGGTGGGGTGGAGTCCACTGGCAGGGCTCAGAATCTGGCCAGGTGCCCCATGCTGTTTCAGGTACTGGCTAAGGTATGGGACTCCATCTCTGCCCTCTCATGGCCACAAAGGCTTTTGTTTAAAGTCCCAGCCCCTGTCCAGGGCAAGGTCTAGCCACACTCTCATGCCCATAGACCCTAAGCAAAAGCCATGGGGTAGGAGAGAAATGTCCTGCCAAGACCTTGCTGCCCAAGTCACAAATTGTGCCAGAGAGGGGAGGGGACCACAATAGCACCAAGCCAGCCCTTCCCTGAATCCACTGCCCCCAGGACCATTTGGGCCATCAGATCCCAGAATGGGGCCTCGGTAACTGCACCTCTCCAAGGCTGCTTTGGAGAGATTTACGACAGTTGTGGGTGCTCCTTGCACATTTGCTTGGAGAGGACAAGAGGGACCTTAGCTCCTCCTCCAGGTATGACTTCCCAACCTAGAACTACAGGCCCCCAGACCCTTCCCAACCACCTCAACCAGAAACTGCTGAGGCAGGACCCAGGACTGTCACAACAGCCCTCCTCCTGAGACTGATGCCTGCTCAAGCCTGGCAGGTGCTGGGTCACACTCGTGCCCAGCACCTAGCAGGTGTCAGGCCTCAGACCTGGCTCAGCTATGGGTGGTCTTCACCACAGACTTCACTGTTAACCAATGGGATCAATGCACCTACTGGCTTGATCAAAATGTAGAGGCCAGGGCTGGAGAGATGGCTTAGTAGTTAAGGTACTTGCCTGCAAAGCCTAAGGACACATGTTCAACACTCCAGATCCCACATAAGCCAGACGTACAAAGGTGAGGCAAGCACAAGGTCACACATGCCCAGTAGGTGGCGCAAGTGTCTGGAGTTGACTGCAGTGGCTGAGGCCCTAGCACGCCAATTCCCTCTTTCTCTCCTCTCCCTCTGTCTCTGTCCGTCTCTCTCTCCCTCTCTCTCTCCCTCTCCCTCTCTCTCTCTCTCTCTCTCTCTCTCTCTCTCTCTGTCTCTAAAATAAAAAAATTAAAACTGTAGAGGCCAGAACTGGGGTGTGGTTCAGTTGGCAGTGTCCTTGTCTACTCGCCTAAAACGCACAAAGCCCTAGGTTCAATCCCAGCACCACGTTTTTATAAAGTGGGCATGTGTAACCTCAGTACTTGGAGGTGAAAGCAGGGGGCAGAAGTTCATGGTCACCCTTGGCTATATAGTGACTTTGAGGCCAACCTAAGCTACAAGACCCCCCCCTTTTTTTTTTTTAAGGAGGTGAAAGTGGCATGGTGGAGAGGCAGAGGCGGGTCTGGATCACCTGGCGACAGGTGCTGCTAGGGCCCAGCCCTCATGAGGATTAGCCAACTGCTGTGAACCAGGAGCAGCACCCAGCCCCGTCCCCACCCTCCTCCCCTGGCCCCCAACACCCACAGGTGTGTATACACAGCCCAGTGAGTCTCCGACCAAATGACCTAGAAGAAAAACTCTGGCCCTCAAAGTGTGGTTAGAGGGCAGGGAGAGGCCTGCCTTGCACTACTCCCCCAGCATCTGTTGGGCACTTTGATGTGGGGGCACCACCTGAGTGGCACGCCCCCTTAACTTCTAGAAGTGCGGTGTGCCCTCGCACAGAGCTGCCCTAACCTGCGCAGAGGAACCACCAATTATCTTCAAGGCTGGAAACCCAATCCGGGCCGTTCAGGGGAGACGAGCCTGCTACTGCGCAGGAGGACGGAGCCCACATGAAACGCTATGCTCCCAGCCCCAGCAACAGACAGGGCACCGTCCCTGGACCCTGGCCAGCTGCCTACAAGACATGGACTATGGGGAGGGGACACAAAGAGACCCTGAGTGTCACTGTCCACTCTCAGGTGACACTGCTGGGGGCTGTCAGCTGGGCTTCTTGCTCAAGCCTGTGCTGCACTTGACCCCTGGGTACAGAGAACCACCAACCCCTGCCCCCCCACACACACAACCCCACCATGACAGTTCCTTCGACTGCCGATCAATATCCCTGCTCATCTGCCGATGACTTGCTTCACCCCCTTCACAGCCAGCAAGTCACCTCAGCTGCCTCAGCACCCACAGGGCCCATGTGGAGAAAAACTACAGCAGGGAGGTGGCAGTCACGAGCCCACAGAGCTGCTGCAAGGACCCCCCCAAAACAGCTCATGTTCCTTCTCAAATGGGACATCAGCAGCCTGGCCCACAGCCAAGCAAAATCATAGTGTGGTCAAAGTTGGTCATTTGAAGCAAGTGGGGGGACCGAGCTGTGTGGACACACAGGGACTTCCAAAACAGCCAGGAGACCTGACACACTACAGTCCCTCCAGCCCCTCCACACACGCCCTGGTGATGGCTTGGGCCAAGCACTCAAAGGGCTGCTTCCTCCCTGTGCCCCATACAGCTGCCCAAACTGACCTACTCCCTGATGGAGGGGCCACAGACCATGGCGTCTCTGCTCCAAAGCCAGCACACAGGACAGGACAGTGCTGGCCAGCACTGGAATGGTGCAGAGATGCCAAGACGTGAACACACCAGCTGGCCTGGGTTAAAGCAAGGAGCCGCTTACGGGCTGCCCCAGGCATTGCAAATGGCAAGAACCTATAATGCCACTAGGTGGCACCCAAGCCCTGGGAACAGAGCCAGTGACCTGGCAGCAGGCACAGCCAGGGCTCACGTACAGGGGTGGGGGAGGGGTGAGGAGCCCAACCAAGACCCGCTGGGCGATGACTCCAAACCAGCCTCCAGGAAGGCAGTCTGTAGAGGGGCAACTCTTAGTGTCCTCCTGGCCCCTAAGGGCCCCACACCAGGGAGTGTCAGGAAAGTACCCAGGATTTCAGAAAAGCCCTGGAACCAACCAGATGCTTGTCACATGCACCAGGGCACTGCACTTCTGCCAACCTTGGCGCAACCAACCCAGGCCCTGCACGTTCGTGGCATTTTTGAAGGTCTTTTCCCAATCCCGCTTTCCTCAAACCCCTCTTCCAGCACAGCCCGTAGCGGATTCCCATCCAAGCCTGACCCCACGTCAGGGTCCACAGCAGACTTCCCTCTGATCTCAGCTTCTCTTGCATGAGAACATCTCTAGAACCTGCAACACCAACTGCTGGAGGTGGCACTTGGAAGAACCACTGGTCACTTTGGATCTTGTGAGTCAAGTGACAGTGTGGCCTGCCTTGAGATGCTCGCTTCCCACACCTCAGCCCCCCACCGCCACACACCCCAGACATACAAAGCAAGGCCACGGCCTCCTGTGCGTCACTACGAGGTGCTCCCTGCCACGGGCAGAAGGCCACGTATGGGGACACACCTCTTAAGCCGGTGTCCTTGTGCTGTGCCCAACCTGGACATCCTTCCCCGGCAGCCCTGCTCCAGAGGAACTGGACCCAAACCAGTGCGAAAGGTAGACGAGCTTATTCCTGACAGAACCTAGGAGTGGCAGTCGCTACCTTTCCGAACCAGAGAACCAGACCCAATCATACTCACACGCACCATGGAGTGGTAAAACACAGGCAACATTCTTCTAAAACCTCCAGCAAACAACCTCAATGCCCCAGACACCTGCAGTTCACCTGCGCTGGGCTACGGTCCCCAGAGCCACCGCCAGCAAAGGCATGGAGAAAGTGCAGCACTGGAGGTCCCTGAACACTCACCCTCCTCGGCCTCGGGAGCAGCCCAGAAGAGCGGCGCACTAGGGACCCTGTCCTGAAGTGCTGCCACCCTCCTGCGGAGGCTCGGGCCACAGAGACCCACACAGCAGGCCCTGCGGAGCAACAGGGCCTGAGCCCGTCTCAGCCCCCACTGGTCCCTGTGCAGTGGTCCATCGCGGGCATCGTCTCTCCCTGTGTGGCTGTTGCCTCCATGGCTAGGGTAGGCCCCTGGCCAGCATCTGTCCTGCCACTCTGGCCAGGAGGCAGCCTGGTGTCACCTGCAGAGCTGCAGGTGTGGGTGCCGGCGCAGCCTCTCCATCAGCTCCTCCTCCTTAGGCTCCTCCAGGGTGTCCCTGCAGACGGGACAAAGCACACCACAACATCAGAGTCAGGGTGAACAGAACCTGTGGGGAAGGCCTGCCAGCACCCACACAGCACCCCAACCAGCAAGCACACTCAAAACTGTGTGTACAGGAAGGTGAGGACATGGGCACACAGGTCCAGCCTCAGGAAGACGTGCGCGTTATCAACATGCTGATGGGAGCCCAGGGGAGCCCTGGACATGGCCGGGGCCCACCCACCACTGAAGCAAAAGAAAGGAAGTGAAAAGCCTTGGGGCCCAGGCCTTTCTCCCTCCAGCTGCCAGGACCAGCAGAGATGCCCACAGCCTATGCCATCATGCATGGACGCAGACAGACAGGACCATGGGAGGTGGTCCCGGAGTGAGTCACTTTTCTTTACCAGCGGAAGACAAGTTCCCTGTTGCCACCTGAGGGTGTGGTCCCCACAAGACCACACAGAGCTAGAGGACACTGGAGGACGCAGAAGGCCCCCTCAGCATACTGGACCCAGAGCAGGCCCCATGAGCCGGCAGGGCAGAGGAAGCCCCACTCGTGATAGCTGTGAGCATCTCTCGCCCACTCAGCGACAGCATGAGTGACCACGTGGCCCAAGACGACCCCTGACAGAGGGGCCAGCCACCCCTCCTCCATCAGCTCCAGTCCTCGGTGGCTGATAGCTTGGAGGCCTTCCCCAGACCTGTACCTGAACATGAGCTCCACGGACATCTGGTAGGTGGTCTCCTGCATCTCAGCAACAGGCTGCTTGTCCCACCAGTGGAAGAAGTTCTGGGGCGAGGGGAGGGAGGGCACCACGTGAACAGCCACATAAACAAGTCTTGCCCTCCCAACCTACAGTGAAGGTCACTGTAGGAAGCAAAAAGTCTGCCCTGGATGGCAGGGTGCAGGGCCCAGGAAATACACACCCTTGTGATACCGAGATGCCCAACGCCCTCCTTTAACCTTGACCCACACTGAAAACACCACTGGCTCCCGAGAGGTCCAGGGAGCCTGGGCATAGACACTGAGGCCCCTGGCCAGGCTCACTGAGCCTGCGCCCACAGCCAGTCACACCTAGCACAGACTTGCCCATCAGAGCTCCAGAAGGCCCGTGGGCAGCCTTGAGCCCAGCCCTGCCAGTCAGACGTTAGCGTGGCCTGTAAAGGGACTCTTGATACCTCTAGAAGCAGAGCCAGAAACAGGTTGACCCAGATGACAGAGGACACCAGCCACCACAGTACGAAGTAGACCTTTGACCACCTGCGGAGAGCAAGGTGGCCACCATGAGCCAGGAAGGTTACTCTGGAGTGACAAACAGCCGCTGACATGCGCCTGCAACGTCCTCCTCAGATCCGGCCTGTGACTCCATGATCCAGAACGTGGCACTACCCCTGAAATCAAGGCTTAGCAGCAGCCAGGGAACCACCCAAGGAAGCTCGGCCAGCAACAGGTACAATGGGCCCCAAACCCAGGCCCCTCCATGGGGCAAGAATTCTCAAAGCTCCAAGCTGAATGAATCCCTGTCTCCCTGAGGCTTTAGCCCCACAGAAATTTTGTTTTGTTTTGCTTTGTTTTTCAGGGTAGGGTCTCTGGCCTAGGCTGCCCTGGAATTCACTGTGTAGTCTCAGGGTGGCCTCGAACTCACAGTGATCCTCCTACCTCTGCCTCCCGAGTACTGGGATTAAAAGTGTGCACCACCATGCCCAGCAGCCCCGCAGAATTTTACAAAGGCCCCAAGCAAACATGTATCATCTGGTCCTCACGTAATCGAGTCAGCCTAGAGGCCTGGCTAGCACCCAACACAGCATGGGTGGGGGTGGGGGTGGGGGCGGAGGCCTGCCAGGACACAGCAGAGGCAGCCTTCGGCTCAGAGCCCTGCTCTCTCCTCAGGACCGTCAGCCGCTCTGCGCAGAGGCACTCACGGGCCTGCGTGGCGCCGATACGCGTCCAGGAACACCTGCCAGTTGTTCACCACCATCACGTTCCACAGCGTGATCAGGGCAGCCTACAGGGGAGCAGAGGGTGTCCAGGAAGACCTGAGAGGTGGCACGGGGGTGGGGGGACCCGAGGGGAGCAGGGCCCAGGAGCAAGGCACGGGACTCACAGCAAAGTCATCGAAGTTGTTGGCCCAGTACTCGAGCTGCTCAAAGCTTCCACAGGGTGCAGAGCTGTTGGCAGGGCCCAGGCTGGGGACACAATAATCCTGGCTCAGTGGAGGGGTTAGGGGCCCACATAGCTAGGTTAACACAGCCTAGCCCTGCCCTCGTCCACCGGCCCAGTATAGATCTCTCAAGGCCCTGAGGGAAAGGAGCAACAAAGAAAAAGAAGTCATGCCATCCACAGGGGAGGGTCCATGAGCACAGGCCTTCTGGAGCCCCATGACACTGGACTCCAGGTCCAACGGACAACATTCACCTCACCCCTGGCCCCGCCCCAGCCCCCCGCCCAAGGCTCGCACAGCCGGACGCTAGCGAAAGGGCCGTGCTCGGGACTGACCTGAGGCAGGACACCCAGGAGAGGTGCGGGGGGGGAGAGGGAGGAAGGAGCTGGGAGGCTGCTCCTCTCCTCATGAGTTGAGTCCACCAAGGCCTCTGCCCACCTCAGAGACAGTCCTGGGCAGTCAGCCACCTCACCTGCTGTTTCCAGGAGGAGCGACAATAGTGCCTTGGAACAAGCTGATTCCAACGATGGCAAACACATAGTACACCACCTACAAGGCAGAGCTGCGCCATCAGGGTGTCAGCCAGAGCTGGGCTGAGGCCAGACCAGGCCCTCTGCTGCAGGGCCAGGAGGCCAGAGGGGCCAGGCACGTGCTCCCAAAGCTCCAGGTTCCTCCATCTATCAGCCTGCTCCCACAGAGAGAACCCAGGCCCCCTCTCCTGGGCGGCAGGATGGCCCCTGGGAGGGTCCAGGAACACCTTGGCTTTTGCCTGGCATATATGGCCATGAGCCCTGATATTCCTAAGATGAATCACCTAAACCCACAGGCTGGCATCTGTGTGGGTTGTGGGGACCTGTGGCCTTGTATTTTATCAGGCCCCATATGTGGGGCCTCATAGTTTCCTTACGAGTTTCTTACTGTGGCCCGTGATCCACAAGCCATGAGACTCTGGACAGTGACCAGGAGGACCCCGACATGAGGGAGGAACCAGCGGAGCAGCCATAGGCCCCCTCTGGAAGGCAGGGGCAAGCCTGACATCCTGATCCCATGACGGGCCTCTACTGCACATCCGGGGTCTCCTTGCCAAAGCAGCTTTGCCCAGCCTCTCCTCAGCCCAAACAGAACCAGTCCATGCAAGCCGCCACCAGCACCCTGGACTCACCAACAAGATCCCACCAAATGCCCGCAGGTTCTGGACCAGGACAACGATGGTGCTGGCCACCATAGCCGTTGGCTGTGGACAAAAAGGGTATTGAGTCTTCCTTCGCAGGTGCACAGTAGCACCTTCCACCCGCCCTGACTGGGATCCAAGCTACATGCTTCCAAACTCACCTCAGACCATCCTCACACATCTGGACCTGCCACCCCACCCCACTGTCACCCCTACACACAAACCCCAAGCCACCCATACACCCACATGCCTGTATTCACACATCTACGCTTATATACCCTCATACCCAGACACCCAAATTCACATACTACACACCCATACTGTCTCACAGTCCCTGCACGCATCCTTTGGCAGAGCCTGAAAATTGAGGCCCTGAGACCACTCTGGCCTGCAAGCGTCTCTGGGGTCTGGAGGCTGAAAAGCAGCGTGGGCCTGGACTTGTGGTTCAGTGGCCCCGTCCCAGAGTCCAAGGACTGCAATAGAGGCCTGAGGGTGTGCCCCAAGGAGCTCACGGTCAGAGGAATGGTCCTTGCTCCCCAAATCCCTGCCTAGGGTCCGCAGCACGGGGGTGAACCACACCTTCATGTTGGGGATGATGCGGAGGAAGCGGAAGACAATGAACATGTTCACCAGCCGCGTCATGTCCCACAGCGACAGCAGGCCCAGCATCTCGGGCTTCCTGTGGAGACAGGGACAGCAAGGAAGGAGAGGCCGGAGGCAGGGCGCACAGCCCTGGGGCGCCGTGAGCACGCAGAAGGTAGAAAGCTCCTACGGGGCTGAGGGCCGACCAAGCCTAACCTAGCTACACTTCAGCCATTCTCCTCTGGACCGCCACCCTCCCAGGTCCCCAGGAAATGAGCGAAGCACAGGAAGCATGCCGGGCACACTGGCGAGCGGAACAGCAGGCAACAGGTGCAGGGCAGCACGGCTTCAGAGCTCAGCGCTGCTCACCGGGCGCCCGCCTGGCACCTGAATGGACCAGCCCTGCCCATCTCCACGAGGAGTCCTGACAGGGACCCCCAGGACAAATGCAGGTCGGGCCCTCGAGCCTCTCCCAGCTACATCACCCCAGGATGAGCAGGGCAAGGAGCCCAGGTCAGCACTGGCGGTGCTCCGGGCCCAGCCATGGCTCTCAGGAGCCTCACACAGCAAGCCACTGGTTGTCAGATCCTCACGGAGCAGCCTGACCAGCAAGGGCATGGGCACATATCCAGCACCCACCAGCCATGCCTTGAGCCCCAGGGGCTATATGTAGGCGTTCCTTCCCATGCCCAGAATGGGGCCAAGATGGCACAGCAAGCCCAAGCCTAGGGTCATCATTTTACGGGAAATGAACTGAGTGCGCGGACAGGCCTAGGCCACGTGTTGGGCAGGAGTGACAAGAGAACCTCCCACATCCCAGCAGAGGGGCCTGGCCTGACGTCAGTGACGGTGGATCCCTCAGGCCTGCTGCACAGCGGTGATGGGGGCCCCCGCCACTTGGGGAGGGTGCTCAGAGGGAAACCGAGCTACTCAGCAAGCCCCCGGGGACACAAGCAATGCAAAGGGCACATCTGAGCGAGGAGTGGGCTCCACTCCCACACACCCCTCCTCCCTGGGCAGGCTGAGCCCACAGCTTAACAGCCCTATTGGCAGAGCAGCCCACAGCAGCAGCCTAGAACCCATGTGTCACTGGAACCTGTTCCTGGGTGAGGCAAGACAGGCACTGTTCAGGTGCCATCCCCGGGTTCGCTCACATACCAGCCTGGGTGTGGGAATCGGTACACAGCCAGCGTGGAGATCTCCAAAACCTGGAACCACAGAGAAAACATCATCCAGCAGCAGCAGCCCAGGCAGTGTGCAGCAGAATCACAGGGGGTTTGGGGGGCAATTCAGAGCTCAGTCCTAAGTTAGTTGGCTCCGCAAGCTGGACTTCAGTAGCTGGGACACTCTGGTCTTAGAAATCCAGGAATGAGAAACTACTTAGTCCAGGAGTTCTTTCCACACGTGTCCCAAGAGTCCACTGGCTGATTATGCAGTATCAGAAGTGGTCACTCTAGGACACTGCTGTGATACCCCACACACACAAGGGTGAGCCCCTCGCTCCCAGAAACTGGGGAAAGGAAGTTCATGGCTTCCCAAGGGCACCTAGATAGCTGAGACCCTCTCTCTCCCAGACCGAAGGCAAAATAGCACTGAGGGCTGTGCCCGGGGCTGGGTTGGCTGGCGACAGGTGGGTACCCTGCCTGAACCCCTACAGCACTGTGGCAGTGGGAGCCCAGCCACCGGCATTCCCCATCAGGCAGCTCACTCCAGTTCCCTCAAGCCAAGAGCCCCACTTCCTCTCAGGGCTCCTCTAGCTGGACACCTGACAGCGCACAGAGCCTCAGGCCCAGCCCGCACAGCCCCGGGGAGAAAGCCAGGCCATGTGTTAACTTTACCAGCAGGACTATGGTAAGGAGGCCATCAAACACGTTGCTGGGGTAGGACAGGTAGCCCCTCGGGCCCAGCGCAAAGACCTTGAGCAGCAATTCCAGCAGGTAGTACAGGATGAAGACGTAGTTGAGAATCTGAAGGGGCAAAAGAAGAGCCCAGAGTTGGGCCAGGCACCACCGGCCCACCCAAGCCCACGCACCCATGCTAGGAACCGGCTCAGAACTCCAAGCCCTGTGGGTCACATCGTCCTTCTACAACCACCCTTCCAGGATCCTGTCCCCGTGCTTAAGATGGCCTTTAAACCTCCGCTTCTTACCCTGTCCCTCAGGCATTTGGCACTCCACAGATCCTGACAATGCTCACCTGAAGCGCCATGCAGGACCCCCAGCCAATAGGGCAGCAGAATGCCACACACAGCAGTCCTGCCCATGAACCCTGCCCCTAATACCTGGGGCTGAGGGCTTTGTCAGGGATCCTCACAGAAGGTGGCTTCAGCCAAGAAGTGAAATATGAATAGCTTAAAAAGGGCTGAATGAGCCAGGCATGGTGGCGCGCGCCTTTAATCCCAGCCCTAGGGAGGCAGAGGTAGGAGGATCGCCATGAGTTCAAGGACAGCCTGAGATTACCTAGTAAATTCCAGGTCAGCCTGGGCTAGAGTGAGACCCTACCTCAAAAAAGGAGGGGTGGGATGAATGACACACACAGAACGACCCACAGGAAGTCACACCCCAGGCATGCAGCCTGGGTCCTGCTCATGCTGGGGCAGCCAGTGCGTCTGTCACTCATACGTAGGTGACAAAGGCAGGAAGAATTAACAGTCGTGACGTGAGGGGAGGAGGGCAGAAGATGGCAGGGGGAGGGCATTACCCACAATGAGACTGAGACGGTCCCAGTTATCACACTGCCTCTGCAGCTGGAAAAGCCTCCTAAGAAGGGAGATGTGAGCGGGGAGCGGAGGCTCAGGCCGCTACTCCCAGCACCGAGCTAGGAGGGCCACTGGGGTGAGAGGCCAGCCGGGAGCTACACAGTGAGTTCCAGGTCAGCCTGGCTACAGTGAAATCCTACAGGGAAAGAAGAATAGGAGGGAGGGAGGAGAAGAAAAGAGAGAGGGAGGGAAGGAAGGAGGGAGGGGAAGAAAGGAGGAAGGGAGGGAAAAAGGAAGAAAGTAAGGGAGGAGGGAAAGAAGGGATGAAAGGAGGGAAAAGAAAGGGAGAAGGAGGAAGAAAAGAAGGAATGAAGGAAAGAGGAAGTGAAGGAGGAAGGAAAAAAGGAGGGAGGGAGAGAGGGAGGGAAAGAGAGAATGAGAACCAGGAGGTAGAAGAAGAAAAAGGAGAAAAGAGAAAGAAAGGAAAAAGAAAGCAGGAGAAAAAAGTGGGGGAGGAGGTGGAAGAGAGAGAAGGGGAGGGGGGAGGGAGAAAGGAAGGAGAAGGAAAAAGAGAGAGAGGAACAGCAGGGGCTGAATTGGGCCTGACACTTGTCAGGAATGAGGACTGACACCCCAATATGTAAACTCATGATCCCAGCTAGAGAGAGACCCAACATCAAGAAAACAAGAAGCTTCTGGGCTACAGAAACAGGTCAGTGGTTAAGAGCACTTCCTAAACAAACACGAGGGCCTGAGAGAGCGCTTGAGTTCAGTTCCTAGGACACATAAACACCCGGGCATGGCCAAGGGACCCACAGCCACCAGAGCTCGTGAAAAGCTGGCAGAGTCCAGGCTCAGTAAGGGACGACAAACAAACAAGTAAATCCCAGCCAGGACAATGGTTTTCTACTTCTGATGCCACATGCCTAACTTCACACTTAATATGAACATGTCAGGATGTGTCATCTTTTTAATCTGACAAACAAGCTGTCTCTCACCTAACTGTCAACTTAGTTTCTCTGAGAACATGATTCTGTAGATTTGAAGACATCCTTTGCTAAGGCATGGGCAGAAAGTTACAATGGAATAGTGATGTGGTTTTGCCTAAAGTTCAAAGTGGAAAAACTGAATTCCTAAAGAATTTGGTATGACCTTTAAGTGTTAGTAATAGAGTGGGTTTTTTTTTCCTTTTTTTTTTTTTTTTCTTTTTTTGGTTGTTGGTTTTGTTTCTTGCTTTGTTTTTGCACAGAGACAAAGCTCAAATCTTGAAGGTACACAGCCTGGAAGACGAGTCACAAGTGTTGCCTCACTCTCCACAGGACCCTCAGCCACCCATCCACTAAGCCGGAGCCCATGCAAGTCATTGGGTCCCCACAAGCCTCTTTCTGTCCACAGAAGCGGAACCACCGCCGCACAAGAGCTCACAGCCCCTCGCACCAGGCAACCTGCCTCCGCCCTCCTGTCTCTCCTCACTTCTCACCCCCTGGGTAGAGCTGACAGCCTAGTAAGTCCACGGCCCTGGCACTCACCCCCAGGACAAAGTCGTCACGGTCCCTGGGCAGTAGGTCCGCGTCCAGCACCAGGAATACCTGCAAAGATGGAGGAGAAGGCGGCTCACCATGCTGGCGGGCCACAGCGCTGGGGAGCAGGGACGTCCACAGCGACAAGACACGCCGCCAGGCCAAGGGAAGGGGTTGGGAAGGAAGGGCCTCCCCCATCAGCACTAGGCAAGCCCCACTCACACAGATGGTCACAAGGTTCCCCAGGGCGACGAGGTTCCCCAGGTACTCAAAGTAGGAGTGGCTGAAGAGGAACTGGGCGGTCTGCAGGAAAGGAGACTGGTACTGGGGCCGCGGCGGGTGCTGGGAAGGGAACCGGCACACTCAGGGCCGCGCTGCGCCGCGGCCTACCTCTTGTCCCGGGGCTTGACTTCTTCCTGCCTCACTTCCTGTCCTGCTCTATCTAGCCTAAGGAGATAATCCACAGGCAGAACGTTTTATACACAATGAGGCCCATCACCGTGGCATTTACAACGCAGAGAGAGAGGGAGAGGGCTGGGGAAACAGCTCAGTGGGTGAAGGGCTTATGGCATAAGCATGAGGACCTGAGTTCAAATCCCTGGCACCCAGGTAAAAGCCGGGAGTGGTGGGACACACCTGTAATCCCAGCACTGGGGAGACAGAGGCAGAAGGACCCCTGCAACTTGCTGGCTAGGTGGTCTAGACAAATCAGTGAGCTCTGGGTTCAGGAAGGACCCTGCCTCGAAATAGGACAGTGATAGAAGATGACACCGGACGCTGACCTCTGGCCTCCACATGCAGGCACACACATGAAAGCACACACCTGCACACAAACATGCACCCCACACACACATGAACACATATACACATATCACACAAACACATACATGCAAAAGAGGGAGAAATGACCTAACTTTCCACGGACACAGGAAGTAAACCATGTTAAATTACATGTGTATTGCCTGTACTACATGCTGCCTAAAATGCATGCCAAGTGTTTACCATAGAGCAGCGCCCTGTGAAAAAGAACGTAGAGCTGATGTACTATGCAAACAGCATGGAACAAACTGGGCATACTAGGGCTGGAGAAATGGCTTAGCAGTTAAGCACTTGCCTGTGAAGCCTAAGGACCCCGGTTTGAGGCTCGGTTCCCCAGGACCCACGTTAGCCAGATGCACAAGGGGGCGCACGTGTCTGGAGTTCGTTTGCAGTGGCTGGAAGCCCTGGCGCGCCCATTCTCTCCCTCCCTCCCTCCCTCCCTCCCCCCCTTCTGTCGCTCTCAAATAAATAAAAATAAACAAATTGGGCATACTGTCTCCATGGGGGACTGTGACCAGACAGAGTGGACAGCAATAGAGGGCAATCTGGCAATAACCAGAAACTTTGACACTTCACACGACAGCCCTTTTAAAAAATATTTAGTTATTTATTTGTTTGTTTATTTGAAAGAGACAGAAAAAGAGAGAGAATGGGCACAACTAGGGCCTCTAGCTGCTGCAAACAAACTCCAGATGCATGTGCCACCTTGTGCATCTGGCATATGTGGGTCCTGGGGAATTGAACCTGGGTCCTCTGGCTTTGCAGGCAAGCACCTTACCAACTAAGCCATCTCTGCAGCACAACATAGTACTTTTTTAAACAGCCAGGTGTGGTGGAACACACCTTTAGTATCAGCATTCAAAGAGCTGAGGTAGGAAGACTGCTGTGAGTTCAAGGCCAACCTGGGACCAGAATGAGTTCTAGGTCAGGCTGGATTAGACACTGCCTTGAAAAAAAATTTTTTAAGTCAAAAACTAAATTAAAAAAAAAAGACATAACACTTTGTAAGTCTGTGCCCTCCTGAGACACTTCCCCATGAGATCAAAGACAACTAAGGAAGGTGGCTGCCACAGACCGCACAGCACACCTCACAGAGCTCTGAGTCCAGCTGGGGAGGGTCCCCTACTAAGTTCACCCTTGCTCGCCCCTGTCCCTCAACCCCAGGGCACTGTACTTCTACTTAACAGCAACTCTTTCATCACTCAGCACTTCCTCTAGAAGTCCACTGCACTGGCCATTGCGCACAGAGCCACCCTGGCAGCACTTCCTTGTGTTGAATCTCGTCTTCCTCTGTAGCTCCATTTCTGTTTGCATGCACGCCAACACCCTGACCATGACAGAGCTCCCCCAGCATGCTGGAGCCGTTAACACAATGCAGCCACACAATGCCTGAACAGCAGAGAACAAAGAGGCTGCCTCTGAGGAGGGCACTAAGAAGGTCTTCCATAATGGAGACTACACTGGTAACTAAAAAGGCACATCCTTGACGGGTTTCTTTCAGAAGCTGCGTGTGTCCTCTCTGTGCTTGCTGTGTGTACTGACCAGGACCCTGGCAAAGCCAGACTGGTGCCAGGCAGTGACCACTCAAGTTCCCACAAAACCAGCCTGCCCTAGGGTATCACTCTGGAGGGGCTGATCCAAAGCCACAGCCTGCCCCGAATGTTAGTAACCTCAAAACATCTGCCCCTCGAGAATAAAATACAACCCCTGATGCACTCAGCATCTGTGGGGGAAGGTGACATCAAACCAGGGCAAGGCTCCATAGCTCTCAAAACTTCTGGACCCCAAGATCCTCTCAAACCCCAATTCTGGACACTAGCTCTTCAGGCACCACATGCCCCCATGACCACAGAGCAGGCAGGCGCTAGGAACAAGGGGTCAAAGGAGAAGTGGGAGTCAGTGCTGGGCCTCCCACAGCCCTGTGCCCAGCATGAGCCTGCTCCACTGCACTCCAGGTAACAGACACGGTCATCTAGCAACAGCATGGCAGGTGGCATATTTGCGGACACCATCCTGTTCTGGAGCTGGGAGGATGCAGAGTCAAGTTTGACAGCCACCACTCTGCTTCCCACAGGTCAGCAGGTACTCAGCGGGCACCACTGGGTGAGACCCTGAGAAGCCAGGGCTTTGCTGGGGACCGGCTCCCTTGCCTATGTCTGACTATACATGAAGAGGGCTGAGGGGCCAACACGTACCCCATGAGAATGTCAGACAGCAGCCTCCTGGGCCACAGACCTCTGGCCCAGACCAGGAAACGCAGCCTAATGCAGCACCTCCCAGGCCCCAGCCCCGAGAGGCCCATCCCTAGTCTCTGTAAAGCCGGCACCTAACAGCGTCCATTGTGTATGTCCCCTGACAAGTCAGAGAACACTGCCCTGTCAACCGGGTCCCAAGCAGGGGCCCAATGGTCTGAATATATACAGCATCCCCTGCTGAGACACCACTAACATTATCTGAGTGCCCCAAGGGTATGTGGAGACACAGTCAGAGAACCCTGCTCCAGGGGAGGCATCCCCAAAGAAAACAGTGGCAGGCACATGCCAACCAGAACTCGGGCTCCAGGTGGCTTGGAGAGACCTACCAAAACCGAGATTTTAAGGAAGCCACCTGCGACGGGGGCCTGAGACCACAGAAGCTGACCAGACAAGACACGCTAAACTCTGATCCCCTAAATTCCCATGCTGAAGCCCTTGCTGGACTGCATTTGTAGACAGGGCCTTTCCAGAAGTGATGAAGTGAAAGTGGGACTCTCAGGATGGGTTCTATTCCACAAGACTGTGTCCTTATAAGAAGACTGTGGGACACACACACACACAAGGACACACTGAGAAGTCACCGATGGTAAGCCAAGGAGAGGCTTCAGGAGGAGCGGCCAGGCCTGTGGCACTGTGGGCTTGCAGCCTCCAGCACATGGGGCGACAAAGGTCTGTCAAGTTGTCTGGCTGTGCTGTGTCTTAAAGCAGCCTGAGCAGCTGTGTCACACGCTTGTGGCAGGAGTCAGACCAGCAGGACATCTGACTCTACCTTGACCCTAACCATGACCAGAATCCTGCTTGGTACTGTCAAGTGTGGGTGGCTAGAATGGCGGTCCCTCTGCCACCACTCAGCCTGCCTGGGACAGCTCAGCTGCTGTTGGCCCAGAAACCCACAGAGCCCAAGGTAGGCAGCCTTGGCCACTGACCAGGGCTCAGGGGAAAGCTGAGGCTCCCCCACAAGGGCACATAAGTGTCAAGCAGACTTTGGGAACACCCTCCCCAACCCCCAGAGACGGACATCCAGAGGAGCTGGTCTGGGAAAAGGAGAAACCATGTGGAAGGTTTCTTTGAGTGAGGCCTGGCCCAGGCCCCTTCCCTGGATAGTGAATGTCTCCAGGCCAACAAAATCACCTTCATTTCCAGTCAAAGGATTCCCATTGCCCATTCAAGGGGCCAGGATGTGGGCAGGTGAGTCCTCACACTGGTCATTACAAGCAGTGGAAAATACAGAGAGCCTCACTCACCCTAGTGGCCTGGGGCTGGGCAGTTGGACCCAAAACAGCCTAGTTACCTCTCTGATCACACTCTTATCGACCTCATCAAAGAGTTTCTGGAATTCCACAGCCAACAGCGGGCGGCCGTCATAGGCGTGCACCTTCTGCAAGGGAGAGCGCAGGCTAGCCAGTGGAGGAGGGAGAGCTGAGCCTCACCCAAGCCCACAAGCCGAGAGCGCCGGGCTGGTGGACCCACACCCAGTCAGGCCGTGCCGGCGCTGGCCCCAAGAAAAGCAGCTACCTCCATGATGGCTTGTCTGTGGGAGCTGCCCAGCTCGGCTTTCTGAAGCACCTGCAGCAGGTCTTGGGGCTTGACCCCAACTCTGTGGGGAAAAGAAACCCCACCCCAGTGAGCCCAGTCAACGCAGCCCAGATCCACCAGCTTTCTCTTGGCTACAGGTCTACCCTGCTGCTTGGGTAAAGGGCCCTGGCTGACAAGCGTCCACTGCCTGAATTCTAAGGGCCACAGCCTTCTCGGGGACACCCTTGAGCTGTCTGCCTTCATCTTCTCTCAGCCCACAGGGCAACATGGACGCCTGGCTCAGGCACAAGTAGACTCAGAGGCAAGCACACTGAAAATTCCATAGTCGGCATGATTCCCAGTGGAACAGAGCCTGGTGCCTACCTGCAGGGGGCACTCAGGAAATCCCTAAAGAGTGCCCAGCTCCCCTTCTTAGGCAGAACCAGCCCCCAGTGCCCAGAGAGAGAAGGCTCCGGCCAGCACTCACGCCTCAGGGGTGTCTCCAGCCTGTCGGGCCACGAAGGAGAGAACTTCATAGGCCGCGCGAGTCCCCAGCCGCCGCCGCAACAGGGAGGTCTGCAGGGACTTCTGTGAAGACAGTGGCTCTGAGCTGCTCTCGCCACTCAGCCCCTCCCTTGCCCGGCCCTCCCTCCCCCATGGGCAAAGAGGAAGCCTGGAGAGTTTCCAAGGATGAGCAGCTCACCCCACAACCTGTGGAGCCGCCCTCACCCCTTGGCCATCAGAGAATAGCCAAGCACTCCAGGGCACAGTCCTCAGAGAAGGGCGCCCAACCAAGGTAGGCAGGGGTTGCCAAGGACCACGGCTCATAGCATAAGCCTCTGTACATTTGGGGTCCTGTCTCTCCACAGGCAGGTGCAGATCAAGCACCATGGGTGCTTCCCTCTTGGGTGACGGAGGGTAGGGAAGGGAACAGCTGTGCTGCCAAATGTACCCACAGCAAGCAGAGTATCTTGGCTCATCCACAGGAGGCAGCTACCCCACTCTCTGTCCAAGGCCTGGCTAACAAGGTTAGGTCCCACCCTGCCCGGTCTCCAGGGCCAGCTCCAACAGTCAGCAGGGATGTGGCACGGCTCACCATCAGATAGCCACGGAACTGATTGTAGATGATGGCTGTCAGCAGGTTCATCAGAAACAAGCTTCCTACAGGAGGAAAAGTCCTCAGTCAAAGGCCATGGGGGCAGAGCCTGGAGCAGCAGTTCCCAAAACCGTCCCCGGACTCAGCAAGCCTGGGCACGCCAGCAAGGAGGGTGTCACGGAGTGTTCGTCAATTCTTCCTCACGGTCTGCACCCTTGTCTAACAATGGGGCATGGCCGGGCATGCCCAGCCACAGGTGGCAAGACAGACGGGTCACGGGTGATCACAGGCCATCCGGGGTAGAGGGTGCCTGGCATGATGAGAGGAAGCGGAGGTGGAAAGCAGACGGAGGTAAAGCTATGGTAAGGAAGGAACTACAGGGAAGCTATGGGATAGGATAGGCTAAGGTAACCTTATGGAGTGGCAAGGGGAAGTAAAATGAGACGGTGGGAAACAGACTGAAGTAAAGTTACAGGTTAAGGGCAGGCTGAGGTGAAGGTTTGGGATGACAAACCGAGGCAGAGCCATGGGTTGGCGCAGGCTGAGGTGCAGTTATTGAAGAGGTCAACACAGACCCACTCTCGAAATCTGTCACTAGGATAAATCCTGGCCCAGGCCCCACACAGACCCCTCTGCACTTACCTATCAGGGTGAAGACTATGAAAAAGATGGCATAGGCTCGGTTCTTGGAATACGCAGGAATCATCACTAGACAAGGAGAATAGCAAAGAAACTGAAAAGACAGCTCAGCACTGCCCCACTTCCATCATGGCCTGGCACCATCTACTCTGTCACAAGAGGGGCTCTGCGCTTGGGGGAGCTGTTCAAATTCCAACCTCACCTCTGCAGGTCTGGAGCTCATCCCTACACTGAGCTGAAACTGGCCTTCCCGTGACCACGCCCCAGACCACCCAGCTCTCTCTAGAGTGATAGGTGGGAGCTGCGCTATAGGCCAGCTACACAGGGGAATCCCAGGCTACCCTCGGGGCAGGTCTCTGCAGTTATGAGCATCGCTGGGCCCAAGACAAAGGCGCCAGCCACAGTGGCCAGGCCATAACTGCAGCCTCCTGTCTTGGCTGCAGCCCACAGCTGAGCAGCCAGGGGACCTGGAAGCTGGAGGACCAGGCACAGTCAGCGAAGACCCCAGAGTCTCTCACAGGTGAAGCTCCAGAGCGGCACACACCTCACACCAGGACTGGGCGGCGAGAGCGAGAGTGGCTAGACCCCAAATAGGCCACCAGAGGGACCAGTGACCATCGCCATATCACCACCTAACTCCGTTCACCTTCCGCTTCCTCCAAGGAATAAAGAGACGAGACAAAGGGAGCCAAGAAAGAAGGGAACGAGAAAAGCAAAGGAGTGAGATGAAAAGAAAAAGGAAAAGCAAAATAAATAAATTTTAAAAAAACAAGAAAAAAGAGAAGGGAAAGAAGAGAAGAAGGAACCCAATGTCACCCACCCTGATGACAAAAAGGCCTCATAGGCTCCCACTGGGCTCCATGGCTCAGTATCCCAAACCAATCCTCCCAGGCCAGGGTCACTGACGCCCCCCCGCCCCCGCTCCAGCCCACGCTCCACACACACCGTCAGGGTTGTTGGCAGTGGTCAGCAGTACCAGGAGAGAGGTGAGCGCCTCTGGCAGGTTCCGGAAGTAAGCCAGCCTCTCCTTGTCCTGCACTTCGTCCTGAGAGAAGATGAGGCTCTGGGCATCCATCTGGGCCTCTGTCCCACAGCTGCGGCTCTCACCCAGCGTCCAGGACCACACACTTGGGAGTCAGCAGCCCCGACCTGCCCCTCCCCGTCTTTTCCCAGCAACTCTGTGCTCCCACCCAGACAGGAAGGAACTCCAGGCACATAAGCAGGCATCTGACCTCAGTGGCCAGGATCTCAGGAAAAATCCTGGACCACCTAGCCAAGAGCATCATAGCCGGGTGGCCAAGCAACGACACAGGGTGGGCCACCTGCTTGTGGCCTGACTCTTCCAGGTGCTGTGTGTACAGTGACGCCAAAGCCACAGAACAGTGGGGGAGGAACTTCAGGCAGGGCCCCTGTGAGAGCCCTCACTGCTCCAGAGGCTGAGGGGCCAAGGCCAACTTGTGGCAGACACTCAGGAGACCTCGTCCTCACAGCATGGCTTCCTATAGCACTCACACCTGAGCTGCCCACCCTGCCCTCCGGGGGGACTAGTCAGAGAGGGCAGCAAACAGTGTACTGCCAGGGAACACCTGCACTCCAGACTGAGATCTGGGGTGTTCCCAGGGCCACCCTATGCCTACCAAGCTCCAGACGGGTGTTCCCTACAGGGCTCGCTGAGTGAACAGTATGGCAGGTGGTACGCAGGAAGCATACAAAACCACCTTTCTCCTAAGATGACTTCAAAGCCAAGTTCCCCTGGTGCTCAAAGAGCCAACCCTGCCACCAGCCCTGGCAAGCAGCCGTCTGCTACGGTTCCTCCCCATGGGCCAGGTGTGGGTCACAGCACTAACCCCGGGACCTGCCATCCACATCTACAGATGACTCTGCCACATATCTGCCCAGACATAAGGTTCTGAGGGCAGATGAGCCAAATGGTAGTTAACATGCCACAAACCACTGTGGGTGGAGGGATGGTGAGGCCACAAAAAGTCATAGCTGGGAGACCCAGTGGCAGATCCACATACATAACAGGGTGCTGAGGACAAGGCAGCCAAGCTTCAGCCAGGACAGAGAAGAGCAAATGCCTTGGGAAACACCACTCAGCTGATGAGCCCAGCAGTGGCAGTAGAATCAGGGGACTGCGCCCTGACCTCCAGAGCAATCCCAAGGCAGGTGGCTCCTCACCAGGTCTCTCTCCTAGCAGGCCTCCTGATGCACCTCTGCAAATCAACTCCATTCCATGCAAGCCCGATTGACCCTACCTAGGGCTCCCAGCCAAGCCAGGGCCTGTGGGAGCAGAGGTCACCCTGGGTTTGGGAAACTAGTTTCCACTCAGCTCACCATCAGCACATGGTGAGAGCCCTGACCCAGGATATGGTCTCTAAGGTGGGATGCCACTGTTGCTGGAGATCAAAAGCCCTCCAAAAACAACCCTGGTTCTCAGGAGCTTCACAGTGAGCAAGACCGCAGGTGCCGAACAGGCCAGCTCTGAATGATGCTTGCTAAAGGGGCAGAAGCATGAGCAGATGCTGCATCCTCAGCCAACACGAGCTTAAGAACACTGAGCACAGCCACTGGACACATAACAGGCTCCTACCGCCAGCTACAGGTTCCCAATCTGTTCACCAGGCCAACCTGGCCAGGGGCCTGATGGCTGATAACAAGGAACTCAGCAGAGATCAGCCACAAGGGGATCCTCCCAGCTGTAACCAAGGGCAGGGAACAGGACTCAATGGCAGTCACCTTCAATTACACAAGCCCCACCCCACTCCATTGGGCCTTCGTGGGGCAGAAATTCAAGCCTGTAAGAGAAGCCAGCCCTTCCGGAAGCTCAGCAGTTAGAGACCAGCATTCCTAGGCAGAGACCAAGACTCCGGCTTCCTTCAGACCCACATGCGGACTGCCCACCTGACCTGGGATCTGGGAAACAGCAGTGGCCAGTGTCATGGACAGTCACACAAAGGGCCTGTGGGTATGCAGGGGTCCCACCTCAGAAGCCCACCCACTGCCCCTGCCCTCCTTGGATCTGCACACACCGACATGCACACACACAGACATGAAGATACACACGAGCATGCACAGAGACACACAAATGTACAACAGACACAACACACATACACACAGAGACAACACCTAGACATATCCACAGACACACACAACATACACATGTACCCACAGACACGCATGCACAGATACAGACACACCACACACACACGTGACGGAGACACATACAGGCACCCAGTCACACCCCGACACTGGTATAGTCTTATTATGCACGACAGACATGGGGGTGCCTCACACATACTCAGGACCACCAAAGCCCCCTGGGTTAGAAGGCACCTTTCCTGGGCAGCAGAGCCTAACCATTCTATCTCAAACTCATGCCCACAGCCCTGACCGCACACTGACTACATTCCAGGACAGAGACAACAGATGCAGACTGGAGGACATTGGCTCTGGCCTGGACACAATCCTGACTGGATGTGAAGACACACAGAGCCAAAGAATGGGGCAGCCCACGGCAGACGCCCAGACAGGGATGGCGGGGGACACCTCCCCGTGACAGGAAGACTCTGGGCAGCAGCTTCAGCTGGGGCTAGGCAGGGCAGGGCCTCTATGTCAGAGGCCACAGACGAGGACACACAGGGGCTTCCCTGCAGCCACTGTAGAGGCCCAGCCAAGAAGGGCTACACGTGAAGGAAGGACCAGTGCCAGGGAGGGTAGCACCTTGGCAGGGCACAGACAGGATGGAGAGGAACCTTCAAGCCACCCTTAGTGCCTGCCAGTGGTGTGGACAGGGAAGAGGCAGTGGGCACAGAGAACAGCCCAAGCCCAGGAGACCAGGGCCGATGAGGGTCCTGGAAGTGGGAACACAGGCCACATGAAGACAGAGCCTGGAGAAGTGAGGGGACTCAAGGCGGGCCGTCTCCAGCTTCCTGGCCCATGTCTCAGGCAGAAGCCTAAGTCAGCCCTCACTCTCAGCCACTCAGCAAGGCTCTGTGGGGCTGAGGACAGCCGACAGCCCAGCACAACCACCCCAGGGCAGGGAAGCCCACTACAGCAGGGCGGCCCGCTCCTCACCTTCTCGCCCACAGTGAAGAGCAGCATTCCAAACATGGTGAAGACACACAGGTGCAGGGTGAGCAGCAGCCCGACGCTGGGGAGGGACAACGCTCAGCTGGCACAGCGTGGGCCACATGCCGTGGGGACAGCCCACGAGCACCATCCTGCCATGGGCTTAGCTATGGGGCACCTGGGGCAGAGCCTGGCATACCACCCCTCCTCTCCCTGGAGAGCCTAGAAGTATTTGGCACTGGAGACAGACGTGGCCCCCACCCTGGCTGAGTCCTCTATTTGGGACAAAGAGTGGCATCTCTGCCTTGGGGACTGAAACCCTGGAGAGAAGCTCTTTCCACCTGCCTGGGCTAGACAGAAGTCACCCGGGGTGAGCTACCAGGGAAGGGACCCAAGGCAGAGGGAGGGGCAAGGTGACATTTCTACTGGCAGGGACTAAGGGGGGCAGGAGGAGTTGAGAAACAACAGAGCTACGCCCCAAGAAGCCCAAGCTTCTGCGGAGACAGGAGCCCTGAGGGCTGCTAGGCTGGTGCTGCTGCACACGGCACTCGACAAAGCTGCAGGAACAGACTTGGGGTGGGGGGCGCGACAGGACCCCAGGAGGCAAGCAAAGGCCGCTCAGGGGGGATCGGGAGGGCTCAGCACAACTTTGGGGGTGGGGTTCGGAGCTGCAGCAGGGCGTCTCAGGAGGTGCCGGAACGGGAAGCCCACACATTTCCCACCGACCCTGCATGGGACTAAGGCTCACAGGCCACCCCTCAGTCCTCTAGCCCTTCGGGCCGAGTTCTTGTGGGGGCCTCTGGGGGGTCTCAGGGGACTCTGTTCCAGAGCCCACCCACCTGGCCATCTGTGGCAGCGACCACTGGATACACTTCAGGGTCTTCTTCATCATGGAGGAGTTCTGCAGCAGGAAGAAGGGACGGAGCAGGCGGCGCACGCGCAGGGGCTGCAAGACAGCAGGGGCAGCTGCTGGGCCCGCGCTACCCGCACCTTCCATCCTACCCGCACCTTCCATCCGGGTCCCTGGACACCAGGGGAGGGAACAGGTGCTGCCCTGGGGTGCACCCCAGCCCATCCTGAGCCTGCTCATCACTGGCCTGTCGGTTTCAGCAGCCTAGTCTTCCGTCTGGGCCGGCCCTGTGCCCCACCCTCAGCCCCCATCCTGCCCAATCATGACACCCACCACACTCTGGAATTACGGGAGATGCCAGGCAGCTCCCTTCAGAACCTGGTGCCAGCACCCGAGCAGCGCAGGCCTCCCCAGGGACCCTTCCTACCGGTCTTCCTGGGCTGCATTCACCCCCCTTTGAAGAGACCAGTGTCTGGCACAAACTGAGAAGACAACGTGAACGGCAACCAGAAAACTGATCAGGGTTTTGGCCCAGACCCTGGACCCCCACACACACCCAAAGAGGAGGCGCCCCTTGGCTTCGTGGACCCTTCCCACACTGCCCACAGGCAGCAGCAGTGGTCTTATGGCCCAGCACCCCAAGGCTCTCCAGCCTTCCCAGATGCCCTCAGCCCTCCTGACAGACCTTGAGCCTCAACACATTCCAGGCATCCAAAGGAGGCAGGGCAGAGGGCTGGGGGCATGTAGCTCAGTGGGCAGAGCTCCTACTTAGTGTGCACAAAGCCCTGAGTCTGGGTCCCCAGCACCACATAAAGACAGGCATAGCGGTGGGTGGCTACAACGAGGATCAGAAGGGGCGTAGGGACAGCAGGGGGTGACAGAAGGTTCAGATGGCCCTGGCCACTCTGGCTGTGCACGCTCCGTGCCAGCTCTCTCACCAGTTCAAACATAGTTGCACATCTCAACAAGGCTCTTCCTCCATCCTTCGCCCTCTGTCATCCCCCACCCCCCAAAGTCACCTAAGTATCCATGGTGGAGATCAGGTTAACAACCGAGCCTGTGAGGTGCAGGTTTTCTGGTCAGGCCATAAACACAGGGACTACTGGTGAGAAATGCCGGTGTGGCCCACCTCGTTGCAGCCTGGGGGGGGGGGGGGGCATGGGCGCCTCTTCCTCGACTGGAGGAGGGCTGCATCTTATCCAAGGAGAAGGACGCTGCCACACACAGTCATGGGAGGCAGCCGATGGCCAACGGCTCAGGGTTCTGCCCCATCTACTTCCAACCTCTGCTGGCTGTGGAGGCAGGGACACCACTCATATTTCCCTCACAGAGGCTTCCAGGGTCTTGCCAGGGGACCCCGGGGAGGTGGGACATGGGCACTGTCCCTTTCCTTTACTGGCTGTCCCACTGAAAGCACCTATGGCTCCCAGCCTTGCTATAGCTCTCCCAGGCAACACCCACCCAGAGGGCACAGGACAGAGTGCCAGCTCTACAGCCGTCCCCTGGGCTTCCAGGTGCCAGAAGCTCCCCACCTGCTCTCTATGCTCCACTGGTTTCCTCAATCCCTGTGTAAGTCCTTCTATGGGATTCTCTACTAAAGCACTTGGCAGGGTTCTGCCTCCCCAGCACACCCTGGCCATACACTGACATCAAACCTGCCCTGCCCTGCCCTGCTCTCCCACTCAGGGCTCCCAGTGCTTTCAGGAAGCATGGATGCTAAGGCTGGAGAGGTGGCTCAGCACTTAAAGAGCTTGCTTGCCAAAGCCTGACAGCCTAGGTTTGATTTCCCAGTACCCACATAAAGCCTGATGCACAAAGTGGCACATGCATCTGGAGTTTGTAGTGGCAGGAGGGTCAGGTATGCCCATCCTTTCTCAATCTCTCAATCTCTCTCTCTCCAAATAAATAAAGCATAAATCATTGAAATTTTTTAAGAAGAGAAAGAAGACTGGGTGTGGTGGCGCACGCCTTTAATCCCAGCATTTGGGGGGCAAAGGTAGGAGGATCACCATAAATTCAAGGCTACCCTGAGACTACATAGTGAATTCCAGGTCAGCCTGGGCTAGTTAGACCCTAACCTCGTAAAACCAAAAAGAGAGAGAGAAGAAACATGGATATTGTGGTCAGAACTGAGGCAGCTGAGTGAATGGGTTTTCTTAGCATCAGACTTTAAACAGCTCTGGGTGTTACCGGGCAGAGGGAGGTCCTGTGAGAGACCCTGCCAAGTGAGTTCAGGGCAACACACAGGACCAAGAATTGGAACAACCTGAACCTTGCCTCGGGGCCCTCTCGCACCACAGGGGTGCATCCCAAGGGAATCCTTGGCCTTCTCCAGCGAGGTGGGAGCCAAAGCACTTCAGATGTGGACGATGGACCGCGTAGTTGCGGGGCTCAGATGCACCCACACCTCAACCCCCACAGGGGCCCACCGTCTCAGAGCTGGCCCACCACCTACCTCCTGACAAGAGAGGCTCAGGGACACAGACCAGTCCACAAAGGACACGATTAGCACCACGAGGTAGGCCAGCAACCATAGGTTCTTCTGAAACTGGGCCCGCCCGACCAGGTAGCACTGCAAGAGACAAGGAGGAGTGACAGCGAGTGAGGGGCACAAACACAAGCCCGCAGCCAGATGGCACAGGGGGGTCAACGGGCAGAGCAGTATCTATCCACCCGACGCTGGGGGGAGCAGGCGCTGAGCGGGTGCGGAAGCACACACTTGCGACTCGCCATGCACCCTCAGGAGGGGCACAGAGCCTTCCTGGACTGCCTCGCTGCTGACAAGAGGCTTTGTCTACTTAAACCACCACTGTGTACAGCACAAGCAGGAAGGTTCAGGAAAACATTTCAGAAGACAGGGCATCAGACAGACTTGAGCTTGGGCGTGGCCAGCCACTTCAGTGGGACAGTTTGAGAGGTGGGTCTGCCTCATACTGCCACATCCCGTCCCACCATCAGGACAGCCTTCAGAGGTCACACAACCAACCTATGGATGAACACCTGGGCTCTCTCTCACCTTGAGGCACCCAAAATGACAGCCACTCAGACCAGCAAATGACAATTTATCACCAGTTTCAGTTCCAGCTGAAAAACCCCAGGCCTACCAAACCACATTAGAGGGAAAAATGAAGAAATGAGAAATGGCCCGGAGCCTATAATATCGCACGTTCACACACATTCTTAAAGACAAACACCAGCGTGCCGCCACACTCCTCAGGCAACAGGGTCCCCTTCCCCCTTGGGACCGCAGAGCAAGGTACCAGACAAAAGTATCATCTAACTGAGAAGCCACAGGGGCTTCACAAGAAGCATGGTAACCGAGCCCAGGCCACAAAGCAGCTGGGCTGACAGAAAGCAAGAAAGCCACAGGTGTCCTCCAGCACTGTGGGTCTGGGAGCCCATAGGATTGCAGTTCCAGAATAGCTGACAAAAAAAGAACAGACTTGCCAGGCGTGATGGTGCACGCCTTTAATCCCAGCACTCGGGAGGCAGAGGCAGGAGGATCGCCATGAGTTTAAGGCCACCCTGAGACTACATAGTGAATTCCAGGCCAGCCTGGGCCAGAGTGAGACCCTACCTCAAAAAAAAAACGATGATAATAATAATAATAATAATAATAATAATAATAATAATAATAATGGCAGACTTTGTGGCCCGGGGAGACCCAGGCCCACTGCACGTCACTGGAAAGTCACTAAGGCCTCTGGACAGATATGACCCACAAGCTTAAATGCACAGAGAGGCTAATCATCAGCACAAGGACCCAGAGTCAGACATAACTGTGTAGGCCTCTCCACACCAACTCCTGTCCTCTTAGGGGATGGCAGTGTGGGCTGTGAGGGGAGACCAAATATCCTCTCATGAAGTTAAGGTCTCCCCTCACAAGGATCAGGCCCACGACTGCTCCCACAGACCACTGTACCCTCCAGGCTGCCCGGCCCCAACAGCACAACCTAGTTTCACTGGGAGGGGAGGAAAGCCGTGGCCTCTGCCACAAGGCCTTTGCTCAGAGGGCCAAGCACCCAGGCAAGAACAGAGACAGCCAGCCTGGCATGTCAGAAAGACACTCGGGGCCGAGTCACCCATCTTACCTTCACAGAGACATCGGCCAGGAAGACCAGCAGGCAGAGCGCCTCCAGGGACTCAGTCAGGCCGCACGGCGGCTGCCAGGGTGGGGAGCGGTAGCGCACGTCTGAGGTCCTCGTAAATGAAGATGGGGTCTCCAGAAAAGCTAAGGCCAGGATCAAGAAAATGGCAAAGCCCAGGGCCCTGGAAAGGAGACAACTCCCGTCAAAGGGTGAGGGGCAGCTGACCTCAGGGCCGGAACACGTGCCCCGTGCCCCCGAGGGATGGATGGCAGAAGCTTGCTCTGCCCGGCTGCGGCCACCAGGCTGGTCAAATAACGCTTCTCTATCGCCTGTGGTCACCGTGTCTGGTCAAACAGCACCGCCCTGCCCACAGCTCAACAGCCTGGGCTGGCCCAGTGTTCTGAGAAGAAAACCCTCACCACCAGCCACCCTCCATCCACAGCTGGCTCCTCCCTGGAAGAGGAAATAGGGGTGCCTTAGTGCCCATGAGAGGGGGAGCCCACCTGGCCCCTGAGGCAGGTGTGGGGCCAGCCCAACTCCACCATGCTGGCCCGTAGAACCCAAGGTCTACATGGGTGTGCGCTCACCGTTGGCACGCGCGGGAGTAATACAGCCGGTAAAGCCACATAGAGCTGGCATCCATGCGGTGGTAGATGGAGCGGTACTGAAAGCAAAAGGACACCCACAAGGGTGTGAGCAGGGTCCCCTCAGTCCTACACGTGTGTCCTAACCTGCGGCCCTACACCACACACACACACACACACACACACACACGGCCCAATTCAGCGCTCCCGTCTTCCCCAGAGACTGGCCCAACCCAGGACATGGGCTACAGGGGGTCCCCGGCCCTGCAGGCTCTGACTGCCACAAGCTGCAGGGCTCCCCATGTGTGCCTTCAGCCTGAGTGTGAGGTGCCCTCCTCTCCATGCAAGGCCGGCCCACCTCCCCCAGGCCGGCTGTGTCATTCTCCGATGCCACCCCCAACCTAGTTCAGGGTAGCCCAGGACAGGCCTCAGTTCACAGGAAGTGAACTCCATGACCACCATCAGACAGGACAAGAGGACAGCCAGGCCAAGAGGCCCATCATCACAGGGGTCCTAACCCACAGGCCAGCTGCTGAGGCCTCTATCCCAGGACGGCATGGAACGAGGTGGCAGAGGAGACCCCCATGTGGCTGGGTAACCACCACACACCTGGATGGCATCTTCAATGAAGACCACAGCCTGGTCTATGCAGAGGTCGTGCCTGGCTGTGGCAGCTGTGGGCAAAGGAGACATGCTAAGTAAGCAAGCAGAGTTGGGTAGTCTTACCCCTACAGGACTAGCTCTCAAAGATGGAAACACACAGTGGGTGGTTGCAACTAAAGGCCCTCGACCTTGGGCCAAGGTCCCAACCAGATAAAGAACGCAATGGTGGGCTGGAGAGATGGCTCAGTGGTTAAGGTGCTTGCCTGTAAAGCCTAAGGATCCAGGTTCAATTCCTCAGTGCCCACATAAGCCAGATACACAGGGTGGCACACATGTACCTGGAGTGCCTTTACTGTGGCTGGAGGCCCTGGCACATCTGTCTATTCTTTTTTTTTTTTTTTTTTTTTTTTTTTGGTTTTTCGAGGTAGGGTCTCACTCTGGTCCAGGCTGACCTGGAATTAACTCTGTAGTCCCAGGGTGGCCTTGAACTCACAGCGATCCTCCTACCTCTGCCTCCCGAGTGCTGGGATTAAAGGCGTGCGCCACCACGCCCGGCTTATTCTTTTTTTTTTTTTTAAGTTTTATTTATTTATTTGAGAGAATCAGAGAGAGAGAGGGACAGACAGACAGACAGAGAGAATGAGTGTGCCAGGAACTCCAGCCACTGCAAATGAACTCCAGATGCATGTGCCACCTTGTGCAGCTGGTTTACATGGGTCCTGGGGAATTGAACCTGGGTCCTTTGGCTTTGCTAGAAAACCTTAGCCTTAACCACTAAGCCAGGCCTCCAGCCCCCATTCTATTCTTTATATATCTGCACCTCTCCCTCCCTCCCCCCCCCCTCTCTTTCTCTCTCTCTGTGTGTGTGTAAATAAATAATTTTTTTAAAAAAGCACACCAAGCCCAGAGCAGGGGCAGCTCTGCCCCCATGACCACTGCTGCCCAGGAGACAGTGCAGTGAGGACACATGAGAGGCAGCAGTATTCTGCAGAGCCCAACACCAGACTCGGGCTCAAAGCCAGCCCATACTGGTTGGCATGGAACATGCAAGTGTGGCCACCCTTCCAAGTGAGTGCCAGCAGTCACCGGCTTGGCTCCTAAATGGCTACTATGAAGTGTAATGTGAGGGTGCAGGAGCCTCTGCAGCCTGGCACTTGGCTGGGCTCAGTTGAAGAGGCTGCTGGTCCACCTGTCTTTGCTTCCTGGGTGGCACCAGCATCCTTGATTCTTTTTTTTGAGGAAAGCCCAAAAGACTAGCCTTTTTTTTTTTTTTAATGCAAGAGAGAGAGAGAGAGAGAAAGAGGAGAGAGAGAACTGGTACGCCAGGGCCTCCAGTCACTATAATCAAACTCCAGATACATGTGCCACCTTGTGCGCATGTGCAGTCTTGCATACTCCCATCACCTTGTACAAATTGGCTTATGTGGGATCTGGAGAGTCGAACATGAGTCCTTAAAGCTTGTCAGGCAAGTGCTTTAACCGCTAAGCTATCTCTCCAGCCCAGCATCCTTGATTCTAAAGGGTAATGCTATTCTCACCTAATACATGTTTTAATACTGCGAGAACACAATTTCACACAAACACAGGAAATACAACTGAGCCAAAGGCAAGCACCCTGACTCTTTAACAAACACCAAAGACCATAAGGTTCCCTCACCACTATGCTTATCAAACTGCCCAGTAAGCACTTGTTAATGTTCACACCCTTATATTAATGCTACTCTCCTTTTGGTTGAGAATCTTCTCTTTTCAGATGGCAGTGACCTTGGGACAACTCAGAAGGTATCATGGTGATGGAAAGAAATGACCGCAGTGCTCAGTACTGCAATATCTGTATCACACCTTCCAAGGCTCAGGGTCTAATGCAGAGGAGGTGGCGGAAAGAATGTAAAAGCCAAAGGAAGGACAGGACTCCTTACAACGTGCTCCCTCCAGACACAAAATGGCCTGGAGATCCATGACCTCATAGTGCCTGACACTACCTACACAAGACCATCATAAGAGGAGGAAAAGACCACGACATCAAAATAACAGAGAGACTGATTGAGAGGGGGAGGGGGTATGATGGAGAGTGGAGTTTCAAAGGGACAAGTGGCGGGGAGGAAGAGTATTACCATGGGGTAGTTTTTATAATCACGGAAGTTGTTAGTAAAAAAAGTTTAAAAAAAAAAAAAACAAAAACAAACAACAATAACAAAAAAAATCAGGGAAAAGTGAGGCACAAAACTACACGGGGGTGGGGGGGCTGGGAGGCACAAGGCTCAGGTCCACTTCCTGCCGCAGAAACACAGTGGCATCCTGGGGGACCCTGGCCTGTGTAGCCCCAGCAACTAACATCAGGCTTGGAAATGAGTTCAGCCTCTGTTTCAATTTGTTTTTCTTCTTTTCTTCCCAAAATCTGGCCTCTGGAGGCCCACAGCTTCATCTCAACAACACAGTGACATGCCCTGCTCAGTCAGGACACAGCTGCCAAAGGCAAGAAGCCTGGCGGCACCCCCCCCCATCCCGCGGCAGGGAGCCACCTGCTCTGGTGCTTGAGCTTAGGCCTAGTGACAGAAGGGCCGGCAGAGCCCAAGGAGTGGCCAGAGTTGTGCCTGCTCCTGGCTCAGTCCCAGCCACGCTGTGCCACCTAGACCAACACCTTCCTCATCCTGGGCCTCAGTTTCCCCACCTGTACCACCACAAGGCTCATCTTGAGGACCCCTAGACATTTCAAGGGAGGCTGAGATCTCGTGACAGGTGAGGTGGGATGACCTGTGAACTGCTAAGATCCCCAGCATGGCGGACCTGAGAGCCGGCTGACCCAGCGGGCAAGGCACAGCCTGGGCAGCAGGGGTTCAGGAGCCCTTACCTTGCTGGGAAGACACGGAGGGAACCTAGAGCAATGAGCCACACAAGCTCCTCAAATAAGAAGCCAGCCAAGGCTCATGTTCACACACCCCAGCCATCACGGGCATGGGGCCAGCACCTCGGGGCCCTGCGACACCAGGTTCCTTTTACCCGGCTTCCGGTTGCTAACCCAGAAGACTCAGGGCCTCGGGTGCTGGAAGAAGATCCTCCCACCCTATGGCATCCTTCCTACTCTGCCAGACCAGACGAAGAGAACTCGCCACAGCTTTCTGGGGACCCCTGGTACTCCAGGTCCACACTCCATCCCAGCTAGGCATCCCACTCTCACGTACCCTCTCCCCTGCCGCTTACACATCCTGTCTCCACCCCTGCCTGGGCCTGGCTCTCCAGAGCCTCCAAGCCCTCACCCACGTTGTTGTCTCTTCCAGGGCACCACTGCCCAATGGATGGATCCAGGAGGCTCCACCAGGGCAGATCATGCTGCCCTGAGCTCATCACTCTGAGTGGCAATCACACATCCACACCCACCACCCCATCTAAGGCTGGCAGATTCTGCCAAGCACACGAGGTCCACAACAGGTCAGAATGAAGCAGCAAGATGGAGGCCGGAACAACAGCCTATGGTCTCCAAACACCCACGTGTAAAGTCACTCTGCCTTTTACTACACCCTCCATATTGCACAACCTGCATATAGTCCCGCCAAGCACGCTGTGGGACCCCAGGCAAACCCCAATCCCCTCAGCGCCTGTTCCAGCGCCCAGACCCTTCCCAGTAGGAGGTGCACGGGTAGGGGCTCCTGGGCTTTGAGGATAAACCCTCTGGAAACACAGAGAGCCTGGCCCACGTGGTAATCCCTCATCCCGTTTCACAACCAGAGCAAGGCTCACTGCCTGACTCAGGAACAAGACAAAGCACTCTCCCCAACCTTTGGCCAGGGCCAGTCAGGTGAAGCTGAGTTAGCAGGACTGACTTCAGGGTTCCCTGGGTCCTGGGGGCAGTAGCTCCCTGCTGAGTAGCAAGAGCGTCCAAACCCAGGACAAACAACCCCAGGAGCCCAGGGCCCACCTCCAAGCCCACACGGTGCTGCAGTGGAGGCCGAATGAGCCATTCTCAAGGGCAGCCCGGCTGAGGAGCTGCAAACACAGGGCTTGCTGTCTGTCTTCTCAGCAGCCCTCGCCGAGGCCACAGCATTAGGACAAAGAGCCCTCCAGAGAGCCCCTCTAAGGGCCCCACTGCCTGGCCTTGGATGCTGTCTCCATGGAGCAGACCACGCCTGCTACATGCCCATCCTGCCAGGGCCCAGGACCTGCCCACATCACAGGACTGCTACCCTGGACAGCAACAGTACAGCATGCCAGGCCCTGTCTTCAGAACATGTCCTCTCCAGTCTTCTACTATCCCCCTTTGATTCAGACTCAGGCTATGCTTCCAACATCATACAGCCAGCAGGCATCGGCCCCACATGTCCCGACACAAAGCCTGTGTTCCCCGACCCCCCCCCCCCGAACTCCTATTGAGGGGCCTGGTCCAGGAAGCAATGAAGAACCTAGGGGGGAGGCAGATGAACATATAGCCTAGTCAACCTCCAGATTCCTCATCTTCTGCCCCAGTTCCCCAGGATTCCAAAGATGGCCACACACACTATGGGGACTGCCCACCCAAGCCCCTCCCAGACAGAGGAAGAAAGCGAAGCCCAGAGAGGGAAGTGGCCAGGCCCACACACCCAGTGTGACACTGACAGTGACCACGCCAGAAGTCAGGCGTGGCTGTGACCTTGGGCAGAGATCTGCTCTAGGCCTCAGTTTCCCCCTTTGGACAATGAGACCAATCAGCCTCCAAGCCAGCACCTAAGCCCCTGGACCAGGACACAGACTCCACTCTCACTGCCCTCCGGGGACCCAGTAATCTCTCTGACCATAAACAGGAAGGGCCAGGAGAATGGCAGAAGGCCAGGGCAGCAGGGCAGGGGGTAGGCGGAGGAACACCATGGCCTCAGGACACCTGCCTCAGTCCCCCGCAGTGGGACCAGGATTCCAAAGCCACTCCTGGGCTGGGTGGCTAGCTGGGAACTGTGGGAAACAGCCAGGTGGGGAAGTGCGTGCGCCCCTGTGACCCTGGCACTTGGGAAGGCAGGAGGACCAGTTCAGGGCCAGCCTAGGCTACACGAGACTACAAGAGGCACAAGGAAGAAGAAACGTTAAAAAGGAAAGTGCTACTGCTTGCTTAGGACAGCCAGGACCCGGCGGATCTCCGGCCAGCCCTCGCCTTCACCTGGGCCTCGGCCACTCACCAGGGCCGACCTGGACGCCGCGACATGAGAGAGACCCCGGCGGGTACTCGCTGCCATGGGCCCGACTCAGAAGGGGCTCTGACTCCGTCGCCATGGTCTTGCCAGCCCCGGGACGAGACCCTCTAGAAGCGGGAGCCCCGCGAGCACCACGGCGCAGGCGCGGCGGCGGGAGGCGGAGAGACCGCCCGTGATGACTCCCCCCAACAGCCTATGAGAAAGACGGTCTCGTGCGCGGAGGCGGGGCTTCCAAACCCCGCCCACTCCGGGGTGGAGCTCAGCTTCCTTCCATCGAGGACCAGCAGTGGCCTGGGGCCAGACCCAGAGTCAGAAACTCGTAGGCAGAGTCCCAGGGTCTTGTGTTGCGGTTTGTTTTGGTAAGGGTTGGGTTGTTTTTTTTTTTTCTGTTGTTGTTGTTGTTTTGCTTTTTTTTTGTTGTTGTTGCTTGTGTGTGTGTGTGTGTGTGTGTGTGTGTGTGTGTGGTATGTTTCTTTTGTTTGCTTCCAGAGGGCCTTGCATATGCTAGGCAGGAGCTCTACTGTACCCCTAAACTACAGCCCAAGCCCCAAGAATGTCCTAATTATTTGAGCTGTTCTGATGCACATGGGCACTGGATACCACGGTATGACCTCAAAGCCCACCCACAAAATTCTGATAGTGAAATAAGGAAAACTAAATACAATTAAGAATGAAGTTAAAGGGCTGGAGAGATGGCTTAGCAGTTAAGCGCTTGCCTGTGAAGCCTAAGGACCCCGGTTCGAGGCTCGGTTCCCCAGGTCCCACGTTAGCCAGATGCACGCGTCTGGAGTTCGTTTGCAGAGGCTGGAAGCCCTGGCGCGCCCATTCTGTCTCTCTCCCTCTATCTGTCTTTCTCCCTGTGTCTGTCGCTCTCAAATAAATA